>NC_056729.1:1277594005-1277781505 GCF_019279795.1 Protopterus annectens
CAAATCACTCCTGATACTCTTCTCCACCCACTCCATCCTGCTTGTACTATCTTCTTCACCTCTCTTCCACACTCATCATTACTCTGAACTGTTTATCCCAAGTATTTAAACTCATCCACCTTCACCACCTCTACTCCCTGCATCCTCACCATTCCTCTATCCTTCCTCTCATTCACACACATATATTCTGTCTTAGTCCTGCTGACCTTCATTCCTCTTCTCTCTAGAGCATATCTCCACCTCTCCAGGGTCTCCTCCACCTGTTCCCTACTCTCACTACAGAGCACAATGTCATCTGCAAACATCATAGCCCACGGGGACTCCTGTCTGATCTTGTCTGTCAACCTGTCCAGCACCATTGCAAATAAGAAAGGGCTCAAAGCTGATCCTTGATGTAATCCCACCTCCACCTTAAACGCATCCGTCACTCCCACTGCAGACCTCACCACTGTCACACTACCCTCATACATATCCTGTACCACTCTTACATACTTTTCTGATACTCCTGAGTTCCTCATACAATACCACAACTCCTCTCTAAGCACCCTGTCATATACTTTCTCTAAGTCCACAAAGACACAATGCAACTCCTTCTAACTTTCTCTGTACTTTTCCATCAACACTTTCAGAGCAAACATTGCATCTGTAGTGCTCTTTCCTGGCATGAAACCATACTGCTGATCATTAATCATCACCTCCCTTTTAACCTAGCTTCCACTACTCTTTCCCATAACTTCATGCTGTGACTGATCAATTTAATCTCTCTGTAGTTACTACAGCTCTGCACATCACCCTTATTCTTAAAAATCAGTATCAAAACACTTTTTTTCCATTCCCCAGGCATTCTCTCACTTTCCAAAATTTCATTAAACAATCTAGTTAAAAACTCCACTGCCATTTCTCCTGATCACCTCCATGCTTCCACAGGTATGTCATCTGGACCAACAGCCTTTCCATTCTTCATCCTCTTCATAGCTGTCCTTACTTCCTCCTTGCTAATATGTTTCACTTCCTGATTCACTATCCCCACATCATCCAACCTTCTCTCTCATTCTCTTCATTCATCAGCCCCTCAAAGTACTCTTTCTATCTGCTCAACACACTCTCCTCACTTGTGAGTACATTTCCCTCATTATCTTTTATCACCCTTATCTGCTAATGCACTAAAAATCAATTAAATAATAAATAAATAAAAATATAATTTAAAAATCATACTTATACAAATAACACTAAATACAAAATTAAACTTAAATGCTTAAAAAAAACTATATATATATATATATATATATATATATATATATATATATATATATATATACGGATTCACTTCATAATCTCAAAATACTGAAATATCAAATTTCAGTATCACGAAACTATGAAGTTGAATTCCCTAAACACCGAGCATACACAAACCTGAAACCCAAAACTGCTAATCTACAAATTCCCGTAAAACACACATGACACACTACAAAACACATACATACATACACAAACATACATATCTCCCAACACTTCCCTACAAGAAACATAACACACACGCACACAACCAAACACATAGACAGATCTACCCTTAATATATGCAGGCGGGAAAGCCCCCCTGCACCCCCATGTGGGGGGTTGTGCCCCCCAACCCCCCCTACTTATATATACTAACTCTAATGTTGCACAACACTCCATAACACACACAACTCAGCATCGCACATTCCACATACCCCCGCACAAACACACATCACATACACAAACACCATCACTCCCAACACTAACACATTCACACTGCACAACACCTACCCTAATCCACACCTCAAACATCCCAACACACTCAAACACACACAAACCCTCCCCAAACCCCCCCAAAAGTACATTAATCTAAAGCACTATCCATACCACGGGTTTGACATTCTCCATTCAACATTTCCGGGTTCGCAGTTTCCTTCCGTTTGACTTTAGAGGCTCAAAATTCTAAAATTCAAAATTTTAGCATTTTGAGCATGTAAAGTGAACCTGTATATATATATACATACATATATATATATATATATATATATATATATATATATATATATACACATATTAAAAAACTTAACATTCTAAACTTTTAAGTTTTAAACCAGGCACAACAGAACAAGCTTCATTAAGACTGGGGAACACTTGTGTATTCAAACTAAGTTGCCACATAAGTTCCTGGACAAGTACATGATCCTCAATAATCTTACCTCTCACATCCCTCTGCAAATGCTCTATAATAAAATACTTAAAACTATGGGATGGATATTCCTTAATATCCCTATATAAGGCATTAGACTCATTACATTTCTTAATATCCCTCTCATGCTCATAAATTCTAACCTTTAATTTCCTTGTGGTTTTGCCAATGTAAAAGGTGGGGCACATCTGGCAACGAGCTGTATAAATTGCCAGTTAGTTTCACAATTATATCTTCCCTTAGTTTTAATGGTCTGTCCATTCAAAATTACTGAATCACACACTGAAATAAACTTGCCCATAGAACAATGTGCACATTTGGACTTAACCATTTTTAACTTTGCCACCCCTCTTTGATTACCAGATTGTCTTTCCATTAACTCTTTAAAACAGGTATTTCTCCTGTATACAATCACTGGATTAGTGCCCAACACTTTTTGTAACTGGGAATTAGATGAAATAATAAACCAATTATTCCTAATAATATTTGATATATTGTATGAATCCAGTGTGAAAGTTAAAACACAAGGTTTAGAAAAGTCTTTTGAAACTTCTTTTCTAGCCAGTAGTGTTTTATTAGTAGAAGTTGCTACTTCTTCCCCCTCCCCAATCTATTGTATAACTTAATAGGGGCAATACAATTTTTTATTTCTTTTATCAACCACCTTATTTTTGATTGGTGCAAGAAACTCCTTAGGATATCCCCTCTTAATAAACATTTCTAACAGTTTATCACATTCAAACAAAAATACAGCATCATCTGACACCATCCTGGCTAGTCTAACCAGTTGTCCCTTCACAACAGACTTCTTTTGAAATCTAGGATGGCAGCTTTGAAAATGTAAATAACTATTAGACTATGTGGGTTTACAATGGATATTAAATACAAAACAATTATTCTCATAATCCTTCAAGATTTCAACATCCAAAAATACCATTTTGTCACTATCAAAAGAATGAATAAATCTCAAAAATGATGTAGTATTGTTAATATATTCCAAATAAATCCATCACCCTAGCTTCATTGTCAACCCAGACAATAAATATATCATGCAAAAAGTGGGTATAAAAGGAAAAACAATTAGTAAAGAGGGAATTAAACACATAATATTTCTACCAATATGCCAATATTAAATTAGAAAAACTGGGGGCAGACACTGTCCCCATTGTCACCCCATTTAATTGTTTGAAAAGTTGACCTTCAAAATATAAAAAGTTATTGGAGAGGACTAATTCCACTAAACTAACTAAAATATTAATTTGGTCTTGGGGCAATGCTTGTATATCCATCAAAATATTTTCAAACCATCTCAATCCCTCATCATGAGCGATAACCAAATAAAGGTTACATACATCAATTGTAACCTGTAGGTGGTCTTTCCCAAATTTATCATTAAACTTTTTATGTAGAAAATCCCAGGAATCTCAACAAATCTGTGGACCAAAGAAACTGACTTATTAAGCCTGTTATCAATAAACTTGGAAATGAACTAAGTTTTACTTCTATTACTGTCCATTATTGGTCTAAGTGGGAGGTTGCATTAATTTTTATGGATTTTTGGAATCCCAGGAATCCCTGCAATAACAGGATATTTATTGTATAGAAAATCATATTCGCCTTTGTTAATCTGACGTTGCATAAGCATATCATAGAAATGAGCATCAACTTTACTATATGCAATATGTTAACATAATCCACCATATCCATAATTACAATCCTCTCCCCACTCCATTATCTGGTTTCATGATCTTTAGGCTTTTATCATTAACAATGTCCCATAAAATATCTCTTTCTTCCTTGCTTAAAATATAGCAAGGACCTTTTAATGGGTCTTTCACTGTTTTACATATATCCCTATCACAAAGCAGTTCAAACATAGCTAAGGTACTATTAGATGGTGAAACAAACATGCTGTATCTTTTTAAACATGTATCATTGCACACATTAGTTTCAGCACCACTTGAATTACCAAACCAAACAGTTAAATTACATTTTCAGATAAACAGTTTTAAGCCCAATAAGATTTGTCCCACCTTTGTCCTTGCCGATGGCACAAAATTAAAACTTTTTGCCAATAAATTAGCATGGCTAGAATAAATTTTTTTATTTGAGAAATTAAGTATAGTAAAATCAGAGCCTTTGTTTAGTACCTTTCTCATAATGTCCACTTTTCCATCTTCAGCATTACAGGTATATTCTGTAGGAAAATCAGCATTTCCGTCTCATTCCATTCTTCTTGTAGCCCATTTTCAGCTTGGCCACCTATTGTTAGTAAAAATGCTCATTATTAAAGGTGTTAAAATCAACTGCCGGCTTCTGTGCCCAAATTCTTTCTGATCTCTTAACCATGCCATTGGCATCTCCCCCATTAACTGAAACTTGTCCCGGAACATGCAAATCCTCCTCCTGTCTTCCAATAGGATGATGCCATGATACTGCTGAGCATCCCGTCTGTTTATTGGTTGGGTCTGGGTAGGCAAATCCACTTTTATACGCAGTGGAATCCCTCTGAAATTTCTTCTGTTTTCTCACTATAATGTTATCACATTCCTCATCAGTTTTAGTGAAGATGTTAGAATAATTCAAAATGATCGACCAGAAGATCTTCAGTAATAGCACCATTAAGTCTATCCAAATCTACTGATAATTTTTCAATTCACAAGTCATTGTTCTTTATCATACAGTCTACCACTTCACAGCCCGCTTTGTTAAAATGTTGCTGAGTTTAACATAATATTCTGTACTCTTCTCCACTCCATTAGGATATTTTCAAAAGTGGAGGCCTTTTGGTACAAACTCAATAGACATACATAAAAGTAAATATGCATTGTCCCATGGTATACTTCTAAATTGACTCAGTTTTAACTCAAATGTATGCAGCTGGTCACTCAGTGGATTGTTAGTGGCACCCATAACAGTCCTAGAATGACCATTGCCATTTCAGAGTTCAAATTTTTATTTATTTTATTTTTTATTTTACATTTGTTGACCGGGCTAGTCTGGCTGGATACATGTCCATTTTCAGCAGAGGCCCGAGGAGAAAAGCTCCACTAAATACTAAGTACATTACATAAAAAATCATTACTCTTAAGAAATAGCAAAAATTGGAAGTCAAAAGACCATACAGAGGGAAAGATAATTTTAAAGAGAAACAAGTATACCATATGCAGTTCATTTACCGTATGCAGTTCATTACATATTAGCATTACATATTAGCAATTGCTTATTAACAATTATACATAAATTATGCATAGTTAGATTAGAACAGTTAAAAGAGGGGAAAAAGAGACAGGTCGAGATAAGAAGTGTGTAAGAGAAAAGGTTAGTCAGGTGTACTGCAGGAACAAAGCCAATGGTTTAGGTAGTAAAGTTTAATTTTCTGTTTGAATTGAGGCAGGGATGTAGTCAAGGTTATGTCACTAGGTAAGAGATTCCAACTTCTACCTATAGTGTTAGTGAATAGAGAACCACCTGCTGTATTGTTTACCTTTATTGATTTTGTCATGAGTTTACTAGAGGAGTGAAGTGAGTTGAGATTGTTGTAAGGGATTAGAAGTTGAGAGAGTATAGGGGTGTTGTCAGGAAGGTGTAATATGTTATGGGCTATAGCGAGTTGAGGGATTATTAGGTAGTTTTGAAATTCGAGCCAGCCAAGTTGTTTTAGGTTTGTACAATGGTGGGTCCTAAAGGGGTTACCAGTGGCGAGCTATGTTGTTATAACAAGTTGCAAGTTTATTAAGATTGATTTTCTTAAGGTTTGTATAAATGGGGGAAGCATATAGGAGAGTAGATAGGAGATGAGATTGTGCAATTTTGGTTCTAGTTGCTGGGGTTAGAAAAGGTTTGATGCGATATAGGGATCCAATTTTTCTGTTAACAATCTTGATGGTGTTGTTAATGTGCTGATCGAAGGAAAGATTATTGTCAATGGTTATCCCTAAGAGTTTAGTGGTAGGATCAGGTGAGATGATGGTGCCATTATTTGAAGAAATGGTAAAGTTTAAAGGAGGGACCGAGTGGTGGGGAGAAGAGGAGGAGTTTAGTTTGTTGGCATTTAGTAGGAGAAACCGTCTAGAAAACCAAGTTTCTACTGTGTTAAAGGTCTTTTGGGTCAATGAGGTCAGTTCAGTAGAGGAAGGGGCTGTGCAGATAAGGGTAGAATCATCTGCATATTGTATGCAGGTAGCTTGTGGGATAGCAGTCTGAAGGTCGTTAATAAAGAGGGAGAACAGAAGTGGACCCAGAATGGAGCCCTGGGGAACTCGATGGAAATAGGCAAGAGTGATGAGATATGGTTTTCCCATATTACTGCTTGTTGTCTGTTGCTAAGATAAGATTTAAACCAATTAGTGGCTAGTTTATCACAAGAGAGAGATTCAAGAATGTGAATTAAGAGTGAGTGGTTGACCATGTCGAAAGCTTTAGAGAGATCAATGAAAAGAGCGGAAGAGAGAGTGTTGTTGTTTCGATTTTTGTTGATAGTATCTACAAAGGATAGAAGGGCAGTGGTGGTGCTGTGGTGGGGTCTGAAACCATGCTGGCAGTTTGCTATTATGCTGTGAAGAGAGAGATAGTGTACAAGTTGCTGATGAATACATTTTTCCATGATCTTTGCTAGGTGAGAGAAGGGCAATTGGTCTAAAGTTGGAAAGGTCAAGGGAGTTACCACCTTTATGCAGTGGGATAAAATAGGATACTTTCCAGATATCAGGGATGGTTCCTTCTTGGATAGTTCTGTTGATAAGTAAGGATATAGGATATGCAATTTCTTTGGCAGCTTTCTGAAGGAACAGAGAAGGAGTTTGTCAGCAGAAGGGGTACAGGGTTTCAGTTTGTGAATGAGTTTATAGATGAAAGAGGTAGATATAGGTTTTAGAGAGAAGTTGAAAGAGGAGGTAGTTATGTTAGTTGGTATATGAGAGTTGTTAGGGTTCATTTGTTTGGCTAAGGATTGAATAGTTTCAGAGAAAAAGAGTTGAAGACATTAGCAGTCTGGAGAGGGTTTCTGGGTCAGTATTTAGAGGGAAGGAGTTTTAGCAGTCCCTGGGAGAGAAGTCTATTTACTGAGGACCAGAACTGTTTGGAGTTGTTAATATGAGTTTCCTGAAGTTTACAGTAGAAGTTTTTCTTGACAGAGATTATTGATTTTTTAGATTTCTAAGCTGGCGGAAATTAACTAAATCAGGGTTTTGTCTATCACATCTCTATTTTGTCCATGCTTTGTTTCTAGCATGCATGAGTTTTTTAGTATTGGAGGTCAGCCATGGGGCAGGTTTGGTCTTAATTCTAATAGAGCTCAGGAGCATGTGTATCAAGTATGGATAAGAATGTAGTATTAAACAATAATACTGCTTCCTCCAGGGGAAGTGATTTTAAACAATTCCATTTACATGCTCTCAGATCAGCTTTAAAGAGGTCTATGTTAAAATGCTTGAGAGATCGAATTAGCCTTGTATTTGGGAGGTTAACATATTCTGATTTTAGTCTAGTAATGTAGGTTAGGGAGTGGTCGCTGATGTAATCTGGCAAAGTACCTACTTTATATTGTTTGTTAACTTTATTTGTGAGTATCCAGTCTAGTATACTCTCTTTCTTACTGGGCTTATTGACTCTTGTAGTTGAGGTAATAGTTTGTGAGAAACCATGTAGGTTAATATGAGAGGAGGGATTGTCATTATTAATAGTGTTCCAGTCTATGTTAACGTCGCCAATAAATATGGTTTCTTGGGGGTAGGTGGTAGAAACCCAACTTAGAAAGTCTTCTAATATTGGGATGTTATTACCTGGGGGAAGATACAAACAAATAATGTAAATAGATTTTTTGGTATTAAGTTGGAGTTTAATAATGATGGCTTCTGTTTTGCTATTTTGGTTTGGGCATGCTGGTTGAGTAGTGATGTTAAGTTGATTTTTGAAAAGTATTGCTACTCCACCACCCTTGCGTTTTAAGCGGTCGTGTCTTACTATGTTATAACCTTGAGGTATAATCTCTGAGTCTTTAGTGCCTGTGTTTAGCCAGGTTTCAGAGAGGCAGAGAATGTCAAATGAGTGGGTATCTAAAAGGGCATGGATGAAGGGTATTTTCTTATTTATGCTTTGGATGTTAAGGTGTCCTATAAGGAAGTTATTATTGAGGTTAGGTGAGTGGTTTTGGAGAGGTGGTGAGTTAGGGCCAGGGTTGGGGTGGATGTCTCCATCTTGTAGGGTAGGATTAACTAGTTTAGTTAAGAAGTTCCTCTTTTGAATTGTTAGGGTTTTGGTTTTTTTGTTAGATAGTATGGGGTAGGTAAGGTGATGTTGCCTGTGGTATTTAGATAGATGATAGCTAGGGGTGGAATTAACATTAGGGTATGGTGTGAAAGTGACTCTAGTAGAAGTGTGTGTTTGTGAGGAGATAAGATAGTTGTTAAGTGAAATTTCAAAAAAGGTGAGATGGTACGTTGAGAGAAGGGTAGTCATGATTAAGACTGAGAGTAAAGGCATAGTTAGTATGTAGGGAGTCATGATTTAGTAATTTGAGAAGAGAGGAAGCAGAGAGGAAAGTATAAGGGGAGAGATATGAGTGTGGAAAGGAATAGTGGGGGTAGTAAATTAATTTAAAGCAGATGGTAAGTAGGAATAGATTCTATAGGGAATAGAGAAAGGATGGCTGGAGAGGAAAGAGTATGTATGAGGAGAAGTGTAGGTAATGGAGAGAGGTAATAGAACAGGTATGGTCCTAGGGCTAAGAAAGAGAAGGAGGTAGTGTAAGGGGTGTGTAGAGGCTAGACAACAATTTGGCGGGAAGGAGAGGAATAGGCCAGGTGGGATAGGGGTGTGGCTATGGAGCTATAAGAGTAGGACCCCTGGGGGTGTGTGGGAATTGGGGGTAGGGTGGGGAGCGGAGTGAGGGCTTAACGGAGCAGGTAGAGCCAAAGAAGAGAAGTTGAGTGGAAAACAATCAGTAAGATGCTGATAGGACAGGTAAGTAATCCGAGGACATAGAGGAATGCTAGGAGAGTGAGGACTAAGTGGGGCAAGGCTGAGAAAGGCAGAGAAAGGAAAAGGGTGGAAAACACAAAAAGGGTAGCAGAATAGTGGGAAATATAGGACTTAGTATGTGCAAAGAAAAGTTTGCAAGGATAAGCAATTGTGGTAGTATGGAGCCACCTAGTGGACTCAGCAGGTAATTGCTACCAGGGCTACTGACTGGGCTAGTGGACGTGGAGAGAGTCAGGTAAATGGAGTTACTAAAGTTTGCTGGTGGTCGGGGAAGGGAGAAGCTAAGGTTGGCTGCTGGCAGAACTTGCTTTGAGATTAACAATAGCTGAGGGTTAGAAAAGCTTACACAATGTTGAGAAACCTTGAAGAGCTGAAGGACATACTTTCTTGCGTCTTTATGGGAAGAGGCTTTTCCAAAATTGTTAAGATTTGGTCCCTAGGTAGGGTATGTGGCGGGAGACTTAGGTAGGGTACTCAATCCCAGACCTACAGGTGGTCACTAGGCAGAAGAGTTTCTTGCATCTTTATGGGAAGAGGCTTTTCCAAAATTGTTAAGATTTGGTCCCTAGGTAGGGTATGTGGCGGGAGACTTAGGTAGGGTACTCAATCCCAGACTTACAGGTGGTCACTAGGCAGAAGAGTTTCTTGCGTCTTTATGGGAAGAGGCTTTTCCAAAATTGTTAAGATTTGGTCCCTAGGTAGGGTATGTGGCGGGAGACTTAGGTAGGGTACTCAATCCCAGACCTTCAGGTGGTCACTAGGCAGAAGAGTTTCTTGCGTCTTTATGGGAAGAGGCTTTTCCAAAATTGTTAAGATTTGGTCCCTAGGTAGGGTATGTGGCGGGAGACTTAGGTAGGGTACTCAATCCCAGACCTACACGTGGTCACTAGGCAGAAGAGTTTCTTGCGTCTTTATGGGAAGAGGGTTATGAGAGGTAAGATTATTGAGGATCATTTACTTGTCCGGGAAGTTATGTGGCAACTTAGTTTGAAGTGTTCCCCAGTCCAAATGTATTATTTTTCGATGTTTGGAAGTTGAATTTATTCACATACCCCTGTAGCTGTATATTATGACTAAGACTCACCTGAACTGGTGTCCTCTGTGTAAGGGGAAAGCCCAAACTGTTTTGGCTATTGTAATTTGATACCTGGGTATTAGATGAGCTGTTGTTCCTGTGTAAAAGTGGGCAAAACCACAAGGAAAGTGAAGGTTAGAATTTATGAGCATGAGAGGGATATTAAGAAATGTAATGAGTCTAACGTCTTATATAGGCATATTAAGGAATATCCATCCCATAGTTTTAGATATTTTATTATAGACAATTTGCAGAGGGTTATGAGAGGTAAGATTATTGAGGATCATTTACTTGTCCGGGAAGTTATGTGGCGACTTAGTTTGAAGTGTTCCCCAGTCTAAATGAAGTTTGTTCTGTTGTGCCTGTTTTAAAACTTAAAAGATGGAATGTTAATTTTTTTATATATACACACACACACACACACACACACACACACACACACACACACACACACACACACACACACACACATAAACACACACACACACACACACACACACACACACACACACACACACATATATATATATATATATATATATATATATATATATATATATATATATATGGGTCTACTTTACATGGTCGACTTTTCACAAAGTCGACTTTCATATGGCCAAGACCATATGATCGACTTTCATAAAGTTGACCATGTAAAATAAACCGTAACTTAAATATACCAACTCCGAGATCGCACTACAGTGCGGAAGAGGGAAATTTTCCCATTCCACACTGTATGGAGATAGCGGTTCCCCATGTTCGGCTTTTTAAAAGTCGATCATATGGTCTCGGCCATATGAAAATTGACTTTGTGAAAAGTCGATCATGTGAAGGAGACCCATATATATATATATATATATATATATATATATATATATATATATATATAGATATATATAGATATATATATGTATATATATACATGTATTTATATTATATATATATATATATATATATATATATATATATATATATATATATATATATATATATATATATATATATTAAGCATTTACGTTTAATTTTGTATTTAGTGTTATTTGTATAAGTATGATTTTTAAATTGTATTTTAAGTGCATTAATACTTTAAATGATATGATTGACGTCATGTGATTTTAAATGAGTACTTAAACTGGACAATGACCTGAAAAGTAGTTCTGATGAAGTCTCCTTTGGGATGAAATTGCTTAACTACTTATTACTTTTTGTACAATAAAGTTTCCATTTTTGCCTTCTTGGTTTTTGGTTTGAAGTGTATTGGCATGTCCAGTTGGCATACTAGTGAAATGACAGTCACCTAGCCAATCATACAGATGCCATGTGCTGAGGTGCATTGAGGTGCTCTGCTTGCCATTAGCCAAGATTCTGTTTCAAAGGTGGGTTAAAGTCTGCTAGACAAATCTCTGTCACAAGTATGTATTAGTAACATCACATACTAGATTAATGCCCTTAGCGTGATTAATCCATGTACTATGTCACCTACAGATATGCAGCATTTACAATCAAGCAGGGTCACACATTGCCCCGTATGCAAGGCAGAGATCACTTATGAATAGTCTATATGCCACAGGCTACAATGACACTCATTTTAGATGATCTCCATTGAACACATGCTGAAGACGTGATGTTCTCTTTTGAGGTACCATACTGTTGTATGAAAGTGCCAGCACTGCTTGGAAATGTCCATTATTAAATGTTCATTGCACTCAGATATTGGCACACTGAGGGTAGAATACATAGAGGTTATGAGTATGTCAATTACAGATGATTGGTGCCCTCACCTATGACATATGAATCCCATCATACCACTGGGTAGACATTGTGATCTCAAGCATGTTAGGTGTAAATTTGTGTTGCCAGATCTGTGTGCCCAGTTCTTTCACCCTTGAGTATGTACATCACATGTTGCAACTGATGTACTCCTTAGCAGGTACATAGTTGTTAGTGATGGAAATGATACTACATGTATATTTGCATGGTGTTTAGGGCCATTACTATGCCAATAGGCATTTGTTCATCAATATCCTCTTGTAGGATATTGACATAATTCACAGACTCTATGAGTGCTCACAGTCTGCAGGCATCAGCCAACACTGTTAGCCACAGACAGTCAGTATTTGCTTGTATCATGTCTAAATGTATTCCAAGCAGTAGAGGACCCAGGACTGAGCCTGTTGAACACTGCTGCTTACAGATCAGCTATTGGAGGCGGATGTCCCTATGTTGAGTATGTGTGCTATCAGTGGGCCACTAAGTGACCCTTACAATGATAGTACTGTTGATACCTGAGTGCTTTGTAAATGATGTCTGACTGGTGGATTTAGGCAGATGGCTTTGCTCAGTCAAAGGGGTTGTATGCCCTGATGTACCCTCACCCAGTTCCTTGGTGATTGCCTTGAAAATGTCCACCATGTGTAACAGCTATGATCGCCCTGTCAGGCATCCAAACTGTGTACAGTCAACTGTGCATAGATTACATATATGTATGCTGATCAGCTCCATGATGATTGCCCCTACAGCCATACAGATATGGATACTCAGTCAAAGAGGTCTATAGTACTGGTGGCCAGTGCATGGAACATCTCTGTGCAACAGTATAACAGTTGCAGTTGTCGAGTCAGCTCAGGTCCAGCCAGAGGCTTCAGTATAATTCTATGGTGTTCCCAGTGGTGTCAGTAGTCCATGACAGATCCCATGTAGAATGCAGCCCGGGATGTTAGCATGTACAATAGTTGCTGTGTATCCTCCATAGAGAGGACATTTATGACCTGCTCTGTAGATATGGAATTTATAGGACAGGTTGTAGCAATGTCATGTGTCACATGTGCTGGGGACAGGGGAGTGAAGCTGATGTAAAACATGTGGGACAACAGGTTACCTATGAGTACAGACCCATTCTATGTGGCATCATTATGTATGGGTTCACTGACAATCTGGGACTGTCCTTTGAGACTACTGATGTAACTACACTGTGTTGTGGTTCTGCTTTGTGTACGTGGCTAATTTTGTCACTTACTGTGTCTACACAATATCACAACAACACTATGTGGTTGTTTTAGCTGAAGAGGGTGTGCCTCCATGTTAGAGGGGCAACATCACCCCAACTATGACACAGTAATGTCCACATCTTACTGTACAGCCTGATAATGGCAGTTGTCCACCAGACAGGTTTGCTGTGCCATTAGGAGCCTGTGTTTCTCTTGTCAGGTGCAGCCACGTTCTTGCAGTTGTAATGCTGCTGGCATAATGTATGGATGTAGAGCTCTGCATACCTGCCTGTCCCATCAGAGGAGGGAAGTGCAGTCAGGCTATGGAAACAATCCCACAAGAAGTAATAAATGACTTTGTTGAAATATATGTCTGCATTGTCTGCAAATGGGGGTTAGTGCTGGTAGTTTTAATGACACTGATCTGTGGTCAGATCCCACCAGACAGAACCTGACATTGGGGGGCTGCAGTTGTCACCCATATTGGTAAACACATGATGCAGTACTAGACTAACTTTTGGGCAAGTGAGCTACTGCATGACTAAGCAACACAGCTGGTGGTCACTTAATGCCACCCACACCATGGTGTAATGATATATCTTGATAGACACTTGTTCATACAAATACACACAACGGGTGTCTGGAGTCATAGACCTGTTCCTGTAGCCAGCTATTGCTTGATTATGTGCCCTTCCAGTACTGAATGGCACCTGTAGTGTCTCCTTGAAATCACAGTGTTTCACAAAATATGGATGTGTATCTTTCCTTGATGGGTATGTATACAACACCTGCATTGCCTTGAACACTGTCATTTTGATGCGTGGAGATGTGGATGCACATGTAGTTTGATATGGCTGTGTTGCTGTCCACATCCATAAACCAGATGTCCTTGACTACACAAGTCATAATCCAGGATGGGGGCACATCCCACAGAGTGGGGTTCATTGCAGCCATACCCACCATGTAGCAGCATTACCATGATGTTGCATAAAGATGGTATTCTCATTGCCAACCTTTCCCTGCACAGTGCATCTAAGATGCATTGTGAGGGTGTCAGTAGCTGTGGCTGTTACTGCAAATCTCAAGGGTGAGAGATGAACACCATTACTGGTGAAGCATTGATTTCTGTTGAGTGAGGCATCTCAGGCAGACTTGTAGTAGATCCCCCGAAACTGACACAACACGCTAAAGCACGCTAAGGCAATTATTGACTTCCATCAATTTCCATGTATATGGAGCCATCATCTTAGGTGAGGGTCAACTGCAGCCGAAAGCTATGAGTATACCCACATGAGATATAGACTGGCTAAGCACAGTCATGTGTTTGCATGCAGTCAAGTAATGTATGTGCCTAGTCATACACACCTGCAGGAACTATAATGCCAACATTATTTTAACTGATGTCTCTTGATTTGTGGCAATGTATGGTAAGGCGTATTGTGTCAAAGCATAGACAGCTATCTGTGATCTTTCCCATATGTAGCCACTTCACTCAGACATCAATGTGTCTCACAGTACAATCACTTCTGACTAAGAGGTGTGATTTTTGTGTTTTGCTTGGGTGTGTGATGAGTGAGAGAGTGGTGCATGCAGTATTATGTGTATTGTGCACTCCAGAGTCAGGATTTTCTTAGGTATGTATTTGGCAATGTGTCTGGTAAGGAGCTCCACACATGCAGGTGTGTGTGATGTGAGTGTAGGTGGTGCAGGATGTGAGCTGTGCATGTTGGCATAATGCTCATTGCCATATGAAATGACTGCTGTTGGAGATAGCATGGCAGCAAGGTTTTAAATGAAGTCACATCTGCCACATGTTGTGTTTGTGTGTTATAGGAGTTAGAGGCATGGAGACACTTCCAACATCTCAGCAGCAGGTCCTGCAAAGTTAGGGCCATGCTGCCACACCCTTGGGGTTCACAGCCTGATATACAGTGTTTGTAGGCACACCTTGCAGTGAAGATGTGGATACCCATGCAAGCATAGAGGACTTGTTCAACTTTGCTGATATTACATCACTCTCACAAGGGTACAATGCCTGTGAAGCAACTAGACAGCACTCTGATTGTTGTGTGACATGATGTAGGAACACAGACATGAGTTTGGGTACATAACTGTACAGTATGACATGCCTAGGACATAGGCAGGTGGGCACACATTGGCCAAAGGTGCCAGTCCACTGCAGTAGGCCTCACAGCCATGTCATGCAGATATCCACAAGTAATCTGTTGAAGAGCAGGATGCATAACTAGCTGTGAAATTGACACCTACGATGGCTCACCATTAGTGTGCTGATTGTTTCAGTAAGACTTGACATCTATGTCACTGGACATTGTACATCATATTGTGGCACTACAGCAGTGCTACTAATCCCCTTTTGTCAATTCCCTAGTGACATACCACCAACCTGGAACAGATTCCATAACACATGTAAAAGCCAACTGATTGCCCAGGTTGCTAATCAAGGCATCTACTTGGAAAAGGGCATGTGAAGTCTACAGAGCATTTCATAATGTGGGACAGCTATATGGATGTACAAACACACTGTGTCCTGCTTCTCATCATGGGCTTTTTTGCATGTGATGACAGAAAATGTATCAGAGCATGGTATCCTATGTGAGAGTGGTGTTGGTGAGACCAGCATTAGTAGTTGCCAGCACTGGCAATTCTGTGTACACCCATGCTTAACACAGTCATCACAAGGTAATTGTGTCCTTTCAGTACACACTGCTTGGGTAGTGACCAGCTGCAGAATATTTGTGTAAATCCCGCATCTTACTTGCAAAGGGTATACATATCGCACTTCCCTAACATGTTTGCCTGCACTCTTTAAAGACACCTTGGATGATGCTCTTCTTGGAACATGCTGGAAGCAACTGCAATACATAGTTGAACAAATGACAACTAGCATGTAGTGCCAAGCAGCGTCCACACATCTCTGCGTCATGCGACATGAAATGCCATGAAAGGAGTTAACATGGATATGAGCAGTAATGCCATCATACACCTACTGACACTAGACCACTCACTGTTTGTTATGCTTAAGGCCAAATCATGCCTACTGACTCTAACTGAGTGTTACACTATGCAATGGATGATGGAAATATTACTCACTCTACCTACCATGGCCTGACAAGGTGTTGGACAATATTAGGCCAGCAGGCCTTGCTGGAAACTGTGTAAGTTCTCTACAGAATGTTATGTCAGCTGGTTGGTAGGCAAGTGTCTGACAGTCATAATCTGGCAAGATAGCATTGGGAGACGTATGCTGCAATGACTCCAGTCATCAGAGGATTTCCCAGACATCATTCATGGCATACCCCTTCTAGCCATTCCCTCTCTGCAGTCACAGCAACTGTTAGTGCCCTCTGACTGACTACATTAGCAGGTGATTGCATTTCAGGAGCTGTGATTGAATCCCACACAGAATCAGTAGTTATCCAGGATGGCTTGAGCCACACATTTAGTTTTTGTCTGAGTCACTGGCAAACACTAAATGCCAATAACTGCACAATACTGTCATTGAAAAATCATCCACCCCTGGGAAATATAGTAGAGTTTGCACACTACACACAGTTGTGCCATTACTCATGGACTCATGGACACAAAGGGCAGTGTAGCCTTTGACTTACACTGGTTAATAAGATGTTGAGATGCATTCATTGTTGTACAACCTAAACAGAAAGGTCTGTAATGTAACTGGAAAACTATCATTGCCATACTTAATGTGGCATTCATCATTTCTATCACTGTGCACAAAGGCACCCTTGCTATGTTACTACACAGAAAAATCTTACAACTGTAGCAGCCACACAGGTTCCATGGTACAGCAATACACATTGCAGATAACATGTCCTATGGAGCTGTGTCAAGACCATACATGTGTAGTCTGTCTCATAAATGCATTGGAGGGGATGTGTATAGCTGCCATACAGGGATGTATCAGATCCCAATGTGTACCTCCCTCATATCCATGACAGGACTAACACATGTCTTACTTGCCCCATGCACCTACACTGTCATTGTGGTATAAATAGTACATGCTGGAGAGACAGGTATATAACACAGACAGTACACTCTATATGTAACAGGCCCCAATGCATGTGAAGCACACATCTGCTGTGACGCATATCATGTTCAGGTTACACCATGGGATGTAGAACAAGACAACCATAGCTGTTGTCACACAAATCTCTGTAGATCACATATATGTATGCTGATCAGCTCCATGATGATTGCCCCTACAGCCATACAGATATGGATACTCAGTCAAAGAGGTCTATAGTTCTGGTGGCCAGTGCATGGAACATCTCTGTGCAACAGTATAACAGTTGCAGTTGTCGAGTCAGCTCAGGTCCAGCCAGAGGCTTCAGTATAATTCTGTGGTGTTCCCAGTGGTGTCAGTAGTCCATGACAGATCCCATGTAGAATGCAGCCCGGGATGTTAGCATGTACAATAGTTGCTGTGTATCCTCCATAGAGAGGACATTTATGACCTGCTCTGTAGATATGGAATTTATAGGACAGGTTGTAGCAATGTCATGTGTCACATGTGGTGGGGACAGGGCAGTGAAGCTGATGTAAAACATGTGGGACAACAGGTTACCTATGAGTACAGACCCATTCTATGTGGCATCATTATGTATGGGTTCACTGACAATCTGGGACTGTCCTTTGAGACTACTCATATAACTACACTGTGTTGAGGTTTTGCGTTGTGTGGGTGGCTAATTTTGTCACTTACTTTGTCTACACAATATCACAACAACACTATGTGGTTGTTTTAGCTGAGGAGGGTGTGCCTCCATGTTAGAGGGGAAACATCACCCCAACTATAACACAGTAATGTCCACATCTTACTGTACAGCCTGATAATGGCAGTTGTCCACCAGACAGGTTTGCTATGCCATTAGGAGCCTGTGTTCCTCTTGTCAGGTGCAGCCAAGTTCTTGCAGTTGTAATGCTGCTGGCATAATGTATGGATGTAGAGCTCTGCATACCTGCCTGTCCCATCAGAGGAGGGAAGTGCAGTCAGGCTATGTAAACAATCCCACAAGAAGTAATAAATGACTTTGTTGAAATATATGTCTGCACTGTCTGCAAATAGGGGTTAGTGCTGCTAGTTTTAATGACACTGATCTGTGGTCAGATCCCACTAGACAGGACCTGACATTGGGGGGCTGCAGTGGTTACCCATATTGATAAACACATGATGCAGTACTAGGCTAACTTTTGGGCAAGTAAGCTACTGCATGACTAAGCAACACAGCTGGTGGTCACTTAATGCCACCCACACCATGGTGTAATGATATATATTGATAGACACTTGTTCATACAAATACACACAACGGGTGTCTTGAGTCATGGACCTGTTCCTGTAGCCAGCTATTGCTTGATTATGTGCCCTTCCAGTACTGAATGGCGCCTGTAGTGTCTCCGTGAAATCACAGTGTTTCACAAAATATGGATGTGTATCTTTCCTTGATGGGTATGTATACAACACCTGCATTGCCTTGAACACTGTCATTTTGATGCATGGAGATGTGGATGCACGTGTAGTTTGATATGGCTGTGTTGCTGTCCACATCCTTAAACCAGATGTCCTTGACTACACAAGTCATAATCCAGGATGGGGGCACATCCCACAGAGTGGGGTTTATTGTAGCCATACCCACCATGTAGCAGCATTATCATGATGTTGCATAAAGATGGTATTCTCATTGCCAATCTTTCCCTGCACAGTGCATCTAAGATGCATTGTGAGGGTGTCAGTAGCTTTGTCTGTTACTCCAAACCTCAAGGGTGAGAGATGAACACCATTACTGGTGAAGCATTGATTTCTGTTGAGGGAGGCATCTCAGGCAGACTTGTAGTAGATCCCCCGAAACTGACACAACACACTAAGGCACGCTAAGGCAATTATTGACTTCCATCAATTTCCATGTGTATGGAGCCATCATCCTAGGTGAGGGTCAACTTCAGCCGAAAGCTATGAGTATACCCACGTGAGATACAGACTGGCTAAGCACAATCATGTGTTTGCATGCAGGCAAGTAACATATGTGCCTAGTCATACACACCTGCAGGAACTATGATGCCAACATTATTTTAACTGATGTCTCTTGATTTGTGGCAATGTATGGTAAGGCCTATTGTGTCAACCCATAGACAGCTATCTGTAATCTTTCCCATATGTAGCCACTTCACTCAGACATCAATGTGTCTCACAATACAATCACTTCTGACTAAGAGGTGTGATTTTTGTGTTTTGCTTGGGTGTTTGATGAGTGAGAGAGTGGTGCATGGAGTATTATGTGTATTATGCACTCCAGAGTCAGGATTTTCTTAGGTATGTATTTGGCAATGTGTCTGGTAAGGAGCTCCACACATGCAGGTGTGTGTGATGTGAGTGTAGGTGGTGCAGGATGTGAGCTGTGCATGTTGGCATAATGCTCATTGCCATATGAAATGACTGCTGTTGGAGACAGCATGGCAGCAAGATTTTAAATGCAGTCACATCTGTCACATGTTGTGTTTGTGTGTTATAGGAGTAGAGGGATGGGGACACTCCCAACATCTCAGCAGCAGGTCCTGCAAAGGTAGATTCATGCTGCCACAAACTTGGGGTTCACAGCCAGTGTTTGTAGGCACACCTTGCAGTGAAGATGTGGATGCCCATGCAAGCATAGAGAACTTGTTCAACTTTGCTGATATTACATCGCTCTCACAAGGGTACAATGCCTGTGAAGCAACTAGACAGCACACTGGTTGTTGTGTGACATGATGTAGGAACACAGACATGAGTTTGGGTACATAACTGTACAGTATGACATGCCTAGGACATAGGCAGGTGGGCACACATTGGCCAAAGCTGCCATTCCACTGCAGTAGGCCTCACAGCCATGTCATGCAGATATCCACCAGTAATCTGTTGAAGGGCAGGATGCATAACCAGCTGTGAAATTGACACCTACGATTGCTCACCATTAGTGTGCTGATTGTTTCAGTAAGACTTGACATCTATGTCACTGGATATTGTACATCATATTGTGGCACTACAGCAGTGCTACTAATCCCCATTTTGTCAATTCCCTAGTGACATACCACCAACCTGGAATAGATGCCATAACACATGTAAAAGCCAACTGATTGCCCAGGTTGCTAATCAAGGCATCTACTTGGAAAAGGTTATGTAAAGTCTACAGAGCCTTTCATAATGTGGGACAGCTATATGGATGAACAAACACACTGTGTCCTGCTTCTCATCATGGGCTTTTTTGCATGTGATGACAGAAAATGTATCAGAGCATGGTATCCTATGTGAGAGTGGTGTTGGTGAGAGCAGCATTAGCAGTTCCCAGGCACTGGCAATTCTGTGTACTCCCATGCTTAACACAGTCATCACAAGGTAATTGTGTCCTTTCAGTACACACTGCTTGGGTAGTGACCAGCTGCAGAATATTTGTGTAAAACCTGCATCTTACTTGCAAAGGGTATGCATATCGCATTTCCCTAACATGTTTTTCTGCACTCTTTAAAGACACCTTGGACGATGCGCTTCTTGGAACATGCTGGAAGCAACTGCAATACATAGTTGAACAAATGACAACTAGCATGTAGTGCCAAGCAGCGTCCACACATCTCTGCGACATGCGACATGAAATACCATGAAAGGAGTTAACATGGATATGAGCAGTAATGCCATCGTACACCTATTGACACTAGACCACTCACTGTTTGTTATGCTTAAGGCCAAATCATGCCTACTGACTCTAACTGATGGACCCCATTGAGTGTTACACTATGCAATGGATGACGGAAATATTACTCACTCTACCTACCATGGGCTGACAAGGTGTTGGACAATATTAGGCCAGCAGGCCTTGCTGGAAACTGTGTATGTTCTCTACAGAATGTTATGTCAGCTGGTTGGTAGGCAAGTGTCTGACAGTCATAATCTGGCAAGATAGCATTGGGAGACGTATGCTGCAATGACTCCAGTCATCAGTGGATTTCCCAGACATCATTCATGGCATACCCCTTCTAGCCATTCCCTCTCTGCAGTCACAGCAACTGTTAGTGCCCTCTGACTGACTACATTAGCAGGTGATTGCATTTCAGGAGCTGTGATTGAATCCCACACAGAACCAGTAGTTATCCAGGATGGCCTGAGCCACACATTTAGTTTTTGTCTGAGTCACTGGCAAACACTAAATGCCAATAATTGCACAATACTATCATTGAAAAATCATCCACCCCTGGGTAATATAGTAGAGTTTGCACACCACACACAGTTGTGCCATTACTCATGGACTCATGGACACAAAGGGCAGTGTAGCCTTTGACTTACACTGGTCAATAAGATGTTGAGATGCATTCATTGTTGTACAACCTAAACAGAAAGGTCTGTAATGTAACTGACAAACTATCATTGCCATACTTAATGTGGCATTCATCATTTCTATCAGTGTGCACAAAGGCACCCTTGCTATGTTACTACACAGAAAAATCTTACAACTGTAGCAGCCACACAGGTTCCATGGTACAGCAATACACATTGCAGATAACATGTCCTATGGAGCTGTGTCAAGACCGTACATGTGTAGTCTGTCTCATAAATGCATTGGAGGGGATGTGTATAGCTGCCATACAGGGAGGTATCAGATCCCAATGTGTACCTCCCTCATATCCATGACAGGACTAACACATGTTTTACTTGTCCCATGCACCTACACTGTCATTGTGGTATAAATAGTACATGCTGGAGAGACAGGTATATAGCACAGACAGTACACTCTATATGTAACAGGCCCCAATGCATGTGAAGCACACATCTGCTGTGATGCATATCATGTTCAGGTTACACCATGGGATGTAGAACAAGATAACCATAGCTGTTGTCAGACAAATATCTGTTTTGGATACAGGAAATTTGTAGATGGGTCATCTCCAGCACCACAGTTTGTAGATGTGCTAGCTCCCAAAACCCTGGTGACACTTATCAAGAGTATCAGACCTTTTCACAGATTAGAAATACATGAGTACACTGAATTACGTCATTGTCCTTGTTAGCCTGTTATACACATATGAACTTATGGAGCTATGCTCCTATAGTGCTGCACCTTGAGGAGAGCATATTTCTTCTAGGATGACATTCTATCCCGTGCTGTGACATCTATGGCTTTATTGCTGCTCTGTATCCATAGGTGTCCCCAAAAGAATCCTGAAACAGAAGCATAAACAGGTCCATGGCACACCTTTCATTGTGTAAGTATACAGCCATTACAACATCATACAACATAAGGTGCATACAATTATGTGGCTTACTCATTACAAATGTCACCATACAGTATCTGTCAGTAACCACTACAAGTGGCATGGCAAAACAACAATTCACTGCACAAGTACATGTTAGTTTATATAGTCAGCCTGTGCATCAGGCACATAGCTTCATTTCCCTGCAATAATGAGGAGGATGACAGGGATGTGGCACAGGTATCATCACTTGAAGAGGATGTTGTGTGGGGGTGCAGGAGGCCTAAGATGACCCAATAGGTTAACAGCACATGTGTGAGTCAGGAAGGGAAGTAGGCAAGATGGACCATGGAAATGTGCCGTGTGTGTCTGTAGGTGACCAGCATTTGACAGTGATGTGTGAGTGTGTGCATTTATACAATCATGTTCAGTGCTAGCCCTACATATGTGTATGTTGGAAAGCTTTGAACCGTGCATAGTAGAGCTGACAGTTCACCATCTCTGGCTCCAAACATGGGAACTGGCTCTGCCAGGAGTTGAGCATGCACCTCGATGCCCAAGGTCAGAAGCTGTGCTAGTAATAGATGGTAACTGCTGTCTGCTTGGACTACATCCTCCATGGTACTGCCCAGGACCATGAGCCCATGGCCTGACACATCTTGGTGTGAACAGCACACTCCCCACTGTAGCAGTGGCTGTACTGCCACTATGGCAGCATGATGGTGCACAGCCACATAGACTCTCAGCAGAGGCCAACACTTAACTGCAACCACACATTCCAGTACAGACACTATGCATTCCAAGACAGACACTGTCTCGGCCCACCTTCTTTCCACTGCATCAGTAAACTGATCCAGGGTGTCACCAATGCGGTGGAGGCAGTCATAGATGTCAGACTGTGCTGCAGCCATAACCTTGTTCATATGTCTGTAGTTCCTTTCAGAATGTGCCTGTGCCTCCATGAAGGCCCAAAACATATGCAGAGGAACCCTGATGTGACACCTGCAACAGGTGGTAGAAGGACAGCAGGCCTCCTATGAGTACCCCATCTATCTGCCTATGTGGAACCTCACCAGCTCTCTAGCTATGGCCAGTGTCTACACTCACTGGAGCCTTAGCTGCCAAACTTTCATGTTCAATGTCTCCACCCTCTCATTGTCCAATTCCTTTGTCCTCCAGGGACTGGAAATGGTCAGGCATACTGACTGTGTGTGGTGACAATGAGGGAAGAAGAGTGATGTCATCATCTGGGACAAATTCAGGTCCTGAACCCCCCCCATGCCTTAGTGTGGCCACCGTCATCATCAGTGTCTGAAGAGACACTCACATCAGCTTGTGTAGGAGACAGAGACCAACCCCCCTGGCTAACCTGTGATAAGAGAGGAAAAGGCAGTACATTAATACCTACACTATTATGCTCTACAATACTATGGTGCAATAAATGTACAGCTCTATACACTGTTGGCACAATTACAGATCTGTTGAAACCCCAACTGCATATAATAAGACAAGAGGACATTAATTTTCCCACAAACAGCTGCAGTTATTTGTAAATAAAAGCTCTTTACACAGCAATGTCATCAGCAGCAATGAGGTATACTGTTGACATTTGTGAAGACTCTACACAGTTGACACATAGGGCAATCTGCAATGCCCTGACAATACAGTCACATATATCAGTGTGGTGACACCTACAAAGCATATGTATGACTCTAACATGTGTACAGACAGAAAATATCTGTGCAGTTGGCAATCATGCTGACAGTACACCACTCCAAGCAGCAGGCCTGGGATGACACTTTATGGATTATAATGCTGTAAATTAACATCTATAACAAAGCAGTGTTGTGATTACCAAGAGCAGGACCATGGCCTTGCCCAGTACCTGACAGACCTGTGAAAAGTTGAGTGAGAGGTAATGTCAGTACCACTGCATCTTGTACCACAAGAAGGTAATATGCCCATATATCTCACATTTACAGTAGCTACTGTGTTCATTGTTATATTGGTCAACATCTGAGCCCAAGAGTCAAACTGCAGTTAAACACCCCCCCAGAAGTACACAGACTTGACACCCATGTAAGAATATGTACACCATGGCACACTGAATTCTACATTATTGCAGTGGTGATCAAACTAAGCTTACCTGCATGCTCCTGTGCCATGGAAACTGTGGCACCAACATCCACGATGTATGGTGTGATGGAAGCCTGGGAGCTGTCATGTGTGCCTAGGTTTGCCAGGAATTCCTCAGTGGCTGAAAGTGGTTGTTCTGCTGCAGGGCCTCCACCAGTGATGCCACTATCCCTGGCTACATCTGCTGCTGTTCTGTGTGCAGCATTGCTCATGTCTGTTGTGCGGTGTCTAACTTGATCATATGTCGTGGTCTGATGATCTGTGACATTCAATTCAAGGACAAGGCCAGTCCAAAATGCTGCCTGCTGTTCCCTGTTTTGCCACCCCTTAGACAGCAGGTGTTCATGGTGTTGCTGGATGCTTTCAACTACAATATCTTTCTCCACATCTGTGAAAGTTGCACTGCGTCTTGAGTACATGTTTCCTGCAAGACAACAGAATGGGAACACATGTCAGGATCACATACATGGACGTACACTATGTAGAGATACAGCAAGGACAGAATGGCTTGATCACATATGTCATATTCCACAGTGTGCAAACATGCTAAGCATGTGGCTACAACAAAGATACTAGTAATAGTCAGCTATTTCCATGTGTGCTATGATAGATACTGCTGTATGATCATACACCCAACACTGGAGTCTATTGTAGTGAGTCTCCTAGGGGCTACCCCTCTGATAATATGCCAAAAAAGTGCCACACAAATAGCAGGGTGCTATTACAGCCACTATAAAGGGACAGTCCCATGGGACCAGTGTGCCACATTAACAAAAAGCATTTCACCCTTGATATATTGTATGTTCTCTATAGGTGTAACAATTCTGGAGATCAATGACATGTCATTATCACAGTTCTAAGAAATGCTTAACGCTGTAATCCCTGTTCCCTGTAAGTATATTCACACATCTGCATGCTGTTGTAAACAAAAAGTTACATACCTGCTGGAGTGCAAAACTCCTCTGTTGATATGTGGTGACATTTAAGTTTTTGCAAATGCATGCTCTGTGTGCAGAAAGTCTCAAACAGAATGGTTCCCCATAGCCAGCATGTTTGCCTTTTAATATGCGTCTTATTAGCAGGTGATTGCCTCTTAACCAAGCTGTGGTTCTGAATTGCTAATTGCAGCCAACAAACCTGATTTGCACTATCATCAGCCAATGACACACAATCACTGTACAAGATATAAAGCCTCCATGTAGATTATAAGCCCTTTTTGATATGTTGTGCTGGGCATTAGTGGGGTGAGGAGACTACATCATCACAGAGGGTAGGTCTGTAGCAACTACTGTTACATAGAGTTGTTGTGCTATAGGCTGCAGCTGCTGTGGCAGGTAATAGGCCTGGGCAGACAGTGTGAACACTTTGGAGGACAACAAGCTGTAGGAATAACTGTGGCAGCTGTGTAAGCCTTGAAGTAGATGCAGAGTCAGAGTGAGGGTAGCCATTCCACTCCAATTAAGGTATGTGTTTAAGGTAAGTTTGTTAGGCAACAGTATCATTAACAGAGTACTAGGCTATATTTTTGTTGTATCCTTGAGCAACATAGGGGATAAATATAACATTATGTTCACCATTTGAGCAACTGTACATCTGATACACATTCGGTGCATGTATGCTGGCAGTTCTTGTTACAAGCAGGGGCTTTATATGTGCATGTTAGTTGTGCAGCTGTACTAATCTGCACTGTGAGTTTGAAAGGATTGTGTCCTGCACTCTGATAGTAATGGGCCTCATTTGCATTACCTGAGTTAAAATCCTCTGTGAATGCATATTAATGCATAACGTGACACTTTATCCACTTATAGTTTTGCTACAGATATATGTGAAGTGTGTTCGTATCTGCAGGCCAGTGACTTCCATCAGTGACAAGCAGACATTTTGTTTGTAATGCAATGTGTGGGTAAAGAGTGCATGACTCAGTCATAAATTGCTGGCTTCACAATAATGTTATTCAAATGCTACACACCACTGGATTTAAACCCAGGACTGTGTGTGGCAAAATGTACTGCTTGCAAGGCATATAACAGACTGAGCTACTGAGTCACTGTTACAACAGGTGTATTTGCAAGATATAAGTAAACACATACAGGCTGTGACATACTTTTTTACAGTCATCATTATGTGCATGGCTTTAAATGGATGTATTTCTGCACCAGGGTCATAGTTGTACATGTATTTTGCCAGTAATGCCTTAGCAGGTGTACTTGGAAATGTTGCTGATAAAAGGGGACATTTATCTGCTATTAGAGACCTCATGTATGTCCATTCTTGTGTGTTTGGTTTTTTAGTGGTGTTCTCTTGCACCAGACTCCAAGGTGCACTCCCAATTTTTCCATTTATCCTTTAACAAGTTTGCATGGCGCAGCATGTTGCGCAACCCCACTGAAACATGCGTAATGACTGTAACTTGCAATTACTATGTTTTGCTTAAACCACCTGTTTTAATTAACAGCTGTGTGGAGTGGCAGGTTAATGCAGTAGCCTACAGGTGTGATTGTCTTGGGTTTGAAATAGGGGACGTGTATATTTTGTACTTGTTTATTATTTAAAACACATATATCAATATAGCTCCATTTAGCTGAGCTTAGGGAAGCTGCATGGCACGTTGTGCAGCATTGCACTAAAAATATATAAGGAAAAGAAAAATGGAGAGATAGGAATGTGGCAAAATGGGGTGCAAGCAGGAGGGGAAAACATAGTGAAAGCCAGGTAGGTATGTGCAGAAAGGGTATAGTAAAAAAATATAGCTATCAATTTCCTGTACAGCAACAACTTTGCTGTTTTACAGAATTTGTAGATGACTTTGGAATCTAATCTCCAGATAGAGGGGTGTGGACAACATAATTACATTGTTAAGCCAATTGGACCAAATTATGTGTGTCCAGTGGACACATGTGTGAAATGGAGTGCTATGTATGGGAGGATATATATTTTTTTGGAGAGGTGCCCATTTTTTTAAGGTGAGAGTGGAATGTTGGGGAAAAGACATAGGTATGTGTGGGGCAGGTAATTTGGGTAGGTGAAGAAGTGTTTGCAGATAGACAAGACAGCAGACAGGGGTGGCGTGTGACACAAGAGGGGGATAAACACCTTGACTGGCAAAGGTGTTGCGAAATCTCAGTCCAATGTGTCTGCACTAGGTAACAGTGTGACTCACATGCCAACCCATGGGACTGTCAACACTGCTCCATTACTGCCCCCAGGGTGGCAATGGTGGAGACTGGGCTCTGGGGCAAGCCTGCCCCACCAGGTTGGCCAGCATGCTCTCTATCATATGCAGGCATCGTCCAAATCCAATGCAGATGATCCTATGCATCAAACAGGCAGTTCATCACAGGTGAAAACTCCCCCTCCACCACCGCTCCCACAGGGGTGTCCAGTCCCAACCCTGTGGGTTGGTACTACCTCACACCACAGGTAGTGCAGGGGCAGCAGAGGGGCACCATCAAGCTGGGTTCCAGATGTGCTTGGACCAAGTCACTTGGCTGGTGGAGGCAAGGTAGGAATATCATGAGGAAAGGGCCAACCTTGATGCACTGAAATAAAGTAGTTATAACAATAAATTAAGGTTAGTAATAACCAAACCAATGTTAGTATTAACAGAATGGAACATAATATTTATTAATCCAAATACATATTAAGGTATTTTACATGTAACACAACATTAAGTAACATAACAGGAATTATGTTAACACCAAATCAGTATGGATAAAACCATAAGGCCAATAAAACAGTTAGTGTAACAAAATATGTTAATATTAAATCATAATAATAAATAACAGTAATAAAGTAAAGAAGATAAGGGTTGGAGAGAGAGAGACAAATATACCAATAGTTACCTCACAGGTAATATTACTACTCAGAGTACAACTACATAATTCTACAGGTGTGTTGTGTCAGTTATGAGTACAGTGACTACAATTCTTCTATAGTTGATGTAGCACATACATACCTCTCAAGCTGTTACCATGGGACAGTATGGGCCAAGCAGTAACAAATGCAGGTATGCAACAACACAGAACAGTTTCACATAATGTGGACTTACATAACCACCGAGGTATTATGTAAATGGATTTGAAAATACATAGCATTCCAGGTAAACACTGATGTGGCAATCATGGAACAGACAGATTAGGCAGTTGTAATGACATTACAAAAAATCATGACAGTTGAAAGGTATGTTTATGTACATTAAGTAAAATAGATAGCCGGCATGCCTTAGTTGGCAGGCATGGGAGTAGAACCTAAAAGCTGTGACTGCAGGGATCATCATCATCATAGTCCCTTTTTTCTCATTTTTTTCTACATGGGGTTGGGGTATCATATTAACTGTTGCCAACTCTCTCAATTCAGTGCTGCAGTCCTGTCTTCTTCAACAATCATGCCTTACTTTCACAGCTCTTCTTTTACACAATCCATCCACCTCTTTGCTGGATGTTCTCACATCCTCTTATCTTCTTCCTGTGTGTTTCAATTTTTCCTCACCAGATTGTCTTCTACTTTTCTGCACATGTCCAAACCACCATAATCTGTTCCCTTCAATCTTTTCTGCAATTGGAGCTACTTTGGCTTCTGCTCTTATGTTGCTGTTTCTTTGTCTGTCCCGCATCCTATTACCCTTCTCAGGCACTTAATTTCTATCACCTCTAGTTTCTGCAACTGTTCTCCCTTTACTGTCTAAGCTTCTGTACCATACAGTGGTAGTGGTCACACTACTGTCTTGTACACCTGACTTTTCAGCTTCTTTGACATTCTTTTGTCATAGACTATGTAATAGTGTAAAGTGTGTGCTATATCTTTAAGAAGCATGCAAGGCAGTATGTGCATATATATAAAGTCCACACATATGCAATCCCTAGTGCCATTTTGAAGGAGCAGCTAGGGAGTGAGCATGCATGATCACAGTTGTTAGTTTGTATTATAAGTTACTTAAGTTAGAGTCAGTAAGCCTTTATAGTGATATGTTTGTATAAAATAAAGCTACTTGAACAGAACCCATAAATTCATATCCTAGACATGAAGAGACATGGTGGCAGTGATGGAATGGAAATGAGAAGAATATTTGGAGCCACGAGATGCAAAGAAGACAGTGAAGGAAAAACTGAGAGAAAAGTGCACAAGTATAGCCAGAAAGAATCAAAGGTAATGAGAAATAACACAAACTATTTACTCAATACAAAAGACAAAAAAGGGGCATTACAAGGGCACAAACTGCATTATCAGGCAAGTGGAAAGTACATACAGTTTGTTAACTAAAGAAAATGTTTAAGAAAAAATATTCAATTAAATGATTAAGAGTAAAGCAAAACGAGTATGTTTAAAGCAAAAATAAGCATGTTTAAAGTAAATCGAGTGTGTTCAAGACAAAGCTGGGCATATTTAGAGTAAAACATGCACAAGAAAAATATATTGGGTGTGAAAATGGCTTAAACAAGCAAAACAAATATAATAAGAAATGACACAGGTGGACAGTAGTCTCTACTTTGATAATCATGTTGCCACAGTAGTCAGGAAATCCTTCTATGTGGCACACCTCATCACAAATGGGTTCTCCTCCTTAAAAAGTGATGTCATCGTTCCTCTCTACTCATCCCTCATCAGACCCATTATAGAGTACAATGCCCCATCTGGCATGTACCAAGACATCTACAACAACTAGAAAGGTCACAGAAATACCTCACTAAGAGGACTAATGGCCTCAAACAGATGTCATATGCATACTGTCTCAAAAAACTCCAGCTCTACTCTGTTACATATCGCCTACTCAAAGGCGACCGACCTCTGTCTAACATACAAAGCCATGTCTAAGCCAGATCTGATAGACATGCTACACTTAATAAAATCCCAATTTCTCCAGGCCACATGCTCCAGGGACCTAAACCTTTTCACCACAATAAACAGAACATGCTGGAGGGATAGATTCCTGTCCCAGAGACTTCCCATGCTCTGGAACAGACTACCCATTCATGTCAAGCAAAGCTCCTCATTAGCCATATTTAAGAGAAATCTTGACAGTTGAATGGAAAACAGGAAATTCACTCTGGGGATCACTTCTGTGGCTCTGCTCAACAGGGGCACAGGAAAATAATTTTCTTGGGTGACGAAAGCCAGGAAACCTCTTTTGGCTAGGCTTATATAGGCCCTAGGGCTGATAACCTAGTACTTACTTATGAACCTAAAAAGAGGCACATTAAGCAAAATAAAGTGAGGTGACTGTATTTGTTTTGGCAAAGTGCTGTGTTTGGGCATAACTATGACTTCATATTATATCAAGGGCATAACTAGAGTTATTTGAAGTATCTAAAAGTGTGTAAACATGCTTACAGTGTGTGCTTATTACTTTGCATGCATTTTAAAGAGTTTAAAGTGTACAAAGTGTGACTATTTCATGTAATACAGTCAAAGTTTAGCCATTTTTGAAAAGTTTCTTGTGCTGGATGTGTCCATTCCCAGAGTACCACCATTACAGAGTGCTTCTCATACAGTAGAGAGTTGCCTAGCAAGGTATCACCATTTTGGGGACATTTCAGTGTGCTGTATGCAGTTGTTCCCAAAGTGCAATTAGTTCGAAAAGTTATTGAGTTTAAGGTAGATGTTCCATTTATTTGCATTGTACAGTTACTTGACATGTTTCTTACACTGATAAAAGTCATTTTCTTACAAAAGATGACATTACAAGAGTATTACAGTGCTCATGAGCTATTCAGTTGCATTGTAAAGTTGTTGAATGTTTCTTAAAATGATGGTAAATAACTTTGGCAGATAATGATAAATGACTTTAGCATTTTCGCCCTTACCATGACATTACAAAAGTACCAAAATGCCCGAAAAGTTTATTTCGCAAAGTCTAGTTATTTGAAAGTACTACGAGTTTGTCTATTCACATAATTCATAAAGCCAAACAAAGGAATAAGTTCAGAGTACAAAGGCATTGTACAATTGCTGGTAGTAGTTCTGGCATATGTGCATGTGTGTATGTTTATGCTTATTTGCAAAACACTTCAGTGGTATGTGTTAATATGGCAGACCGATTTTAAAAACCTCTACCACTTGTATCTGATCAGAATATTGCAGTGAACTGGAGAATATTTAAGCAAGAGTACAATATTTTTATACAAACATCTTATGCAGAAAGAGATGCATGCACAAGGGCATTCATTTTGCTAAACCTGGCAGGGTCAGAGGCCATAGAAAGAGAGTTTTAATTTGTGTATGCACCATCAGTGTATGAAGGAGAAGGTGCAGACCGCCATATTGTTGTACAAGCTGAATCAAGGGAAGACCCAGAGTGTTTGAAGTGCAAGTTCAGAGAAATGTGTATCCCGCAGATGAATATTACTTTAGACAGGCATTTGTTATATACAAGAGATTAGAAACCAGGGGAAACATTTGCAGCTTATATAACTGACTTGAGAAACAGAGCTAAAACATGTCAGTTTGGTGATTTAAAAGATGAGCTGATAAAGGACAGGCTTGTATGTGATATTAACAGTGCTGCTGTGAGAAAGATTTTACTTTGTGACAGTGATTTAATATTGAGCAAAGCCATAGAGATTTGTCAAATCTATGAGGTGACAGAGAAACACACAAGTACTCTTGGTTGTGACAAGTGCATGGTTTCAGTTGGTTCCAGAGCACATATAAATAGTATGCAACACATGGCAAACAAGAGCAAGCCTAAGCACATGGCAGCTACAGGGTTTCCAAAGAAGCCAAATGGTTTTCTAGAAAATTCCAGGAAAGGTGTAAGCTCTAGCACCAGCTCAGTGCAGTATATGCATGAATCAGCAAATCTCAAATCTAGTTGTATTCTTAACTGTCACAATTGTGGAGTGAAACATGAGTCTAAAAGAATGAAGTGCTTAGCATTTGGTCAGCAATGTCACAAGTGTGAAAAATGGAACTATTTCCAAACGTTTTGCAAATCAAGTAAGCCAAGTAATCTCTGTGGTATCCCCAAAGTCTCAAACAACCCATTAAACAAGTATAGTTGGTCCAAAAACAAAACAGTGTAAGAAACTTCTCTGTGTGGAAGATTTTCAGTCCATATATTACTAGTTAATCACTATATATTAATCAGATCAGACAATAGTAGTAGAAGTAGCAAACTTAAACTCGTCAAGTCAAAAAAATAATAAAACATATATAATTTGAAATATTGTACAGAATTACTAAGTATTCGAAAGTAATCCAAGCAAGGCAGGCAGTCTGTTTCAAGTCAAAAATCCTTTATTAAGTAGACAGACAAGTGATTCAAGTAAAACAAAAATAGAGTAATAGTTACCTCACAAGCTTTCTAAATATATATATATATATATATATATATATATATATATATATATATATATATATATATACACTTTTTATCAGGCAAGGGAGTGGTTTATTGTGCTGTAAAACAAAGTGTTATTGGTACACATGTTAAATTCACATCCCTTCCCCCATCAGTGTGACATTCAAGCTGGTCCTGCCCTACTTAGTAGCTGTCATAATAATATAACCCTTATGTACTTTAAATAAAATGTATAATGATGTGGTACCTTTTATTTAACCAGATTATTAAGTACATTATTAAGAACCAGATTATTAAATGGATTATTAAGAACCAGATCTTTGTTAACGATAGGTTATGAAAATAGAATATGATTTCTACAATTGATTTTTTACATGCAAAGTGTATATGTATACATTTATATATATATTTTGATTGCCAGCTGGAATAAGGTTGATATATTTCCAGCCATGTAGTATATTGTCTTGGATAAAATCACAGACTTAAACTGTTTTGCAAATCAAGTAAGCCTCACACAGTTGTAAAGAAAGGTCGCACAAAAAATCAAGTTGATCAAGTAGAGCTGAAGCAGTCAGCTTTCTATGTAGATGGTGTATCAAAATGGCAAAATAATTGATGCAGTGAACTTATTAACAACGGAGCTCAAAGTAGACACTGGTTTAAAGTGTAATGTTATATCAGCAGACACATTTGCTAGAGTGAGAACTAACGAACAACTCAATGTGGCCAGTAGTGTTAGACTTGTTGCTTATGGAGGTGAAGAAATTCAAACCGAAGGTCCAGTGATGCTTTTGTGTTATTTGTTACAAATTTGTTATTCTATGCAGTGTTAAGACCAGTGCAATCTTTATTGGTGCTCAAAGATAGTTTAACTCATTCTCTCCAGTACAGCTGTTTTGAGTGTGTACCTTTAACTCCCAGTGGGTGTGACTGGAGCCTTTTAAAAACTGAAGTTATCAGCTTGCAGTTCTAATAAATACTCATGAACAGAGGTCAAATATTGGTACAGTTGTGTTTGCCTTCATGTTTGCTTCATAGGTTCATAGGTTCATAGGAGGGTACTAGGCTATTGGCCCTAGGGCCTATATAAGCCTAGCCAAAAATGTACCCTGGCTTTCACCACCCAAGAAAATTATTTTCCTGTGCCCCTGTCGAGCAGAGTCACAGAAGGGATCCCCGGGGTGAATTTCCTATCTCCCATCCAATCATCAAGATTTTTCTTGAAGAGTACTAATGAGGAGCTCTGTTTGACATAGATAGGTAATCTGTTCCAGAGTATGTGAAGTCTCTGGGACAGGAATCTATCCCTCCAGCATGTTCTGTTGATTGTGGTGATAAGGATTAGGTCCCTAGAAAGTGTAGCTTGGAGGGATTGGGATTTCTTTAAGTGGAGCATGTCCAACAGCTCTGGGTTTGACATAGCTTTGTATGTTAGGCAGAGATCACCTCTGAGTAGGCGATATGCGACGGAGTGAAGCTGGAGTTTTTTGAGACAGTCTGCGTAGGACATCTGTTTGAGGCCCGTAATCCTCTTTGTGATGTATTTCTGTGGCCTTTCCAGTTGTTGTAGATGTCTTGTGAGGTACTTACCAAAAGGAGAGTTGTACTCTATAATGGGTCTAATGAATGATGAGTAGAGGGGAACAATGACCTCTTTTTTTTCTGGATGAGAAACCTTTTGTGATGAGGTGAGCCATGTAGAAGGTTTTCCTGACTACTGTGGCAATGTGATTATCAAAGGAGAGACTACTGTCCACCTGTGTCCCAAAGTCTCTTATCACATTTTTGGCATTAAGTAGACTACCAGCTATGTGGTAGTTCATGGGTACAGAGATTTTAACCAAAGGGGATGACAATACACTTTTTGGCATTGAGCTTCAGACCATGGCTTTGACACCAGGCATCTGTCTCAGTGAGGCCCTTTTGTAGTATGTCCACATCATTAGGAGTTTCGATTATGGCTCCTAGTTTGCAGTCATCTGCAAACTTTGTTAGCCAAAGACCTTCTGTGTTAGCCTGTACTTCAGAGAAGTAGATACCAAACAAGAGAGGACCCAGGACTGAACCCTGTGGTACTCCACTTGTCACTGGTCTGAAGTCGGATTTGGAGTCTGCTACTTTCACAGTGTGGGTTCTGTCCATGAGCCAGTTGGCAACCCATCTTGTGACATATGGATTTATACCTAGTTTAGTGAGCTTATCTATAATTTCAGAGTGGGGGATGGTGTTGAAAGCCTTGGCGAGATCTAGATAAGCTGTGTGAACCACCTTACCCTCATCTATGGCTTTGGTGACTGCTTCAAAGAAATCAATCAGGTTTAGGAGACATGATCTGCCTTTTACAAATCTGAACTGAGTAGGGTCCAGAGTTTGGAGATTACCAATGTCTTTGTTTATGAGTTCCATGATGATACGTTCCATGGCCTTGCAGACCAGGCTCATCAGGCTAATGGGGCAGTAGTTCCCGGGGTCCATCATGGCTCCTCCTTTGTGGAGTGGGATAACCGTCACTGTGCGCCATTCAGTGGGCAAAAAGCCTGAGGTGAGGCTATGACTGAACATGGTACTTAGGTAGGGTGCCAGTTCATTCTGTAGTTCATGTAGAACGCAGCCTGGGATATTGTCAGGTCCCATGGATGCTGTGTTCTTGGCTTTAGAGAGTGTGTTTTTTACCTGAGCAGCTGTGATTACAGGAACTTTGCATTCTTCTGATATAGAGATGGGCCATCTAGGGGGAGTGAGGGGGGGTAAAGTTAGCACTGAACCTATCTGCCAGGATGTTGGCAATATCAGTTGGTTCTGTATATTTAGCGCCATTGTGCTGTAACTGAGAGAAAATCAGGCTTCCAAAAAGAGTTCAGCTTTAATTGCCACATGAGTTCATGTTTCTCTAGAATATTCGGGATGTCTCCTTCAAGATCACCCATGTCTATGCGATCCAGGATCTGGAACTTAAAACCTGTGTGTCTTTTATGAAGAGAAAGGTGTTTGGCTAGTGCATTATTTGTACATCCAGAGTGGATTTCTGACAGATGACATGAAATCCTACGCTTGAGTTTATTTACAGTCTTGCCCACATGCATCACATTCATTGCACTGTGGCCTGTAAATTACTTTTGTAGTGTTACAGTCACCCCCTGCACTGGTTTTAATGATCTTTTTTAAATAAAGGCAATAAAAACTATCAACTTGCTGTATAAATATACAAAATGTACAATTAGTTTCACATCTTTTAGTGCTTTTCTCATATGGTCTAGGTTTAAATTAAAAAAACTTCTAATGTTCCTGGCCTTCCTATAAACAAATAATGGGGCTTCACCTAAGATGTTAATCAGAAAAGGGTTTCCTGTGACAATGTCCCAGTTTTCTTCAATAATAGTTTTGATACTGTGATAATCCAAATGGTATGTCAGGATGCAGCTATTTTTGCATTTGTTATTCTCTGTGGAATTACTTAACATTTTTCTACTGGGGAGGCTGAGTGAAGGTGCTTCAGTCCTGTTCAGTTCTATAATGGGTTCCAGGATATTTTTTAACATCTGACTTTCATAGCCTCTCACTAGAAAATCATTCTCTATGTTGTTCAGGTTTCTCAAAAATGGTTCCATCTCTGTGGTAATTCTAGCTAATCTATAGCCTTGGGACTTCACTACATTATACTTGGTGTTTGTAGGATGTCGACTTTTACTGCGGAGTAATACGTTAACCCTTGTTGGTTTTCTGAATAGATCAGTGGTGATTCTATTATTGTTGGTGTCCTTGGAAATCTGCATATCTAAGAAAGTGGTCGAAGTACAGTTATGGGAAGAGGTAAACTTCAGGAAGGGGGTTGTTTGATTGAGGTAAGTGATAAAATCTCCAAGCTGCCAGGTGTCACATTCCCACACAATAAAAATGTCATCAATAAAACATAAATAGCATGTGATATGCTGCATGTAGTCTGTGTATGTATATATTTGTATATATTTTGTGATTGCCAAATGAACTAAGGTTGATATATTTCCAGCCATGTAATATATTGTCTTGGATAAAATCACAGACTTAATAATCTACTTAATAATCTGGTTAAATAAGAGGTACCACATAATTATAAATTTTATTTAAAGTACATAAGGCTTATATATTATTATGACAGCTACTAAGTAGGGCAGGACCAGCTCGAATGTCACACTGATGGGGGAAGGGATGTGAATTTAACATGTGTGCTATTAACACTTTGTTTTACAGCACAATAAACCACTCAAATGCCTGATAAAAACTATATATATATTTAGAAAGCTTGTGAGGAAATGATTAGTCTATTTTTGTTTTACTTGGATCGTTTGTCTGTGTACTTAATAAAGGATTTTCGACTGGAAACAGACTGCCTGCCTTGCTTGGATTACTTTCAAATACTTAGTAATGCTGTACAATTATATATTTTCTATTATTATTTTTTGTTTTGTTTTGACTTAAGATGAGTTTAAGTTCGCTACTTCTACTACTATTGCCTGATCTGATTAATATACAGTGATTAACTAGAAATATATGGACTGAAAATCTTCCACACAGAGAAGTTTCTTACACTGTTTTGTTTTTGGACCCATTACACTTTAATGGGTTGTTTTGAGACTTCGGGGATACCACAGAGATTACTTGTTTTTTTTTTTTTACTTATGAAACTCATAGCACAACCTGCCCAGGCATCTGGCATGGTCCTGAATGTTTCGACCCCTCTCAGCTGCAGCTGTTGGAAGAGAAGCACACCATTATGCATACCAATTTTGCACAGATTCCGCTTGCATTTTAGCAAAATACTGGAAGAAATACATATGTCTGGGGCATGCCCAGCCCTCACCTCTTGGACTCAGGTGTCCAAAGTTCCCCTCTTTCTATGCTTCTGATAGTCATTGTGGTGATGCCAGTGCTCACCAGTGAGGGAAATACCAATAGTGCTGGTAAAGTTCATGGCCAAATGATCCCAGGCCTCAGCCTTACACTCTGAGCCCTGGTAACTGTCCTGCAGCAGCTTAGGTCCATAACTGTATATCAGGAGCCCAACAAAAACCCTGGACTCCTGCATACATCATCTCTGCACCTGAAAGTGTGGTCTCTCTCTCTCCAGCACCATCTGGCAAACTGTCAGTTAGATGGACTTCAATGAATTCTGCAGTATTCCTGCCTATTGCCCTTAATATATGCTGTTTTCCTACCCTTACATGTCATTAAACAACATTCAAAAAAGTGTCATGGTGCTTAGCATCGCACAAACCAGCTAAGCAGAGCTGATCATTATGAAAACTTGCACAACTGAGACTTTAGAGAAGCTTAGCACCATGCAAACAAAAGTGGCCATTAATCATGTTTAATCAGTGCTTAGCACTGAGCAGCTCTTCAAAATGTAAAAGTTATGTTTTTGAAATTAAACAAAAATTTAGATTACATTAAGCAAATGGTATGTCTGCTAGGGACTTGAACTCAGGACCTACAAAGCTTTAGGCTGTCACTCTACCCATTTAACTACTTAGAGAATATACAAACTAGTGTACCTTCACATATGCTGCTAAGCTACAGTGGCACACCATGCACATGGGCTTAAAGAAAGCAGAATTTAATAATTATTTACATCCGGTTTCTATTTATAGATGTCAGGCAGGTGTCTTCTGTCTATGTGTAAGCAAGGCTTGGCATTGCTGCACTCCACGCCACGCTGCAAAGACAATAAAAATGTAAAAATATTAAAAAAAAAAGAAATTAAAAAAAACATAAAAACAACAGATATCATAATTAATTACATCCGGTTTCTATTTTTAGATGACTGGCAGGTGTCAGCTGTCTATGTGCAAGCTCTGCTTGGCATTGCAGCTCTCCACACCTCACCACACAAATGAACATTAACTAAAAAAAAAATAATAATAATAATTCAACCAAAAATAGACATTTAAAACACAAACTATTACTTCACAACACATTTCAACAGCAGCAGGGAACATTACAGGGAGCTTCACCATGTACATAACATCTGACCAGCCTCAACACTTCTGCCTACATGAATTCATTATCACTGTTACTATGCTCTTAGTCAGCAGCACACCATGATTAATATGCATGGCATGCTAATGAGGGGGAACCGTGGCCATGTACATGGGTACATTCTGTGCAGGCCCTACACTAAGTCTACATGGATTTATTGAATCCTGGGGAGAATGTATTACTTTAATGGGATTGTATCATCTGACATGTTGACATACATAAAAGCTACATAGTGTAGTTAATTCAAGCCTGGATTTCATTATTGCATTTTTATATGATCCAAAAGAATAGTTGAGGTCAAGTACACATCTCTAGCAATCTTCATTCACTGTGAAAGAATTGCATTTATTTACTATATTTATTAAATAAACATAATTGTCAATTTGGACAGGCACATGGATTGGACAATAGGGTTCACTTTCATAATTAAAAAGTTACTCATAATTTAAACAGTAATATAACATAAGGTAAACTGATTATGAACTTAAATAAGTTGGTAACGTGCAAGATTTAGCACACACTGAAGGGATGTGACAGTAAGTAAGCTTCAAAACATTTACATTTTATTGTGTACTACAGGGGTGTGATTTGACAATCCTTATGAAAATAGGGAAATGTGTAAGAAATTCTAGGGTGGTGTCTTCTAAAGCAACAGCCTTGAGACTATGATCCTGCACTAACTGCAGTAGAAAAACTGATTTTTCTGTCCAATAACCGATTGCCCGCTTACATGTAAAATAAATATTAACTTTTATGTACTACTACTAGTGCACTTAAGCAATTAGCAGCAAATTTGTTTGTGACAACAAAACAATAAATAAAACCAAAATTTCATATTAAGTAAAATACCTCAGAGCTGCACAATTATAACAAGATGATTACCCCCACACTGTTTTGATCTCCCAAAAAAGAAAAGAGAGAAAAAAAAACACAGTTGCCTATTTGAAGGAGATAAACAGATTTTAATTTCTACTGATGGTATGGCATACTTCAGTTCAAAAAGAATGCATGCAGACATTTCTATGAAAGATGTATTCATTTTGCAAAAATAGCGAAGGTAAGGTTGAATTACATACTTCATTTCCAATTAGCAATCAGGAAAGTATGAAAATGGAATATATATCTAATGACAAATGTTTCTGTTAGAAGATATTTTAAAAGAACTTGCCTTTATAAAGACTCCAAGCAGACCTATTTTATTGTTAAATATCAGCACACACACACACACACACACACACACACACACACACACACACACACACACACACACACACACACACACACACACACACACACACACACACACACACACACACACACACACACACACACACACACACACACACACACACACACACACACACACACACACACACACACCTAGGAAATCTAAATCAGGTCAGAAGCAATATACTGACATCAAGCCAAATATAACACTATGTACACTCAAGAGAATATCTCTATAGTAAGTGCTTTATTCTCACACACATCCAAAAGAGACTCAACCAGACTACAGTTCTCTTGAATGCAGCCATTTAAATTGGGCCAGCAAATGTCACATGACAAAAATCACATGAAGAAGTTCCTTTTTAATGCATTGGTAAAAGACATACCCTGGAATTCATTAACAGTTGTACAAGCGCCGCACTAAGGCTTCACAGTGTAAGTATGTTAATTCGATGAGCAGCAGCAGCAGTGATCACATGTGCGTGCGGCTCATCATGCCTACACATTTGCAAGCACCTTTCTGTAGCATGTAATGGTGTTCCTGTTCATGGAAAGGTGCTTGCAAGCACAAGCACAGAATTAAAACAAATTGGCTTACGTAAAGACAAAGCTCAAATATGAACACATGGGATAACCCAAACGTATTAGGGGCAATTACAGGGAAAGAATACAGAAGGAGGGGAACTGAAATGTGGGAATTGCAAAGAAATTGTGTTATACTACAGAACTGATTCATGCTGAAGGGGAAAGTGTACTCATTTATCACAAGCAAAGGTGACAAAGTGTATAAGAAGCATTTCTGACATAAATCCTGCAATATTGATATAATGATAATTAATGTCAGTGACAATCCCACAGTTACGCACATAAATTAAAATGGATATGCTAATAAAGTATGTGATAGGGACATAAAGCTGAAGTGTAACAAAGCAAAGAAAAGTAAAAATATAATATACATGTTAATTAAATGCAGAGTTGAGATAACAGCAAGGACAGAAGACATATTATGGGAAAATGCATAGACTGCACTTATTGCATGAGATATATGTATAGGGGATTTATGTATGCAAGCTGAAACCACTGTTGTATTCCCCACCTCTGTATGTATACACAAGAATAAAAAGACCTTATAACTGTGACGTCAGGTGCATCAGAAATGGACATGTTTTTGCAAAGGAATGACAGTGGCACAAATAGGAAAGGGTAATAGACAAGCAAGTGTAGTATAGTTATGTAAATTCTAAATGAAAATCGGATAACATACAACATACATAAGTGACAAGTGACAAGACAGATCACATGACATGTCATGAGTACACTTTTTCCATTGCTGATTTGCAAACATATCCAGCATTGTAATACTGGGCATGCTCACATGGAATTACAGAAGCAGCAACATAACAGCAATTCAACAGCAGCAAAACAGTAGAAAGTTTTACAACAGAGGACCAATCACAGTATCTGATGGTCTGGCAATATGCCATTCAGTAAGAAATGTTTATGGAGTACCTCATCTGCCATTAAGCTGTATGATATGATAAAAACAGTTGCAGTAAGAAAGAAAAGTCTAGATAAAGAAATGCAATAGAGCATAAATATCTTGGGAAAAGGTAATGCATGTGAGCAATGAATGACATAAGAAACATTCACCTTGTGTCATTTTTGAACACATACCAGGAGGAGAGTTATCAGAGAGATGCATAAAAATCATGCTCACCACAGAAATACACATATTGGTCATGTCATGAAAAAACACCCTTGAAGGGTCTACAGCACTTTCTTATCACACAAGGTGTATGGATGACCTACCTCATAGAACAAGGCCAGAAAATGTAATTGTCTGAGGGTGTCATACCTATTGTCTGTGTGTAAGTCACTGTTTTCTGACAGACAGTTGTTACCAGATTCAACCCCCTGCTTATTATACAAGGCTCTCAGAACCTCTGTATAGACTGCATGTGCCACATCAGATAGCAATGGACGCTGTTGCAAATAACTGAACTGAGTGTGCCCATTGAGGCAGGAATTATGAATATAATATGAACAATCAGCTTTTATAAGAATGCTACAAAGAAACTACACATGATACTGTCCTCACAACAGTGAGCATTACAATATATATGCTTCCTTGAGAAGCTGTTTCTGTCATGTATGACACATACTGTCCCAAAATTGAAATATAGTCTCTCTCTTTCTGTAGATTTGCTATACAAGACAGTACTCAACACATGTAACAGGAGCAACTCAAAGCACACGATACCCTGAATAACCATTTCACTGCCATGCAATCACAACCTCTGACTATATATCATTATCCAACATAAAAAAGGATAACAATAACTCAATACAATGGTGTTTAAGTTGCATCAGAACATCTGTAGAAATTTGCCCCTTTCAGGAATTGAACATCAAACTATGTGACCCTACTCATTAATAACATGTGGATAAACAACAAGCATCCTAGTGGAGGTCTTAACACTGCTGTGGCAGTTCACCTATGCTAACTTATTACATAAGATGTATGTGTGGCAAACAATCTCTGAGATAAAAGGGATGGTGGAGGCCTCTTCCACTGTAAATGGGCACATTATAATGGTGGTGGATCCCACTCATGCATTACAGTATAAGACACAGCAATGCTAACAGGCACTCATTGTGGATGCTGAACACATGAGCATTTCACAACAGAAAATACATGATATTGTATATGATGAATGCACCATGGCAGAAGTGTCACTGCCATTGCGAGATTTGTCAGTATGGGAAGGCATTACATCATGTTGTTGCAGCAAGGGATATGTGTGCCTGTAACTGTCGCACTAAGGCAACAACATTGAGCATGTCGTCACATTCTCTCTTGCCAGAAGATAACACTACTTACATATATTATGTAAGAAAAATGTAATCACATGCCATCATTAATCTGAATAAAATCATTGCTATGTGAGGAAAGTATCATAGCCTTTTGTAAGACATATCAACATCTATACATGTACAAAGCAAATGTGCTTGACAGCAGTATTAGTGACATGGATAGTCACAATAAGATTGACACAGCATAGTCTGAGCAGTAGTGGCTGGATTTGAATTAACTACCCAAGATCCCAAGCTAAAGATTAGTGCTTAAATTTTAAGTGCAACATGATGTGTTGAGATACAACTGGGATAGTGTGCAGTTGAATGGATGACATCGCCACTGTTTATTACCTGGATGTTTATGGTAAAAAATGGTCAAACTGCACAATAACACTGTACGGGCACACATCACATGTATGGTTTTGAAGAATAGTATATACAGTATGAGTGTGAAAAACACACAACTGGCCTCAAGCATCCTACATATGTAGTTACACAATGTAGAAAGCACAATATCAAAGTCACACAATGCAGGTTAATTCACACTCTAAATGTGAGATACTGCAGGTATGATAGCATTATGCATATAATCATTGTGCAGCCAAAAAATTATTCCCTGTGGATGCAAGGATTTTTTAGCATTACAGAGTACCACAGTAAATCCATTTCATAATAAGAAGTATTAATAAAAGTGGTTGTGAGATGGCCAGCCTTATATGACAGCAATCACAGCCACACTATTTTATCAAAAATGGACTTGAACCACCTACCAATCCACTTACACCATTTATACTAAACATTATCAGCAACCAGCACCACAGGAAAATAATGAATTGAAGTGAGATGTATAGCATCTATGAAGGGATGGCCTCATCAGTGTATTGCCAAGATGTGTCTGGTAAAATAACTTGTGCAGCAATCTGGGGTTATAAAAGTTGACACTGCAAATGTATGCAAAATAATTTTAATTTGCTGTCACACTTGTAGAGCTTAAGCACTGTGTTTGAATCTCTTACCTATCTATTTACGCAGTGTAGAGAATAGTATAAAACATGCAAGTCCCACAGGAGACGTCTGACATTTAATTAGTGACAGTTCACTTGTGAAAGAATGGCATCATCAGTATGGTGCAACAGAGGTGTAGGCAAACAATATAATTTTATAATTGTGTGTTCTTATTGCTGCTCCACAAAACACCTGCAATTTGAAAATGGAAACATTTCCCTCCCTCCCTCACTTAACAGATGTTTGCATCTTTCCCTCTAAAAACATTAAATGGATATTTTTTTCATTCTATAACACTCTTATTGGAAGCATTAATTTAGACAGTTGTGGACAGAGTATAGTGACACAAGACAAGGCATTCAAATACATTCTTTTCAGCAGAAGTAAAAACAACAAGCATTACATAAGAGCACACATTTCAAATGTTGAGTATTGAACTGCTTACATATCCAGTTACACAACATAGAAAACACTGTATTAGTCACAAGCATTACTGGAAAAGTCTGTATCTTAAGGTTAGAGAGTGCACTTTTGTCAGGATGACCTTATCATTGTGTTTCATACGACTTGTTTCAGTAATAATTGGGATAAAGGAACTGTGAAAACAGCTAAATGTATTTTTGCAGGGAAAGTGGACACAGTACCAAGTGTTACACACAGTCTCACATACACAAGCATACAAAGGCTTCCCATGCCAGGCCTCAAAGCTTCTACCTATCTAGTTACATAATCTAGAGACTGCTGTATATTTCTGGTGGATGCAGTTGAATGTGCTGCTTAATAGAGGCTGGTTTATGTTACAGACATACTTCACAAGAACTAATAATGGAATTGGCATAATGGTTAAAGGGTTTATCTTACCCACAAGAGGTACAGAGATAATTGCCACCAAAAGAAACTAGTTGGACTTAAAATGGTCCACAAGGGCAGTTTGCCCAATATTTACCTATATCACATAACTGCCTTAAACTCATAGTTGGGATATGTGATGAGTCATTATGATTATAACAAAAATGTTGAGCCCATCATACATATGCTGATTAATTTTGCACTAAATATAATCATTGTCATGTCTAGGAAATTGCACACACATTAGCTTGAGATTATATGTGAAACATTGAGATATTCTAAACAGAAATGTTTAATTATGCAAGGATTACTGATAAATTCCTTTAGTGCTACAGTTCTAAACGGTGTTGTGAGAAATGAGCTTCTTTCTCCCCTTGTAAACAGTGTATTGCAGCTGGATTTGAATCCTTAATCAGCTGTATTCTTTATCTAAAATCACTGCAGTTATACCTTGTGCCACAATGATAGTTCTTTGATGTGACATTTCTCCATAACTTACAGTTTTTACTACAGAGTTTGACATCTGTCAAGTGCATTATTTGTAGTAAGTACTACCCAAGTTGTGGAGGGCTATGCAATGATCTCAGGCATATTTGCTCTATGTAAAGCAGCCGAAACTAAAATTTTTCACTTTTTTCCTTAGGCAGTGAACAGTGTTTGCACATTGCTAATTGGAGAGCAAATGGGACTTAAAATGAAAAAAGTCAATATTGTGAATAATTGCAATGGGATCTTCAAACAGGATTCAAACAATGCTTCATGTGCCTTATTTCTCTCAAATCACTTTAATTACACCTTGTACTACAGCCTAAACTAAACTTTTCACCTTTTCCCTTAGGCAATGAACTGTGTTTTCACATTGCCAAGTGGAGAGCAAATTGAATAGACATTATAAAATAAATAAATGATAGAGGAAAAGTCAGAAAGTAAATGAAATATAATGAATGGGTAAGTGTTGTAAAGACCAGAGCAAGAAGTCCATTCAAGTGAAACATTCATCATTATCACAACTCCTTGCAACATTGTGCATGTATTATTGAACACATTACTTAACACCTTATCAGACTTGTAGTTAATGACAAAACATGAAACTGGACAGACACATTAGCAAAAGTGACAACAGTTGCTTTTTAAGCAATAGAACAATGATATCACAAAATGTGCTAGGTTCATCAGTTCATAGGAGGTTACTAGGCTAATGGCTCTAAGGCCTTACATGCCTAGCCAAGTTCAGCCCTTGTTCTCTTAAGGGTCTAGAGATATGGTCTATGTTATAAACAGATATAAATCAGCACTGACTGCCCCTATCCAGGAGAGACACAGGTGAAACCCCTGGGGTGAACTCGCGGTTTCCCATCCAATTGTTTAAGTCACGCTTAAAAGTGATTAATGAGGGGCTCTGTTTAACCTTTATTGAAAGTTTATTCTAGAGAAGCAACCTCTGGGAGACATAGCTGTCTTTCCAGCAAGTCACATGCTAGGTTAAGGTCCCTAGAGCAAGTGAATCATGTACCATTTGATTTATGAATGTGCAGCATTTCCATTAAGACAGGATTAGAGGTTGGTCTGTATGCAAGGCACAGGTCACCTCTGAGTAGTCCATATGATGCAGAATATAGCGACAGTGATTTCAGTCTGTCCACATAACACATGTGCTGAAGACCCTACATTTTCTTTGTGAGGAAATTTTGAGGTCACTCAAGTTGGTGCCTGTTTAGGTACATACTAGAGGCAGCATCGGACACTACTATTGACCTGATGAGAGAAGAGTACAGGGAGGTTATATCCTCTTTTGTTCTGGAAGCTATGCCCTTGCTTATGAGGTCAGCACCATAGAAGGACTTCCCTACCACTGAGACATGGTGATCAAAAATACGGTTGTTGTCAACATGTATCAAAAACGATATTATGTCCAAACAGATGAAAAAACAAATACCACGGCCGGACTGCAGAGAAACGTTTTAAGATACTTTAATTTAAATGCTTGAAAATAAAAATAACGTTTTTCGTCCTGTTTACATACAGAACTTCTTCAGAAAGCTGACACAGTTAAAAATTTTTTCAAAGTGTAGTATTTATACAATGTTTATAAAAAGCGCGCAAATTTTTTTATTGACACTTATCTTCTTAAAGGAATATATGTACATACATAATGACAAAAAGAAAGAGAGACTGGACAGCTTCAATTTACGCTGACAACTTTAAAAATCCCTTTATATGTAAATATATATATATATATATATATATATATATATATATATATATATATATATGTATGTGTATACACACATACATATATAATCTAAATAGGGGAAGGACTATATATATATATATATAACATAACCAACATTTAAATGCCTATGATTTAATGTTTCCAATATTCTAAGAGTGTGAAATGCACAAAAAATTAATTAAATATTTAGATAAATTTATGTGCAAATATATGTGTAGATCTGTATGTGTTATACATATCGAAAAATGTACTAAATCTGTTGAAATTTGTTAAAATTTATATATGTGTTATATATAAACATACAACATGTGTTTTGTGTTATATATACACATATACACACACCCACACATACACTCACACACACACACCCACACACGCGCACACACACACAAACACACACACACGTAAAACGACACACAAACCTCCACCTCACTTTATACACAATATATGAAAATATGTAAATATATCATGTATTTTATAAATGTGAGATGTAAATTATTAAATAATGAATTGTGAATAATATAAAATAATTATGATATGCAATAAAAATATATACTGATTGTGCCTTTGAATGTTTGCATGTGCACAATCTAAACTTGCATTTCAATGAAACTTATGGAATGCTTAAAAATTCTGTATTGACAAATCATCAAATATTTAACATTCAATGTTTGATAACACAATAAAATAAAAAAACTTTATATTTATATATATGTTAATAAATTGAATAAAAATACATAAATGTGATAAATTTAATAAATATAATATTGGTATTGATATTAATATCCATAATTTAATGAATTAATAATTCAATGATTCCATACATTTTATATTTTATAAAATTTTATATTTTATAAACTATTTATGTGAAGAACTATTTATGTGAAGAGCTATTTATATGAAAAAATTATTAATTATTATATAAAAAATTATATAAAAAATTATTGTCCAGTCTCTCTTTCTTTTTGTCATTATGTATGTACATATATTCCTTTAAGAAGATAAGTATAAACATTGTATAAATACTACACTGTGAAAAAAATTTTAACTGTGTGAGCTTTCTGAAGAAGTTCTGTATGTAAACAGGATGAAAAACGTTATTTTTATTTTCAAGCATTTAAATTAAAGTATCTTAAAATGTTTCTCTGCAGTCCGGCCGTGGTATTTGTGTTGTGAACATGTATGACTAAATCTCTCACCATTGACTTACAGCTTAGGGTGTTGTTATTAATATAGTAATATGCCAAAGGGGACGATAATGCATTTTTTACATTGAGTTTAAGACCATGACTTTGGCACCAATCATTGGTTTGCGTAAGTTCTTCTTGTAGAATGTTGACATCATTTGGGGACTCAATGACTTCTCCCAGTTTGCAGTCATCAGCAAACTTTGTCAGCCACAAACCTTTTGTTTTTACCTGTACTTCTGAGAAGTAGATTCCAAGCAATAAGGGCCCCAGCACCAATCCTTGTGAAACACCACTGCTAATGGGCCTGCTGGTGGAGGTGATGAAATATGTGTAAAGATAAAACTCTGTAATATTATCAGTTAAGCATATTTGAACCATGCATCACATGTCCTTTAGCTCTAAGCTCACTGCACTTAACACGTTGTGCCACAGAGAAAGTTAACTGTCAGGAGTATTTTCTTCCCTGTGAAATTTCCAGAATGCTGGCAGCCTCTTAATGTTGCTGGTATGTTTTGCACTATGTATATAAGGCAGTCTAAACTATATTTTTCACTTTTTTCCTTAAGACGTGAAAGTGAATTTCTCAATGCCAAGCAGCATGTAAATGCTGAAGACAATATTTATCAGAAGCATTCAAACAGCTTTTTGGGAATAACAACTTGAACCCACATGAAATGAACCACAATGTATATGTAGCAATGAGCACAGCTAGTACTGCATTACAGTGATACATTTAGCCCTCTCACAACTCATTGCCACATCAGCACTATCAAGTATATGTTATGATATCAGGACATTAGTTAATGTCACGGGAATGGAAAAGTACAGTAAACTGCAGAAATGCTTTTGTTGTTTAAACGGCAATCACAATTAATATTTTCATAATTTCAAATGACTTATCTGTCTGTTAGTTTTAGTCAATACTGAACTTCCTTGAGTGCAACTTTACCCAACTTTTATGTAAGTATTAAATCTTACTATATTGTCTTTGAATTCATGTAATGTTGATACACTTTTCTACTGTATTTATAACTTCCTATTTGTTTGGAACTTTTCTCCTGGGGTTTCCCCCAAAAATTGACCGTTGGCTCAGTTGGACCAACCCAGTAAAAAAATGACAAATTACTTGAGTTTCCAACATCAACACATTCATACAGCAAAATTAGTGTCAAGATGTGGTATGAACTACCTCAGTAAAATGATCTGGGAACAGATTTTGTTCCCTGAATAATCTGTGCGTTTTCCTTAAGTTCAACACCTTTATACATTATTCCACAGAGAGAGGAGAGAGACAACTTTAATTTCTTCACTCATTACTGTTCAGACTACTGAAGAAAGCATGACAGTGGCAGTCTTCATTGTGTTATTGATGGCATTTCAAATAAAATTTGTTAGTTTTCACCTTGAGCAGTATAATGCATTTCAATGCTATTGTCCGCAGCTAGTCAAGTAAGCAGATCGCAATGCCAGCGTAGGTCAAATGCTTTAAATGTACATTTTGCATGTTTTAGAAAATGTATATCTTGCAACAGGGACCTGTATGGATTTGAACCCTCAAACAAGGGTAATGAAAATAATCATTTAAGAGTATTTCCCATAGTTGCCACTGACAAAGACATATATTAGCAATGAGAAAAACAGTTTAGATTTAATGATAATGTGGCACTACATAAAGTCACATTAAAAGAGCAACAGAAACAAATTATGAAAGTTGTCATTTTTCACTTGACAGTAAATGTTTGGATGATTGGGATATTGCAAACAGTTAGGATAACCATGGTCATAGGTTCATAGGTATGTACTAGGCTAATGGCCCTAGAACCTACATAAGCCTAGCCCAAGAAATTCCCTGGCATCATGCCGCCTGAAGCTAGTTCCCAGTGCTCTTGTAAAGCAAGGCCACTAAGGTGATCCCCGGGGTGACTGTTACCCGAAGTTAGTTTCCCACTGAAGTGATCCCTTGGATGAACTTCCTATTGCCCATCCACTCATCAAGATTTCTCTTGAAAAGGGACAGTGAAGTGCTCTACTTGATGTGAATGGGGAGTTTGTACTCACACAATATTAAAAAACAGACTTCTAACAGTGCAGGTGTATGCCTCTCTTGCTGTATGGTTCCTAATTATTTTACCTGTGGTTTTCTAATAATAAGTCTATCTCTGTTTTATTCATCCAAATTACACTTAAATAGGGATAGGGAGGAACTCTACTTCATATGGCTGCGAAGTCTGTTCCAGAGAATGGGAATTCTCTGAGAAACATATTTGTCTCTCCAAAATGCCCTACTTATGTTGCAAGCAAAATTTAGGTCTTTTAGACTAGGAATTATGATGCTGCTTGTTTTGTGGATGTGCAAAAAGTTAATCAAAACAGTGATGCCTTGTATGCTAGGCAAAGATCACATCTCAGAAGTCTGTATGGTACTGAGGAGAGACAGGGCTTCAGGCAATCATTGTAGGGCATTGTGTTTACTTCCTGTATTTTTTTATAACAAATCTTTGTGGGCATTTCAGTTGCTGGATGTGCCTGGAAGGTACATATTGAAGGGGACATTGTACTCTGTAATGGGCCTGATGAGGGCCAGGTACGGTGGTATGAACTCTCTGGATTCAGATGACATGCCCTTGCCTATAAGTTGAGCAAGCAACATACAAGGATATTCTTATTAAACATGTCGGTTGAAGGCTAGGTCACTATATATATAAATTCCTAGATCCCTGACTAGTGAATCAACTTTTAAGGGTGTTTTATGGATGGTGCAGTTACCTGTGGTGGCAGACTTCCCAAAAGATACTATAAAGCATTTCTTGGTATTGAGTTTTAAGCAATGTCTTTGGCACAAAGTGTTGAAGGATGTTCTTGTCTTGGGGGGAATCCACTGACTGTTCCCATTTGCAATCATCTTTGAACTTGGTTAGCCAGAGGCCTTTGAGATTGGTTTAACATCCGAGAAGTAGATGCCAAAGAGAAGTGGGCCTAGCAAAGAACCCTGGTGAACTCCACTGGTTACTGGCATCTTTGTGGTAGTGGCCTCTCTGATTCTAACTTCCTGGGTCCTATCAGTGAGCCAGCTAGCTATTGAGTGTGTTATAAAGGTGTTTATATCTAGTTCTGCAAGTTTGTTGACAATGCCCATGTGGGGTACTGTATCAAATCCCCTAGCCAGATCTAGGCAGGCAGTATACAAAGTTTTCCCCTCATCCATTGCCTTAATGACCTTTTGGAAGAAGTTCACCAAATTCAGTAAGCATAACCTTCCTTTGACAAAGACAAATTGGGATGGATCCAGTGTCTTGAAGTCTCCTATGTCCTTGTTGATGATTTCCATGATAATTCTTCCTGTGGCTTTGCAAATAGGACTAGTCGTACTAATGGGTCTGTAGTTTCCGGGATCTGTTGAAGGTCATCCCTTATGAAGGGGGATGACCATCACAGTCCTCCACTCACATGGCACAAAGCCTGTTTTAAGACAATATTTAAATAATGACTCAAGATGTCCTGAAAAGTCATATATTAGATTATTCAGGAGTCATCCTTGGATATTACTGGGGCCAGTTGAGGCCGTGTTCTTGGCTTTAGTGAGTGAAGACAGTACATGCTCCCTAGTTATAATTGGAGTAGTTATGTTTGTGGATATTATTGAGGGTCTGGTTGGGGGTGAGAAGAGGTTAAGTTAGAATTGAATTTGTCCATTAACAGGTTTGTTATATCACCAGGCTCAGTAAAACTGACACAATTAGCTATCAGTTCAGCATATGTGTTGCCCTTGAGGTTTCTGACATAGCTGTAGAAGGCTTTATGGTTATGTTTCACCTGGGAGGATATCTTTACCTCCAAGTTGGTTTGCTTGACCTAATTAGCCCTTTTATTTTCCTATTTATTTTGATAAAAGAGTTTCTATTTTTATGGGAATTACCCTTTCTGATTTTTTGCCATATTTTTCCTTTTGTTGTACATCCTGTTTAATTTGAGATGCCACCAGGGCAATTGGTTTCTGGTGCTAGTTCTGGGCTTACTTCTGGTAGGTACAGCAGCCTTTATGCAGCCATTGACATGGTTGTACAGTGTTTCTCAGAGCAAATCAGCATAGGTTGGCATATTCTCAGGGTTTGGAGGGGCATTGAATTTTGACAAACCATCGCTTACTAACAGGTAATTTACCTTGGAACAGTTCTTAACTGTTACTGGTTTTAATGGGATTATGGACTAGATTTTGTTTCAGAGGAACAGCTTTGTGGTTGGTCCTTACCAGGAAGGATGAGACATGGGGGAGGTGCAGCACTCTTTCATATTTGTGAGCACAAGATCTAGTATGTTTGAACTTCTAGTGGGCATATTCACTATTCGGTCAAGCATGTTTTTATTTACAAAATCGAGAAATCTCTGTACCTGTAGATTTGAGGCCACATAGGATTCTCAATCTGTAGTGGGGTAATTAATGTCTCCTATGGTAGGGTGTTTGGTTGGATGGTAAGTTCAGTTATGCATTGTGAGCTTTTTGGGACATGGAGGGTGACCCGTAACTGGCTAGGATATGGTACAAGATTTTGTATATGGGTTTCTGCATGTAGAGGAATTCCAGCACACCATCCTATTTGAACACCTTGGAGGTTTGCTTGTTATTGACATATATTCAGACACTTCCACCTTTAACTTTTGTCTGTACAGTTACAAGTCTAAAGGTGTGGAAGGCACTGAATCCTTGCACTGCCTGGATATTCTCTGCCACCTTAAACTATGTCTCAGTAATTGCACAGATATCTATATCCTTAAGTATGAGGAGACCTTGGTGGGTGTAGTTTTTATTTAGGATCATGGCATTGCGCATTAACACCTTGAGGTTCTGTTGAGCTGATTTTGCTATGTTGGTAGGTTTGTCAATTTGGCATTGCCTGAAAAAGGCACTATGGGGGCGGACAAAGCATTAGCTAGTATTTGAAAGTCTAGACAGGAAAGGTGATGACCATCCTTGGGAAAGAAACATGGTATGCTATGTCTTCCCAAGCTGTCAAATGTTGGATCCACTTAGAATGACACCAGCAAGACAGCCAGTTGTTGAAATCAATCACTTTTTCCTGATATTGTGGCATCATCCTCGGTGATGGTAATATGCTGCTCAACACCAGGGTCATACCAGCCTGAGACACATAGCCTGAAAGCACCATAATGTCTCTCTTCCTATAGTCTAGGGAAGTATATCTCAGGCCATTTACACCTACATGGACTATGATGGAATCATACCGATACCTGCGGCATATTGACTTCAGTGCATGCACGATTTTGCAGATCCTGCTCCATATTAGCAACTAGCACTTATCTTCTCCTTGTTCAGCCTAGTTAGAGAGCCATTAGTATATCTTACAATGGAATCCCCTGTGATGAGGTTCCTGGGAAGTGTGTTTGCTTGCCTTAGGGGCTTAGTGTTTGGGGGTCCACTGAGAGTGACAGTATGTGTGGTGTTCAGTGTTGTTTTTTTCTGAGTGCGTTTGGGCTTGCTGAGGCATAGCTTTGACAAAGGGTGGTCTAAGTGATCTTTGTTGTTTAGGAAGTTTGCTTTTAAGTGCCTCATTATACATTAGTCTATGTATGTGTTGCGTGCTATGTGAGGTGGGTGTTGTGTGTGTGGTTTCAACAACCTGATGCGGACATGTATGCGAGAGTTCAGCCTCTAGTGCCATTGTATAAGCACACATCTCGCATACCATGTCTGATTATTTAAGGATTAAGTGGTTTTCTGCAAACATGAGACAACTGTGGAAAACAAAAACTGGCAGCACCCTGTATGGCTGTGGCTGCTTCAGCTCATGAATGCACTGGTCACTCTAGCTCTTCTTCATCGGTTGTTTTTCAAGAAAATGCAATTTTTACCAAATTTTTGAATGTAGGAAGGATATATGGAATATTTACTTTGCTGAATCTGCTAGATTCTGGCTCACTGTGTGAATGGTTTGCAGGCCTGCTGCCTGCAGGCCCTGTGAGGCCTGAAATACCCCGTGAGCTGGGGATAATGATTAAGATTCATCCACTGTGCTGCACTTGCTTTGTTTCCTGGATTAACTATAAAAATTAACAGAAAAAAATGCAGGCGATGTAATAGACCAAGGGAAAGAGGAAAAAGAACAGATATTTCTGTCAGACTAAGAAAAGTTCCACACAGGCCTGCAATTCTATCCATACTGCTGGCAAATTTTTGATCTCTGAACAGCAAAAATGGATCAGGTTGGACAAATTGCAAAGTAAGAAACAGCTATTTAATAATTTTTACAGAGAATTGGCTAAATTCAAATATCAATGACTGTGCTGTGGGAATACAGCATTACACCTTATTCAGAGCAGACAGGTTTCAGGCCATCAGTTGCAAAGCCAGACGTGGGGGAGTTTGCATATATGTAAACAACTGCTGGTGTAATAACAATGATATTGCCTTCAGCCATTGTTCAGCAGACATTGAATACCTTATGCTTAAATGTCATCCATTCTATCTGCCTAGAGAATTTGCAGCCATTTATATTACAGTAGTCTGTATACCACCATGTGCAAATACTAAAAATGCACTTGCTAGCCTGTACAGGCTCTCCTGTGAACTACAAAACAAAAACCCTGAATGTGTGAATATTATGGCAGGAGATTTTAACCAGGCCAAGCTGAAAACAATATTACCGTATTACTAGCAGTATGTGAACTTTGGTACAAGGGGAGCAACTACATTAGACCAATTGTATGCAAATGTCAAGTAAGCTTTCAAAGCAGTTCCCCACCCACACCTAGGTAGCTCAGATTACAATTTTATATTGCCGATCCCAGCCTACAAACTCATGGAAACAAGTAATGATCTGGCCAGAAGGAGCAGTCTCAGCCCTGCAAAACTGCTTCAAATGCACTCTCTGGAACCTATTCAAAGAGGCTGCCATCACAGAACAGCATGTAAACCCAGATAAGTATACTGAAACAGTAGTGAGATATATCACCAAATGTGTTGCGGATGTAACTACTTTGAAGGATGTAACTATTAGGGCAAACCAAAAACTATGGCTCAACTGTGAAGTCTATGAGCTACTGAGAGCACTTAATGCTGCCTTCAAGTCTGGAAATAAAGATGCCCTGAAAGTTGCCAGGGCCAACCTGAACAAGAGAGTAAGAGTAGCAAAATGTGCTCATGGGCTAAAAATACAAAAACACTTCACAGATCAAAAGGACCCTAGGCAGCTGTGGAAGGGCATCCAGTGCATTACTGAATACAAACCTCCATCAACACAATGTGTAGCTAATATGGACTTTTTAAACAAATTTAACACCTTCTTCAGATTTGAGGAGACAAACAACACCTCACCAAAGAAACTACCCATGGATGTGAATGCCGCACTGCTATACCTCAGCCTGGAAGCAGTCCGAAAGAACTTAAGAAAAGTCCACCCAGGTAAGGCAGCAGGTCCTGACATGATTCTGGATCATCTACTCAAGGACTGCACAGACCAATTGGCATCAGTCTTCACTGACATCTTCAACACATCTCTCAAACAGGCTAGTGTGCCAAGATGCCATAATAAATCCTCTGCCAAAGAAGTCATCCCCAGTCACATTAAATGACTACCGACCCATTGCACTCACACCAGTGGTGATGAAATGCTTTGAAAGGATGGTCAAAGAGCATATATTACCTTGTCTGCCTGCATCTTTTGATCCTTTACAATTTGCTTACAGACCAAATCGCTCCACAGCAGACACTATATTCCTGGCACTACATCATGGTTTGAACCATCCTGAAGACAAAAATTGCTACATACATATGTTGTTCATAAACTTCAGCTCAGCCTTCAACACTGTAATACATCAGTAGCTGATATCTAAACTAAGTCAACTAGGCATAGAAAATATACTCTGCAACTGGAACCTCAACTTTCTGACTGACAGGCCCCAAACCATTTATGTTGACAAGAACCACTTATGATGTATCACCTTGAACACAGGGGTCCCACAAGTTTGCATACTAAGTCCACTTTTCTTCACAATATTGACCCATGACTTCTCTGTAAAACATCAGACAAATCACATCATCAAGCTTGCCTGTGATACAACCGTGATCAGCCTCATCAGAAATGATGAAGAGGTATCATACAGAGAGGAAGTGAACCAGCTCACCAGAAGGTTCACCCACAACAACCTAGCACTAAATGTTGACAACACAAAAGAAATCATTGTTGACTTCAGGAGGAAGCAAGGTTCCATGCAACATCACTATCAGTGGTATGGCAATGGAAAGGGTAAAAAGCACCAAATTCTTAGGGGTGCACATCTCAGATGACCTAAGCTGGACAACAAACACCTCCAGCCTTGTAAAGAGAGCCCAACAATGTCTCGCCTTCCTTCAGAGACTACACAGTACAAACCTCCCCTCCTACAGCCTCATGACCTTCTACAGGGCCACGATCAAAAGCACACTGACTAACAACATCACAATCTGGTATGGAAACGGCTCATACACAGATTGCAAGGCCCTAGAAAAGGTTGTAAAGCAGGCCAGGAAAATCACAGGATCAAACCACTTACTCTTACATATGCTATGGCAGGGTCATGAAACTGATAAAGGACTAGTATCAACCCCACATGGACTGTTCCACCTCCTGTCTTCAGGGAAAAAATACAGAAGCATCAGGTGTAGAACATCAAGATTCAAAAATAGCTTCTTTCCACAAGCAATCACTGTTGAACAACTAACCTTAACAATGTCAACACTATCTCAGTTCATGAGAACATCATAAGTACAATATGACTGTCTTTACTGTCATTGAATTAAATTATTCTATTTATCTAAGTTACGCAATCTGACTAAATTATTACTTGCAGAAGTACGGGAACTATGAATTATGCTATGCTGCTATCCTATCTTAAAAATGGTGGTGGGTAAGTTATCTATGTGTGCATTTATATCTGTACCCCTTAGAATTTCTTCCATTATATGCTTCCTTCGCCCTCTTGTGAAAACTGTTTTCAGTGCACATGAGCCCAAAGCAACGAAATTTCATCCAGTGGTACATGCATTTGTTGATCTGAATGACAATAAAGTTTATTTTGACTTTGACTTTGATGGTCTCAAGATGCCCATAGCCACCAAGCTGGCTACAAAGAAGTTAGAAAATTGTATATCCATACTGTCCAGTCCTTTGATTTGGGAGCAACAAGGGGGGTTGTATATTGGGGTTAGAAGGTTAATACGAGTTCTTTGTTTGTGCTGACCTGTAAGAGTGCTTTATTGGGCAAATTATGGTAAACGGTACTTAATTCTACTAACTTTAATGTTTACACAATAGTAAATTCTACTAAATCTATACGTATTAGCATTCAAGGCCCAACTAGCTGCTATAAGTTTGTTGGTGCACAAGATATTTGCACTATATTGCTGCTTTACAGATTACAGTTTTATGGAACGTTCTACAGAGAAAATTTGCTGTCTATGTGTTGGCTACTGTACAGGGCACTGCTAACCCATGGAAACATGCAAAATTTATAGCAGCACAGAGAAAAAGAGAAAACTAAATGATGAGCCCTTTGGCCAATACAACTACTGCACTACAAGTCCGTTTGTGTATTTCCCAACTCTGATAGGCCAAGAAAATGTCTCCAGCCTAAAGGTGAATAAACTCAGTCCTCTCAATGTAAAACCACAGTAGAAGAGACCCACAAGTGAAAAGCTAACACAAGCCACTTAAACAACTAGCTGGAAACATGTTGCTGAAGGTAATTTCAGGATAGTAACAGTGAGAGGAAGTACAATTTTTTTACTAAAAAATTAAGTGAAATGCACAAATAGAAGCAGGAAACAAAAGTGATCACTCACAATAATGTATCTACTATTTAGCAATAAAAGGTACTCAGCTTTGTTTGGATGGCACCAGATACAAACAAAACACTTCTGGAATGCAGTCTAGGACTACAAGCTTTGCTGAGTTCCCGGAAAATGAGCAGTATATAGTATGTTGTAAAGGAAGTTTACTCAAGAACAATACTGGTTCACTGGGTAGGCAATCAGTATCATGGATCTATGGAAAACAATGGGTGGGAAGAGTACATAAATTGCTTATAAAACAGTCAATAGCAGTGAAAGATGGAAGGGAGGACTTTAGAAATCAGATTAAGAATTGGAGGGTAGAGACACAGTCTTAGAAAACAACATCAGAAGGTGGGAGGGTTGAGAAATTTTCAATGAACAAGCAGACTAGCTACAGAGGCTAGCAATCAAATAAAGGCAATATTGGTCTGCCGTCAGAAACATTAGCTTAATAGGTTCATAGATATGTACTAGGCCAACAGCCCTTGAACCTTTACAAGCCTAGACCTGGCATTATGCTGCCATTAGTTCCTGGTGCCTCTATCAAGTAGACCCACTGGAGTGATCCCCAGGGTGAACTTTCAATTTCCCATCCACTCATCAAGATTTCTCTTGAAAAGGGCCATTAAGGTGCTCTGCTTGACATGCATGGGAAGTCTATTCCAGAGCATGGGCAGTCTCTGGGTTATGAACCTGTTCCTCCAGCATGTTCTGCTGATTGTGGTAATAAGGTTGAGGTCCCTGGAGCATGTGTTGCGGAGGGATTGGGATTTCATTAGCTGTAACATTTCTAACAGGGTTGGGTCCGACATGGCTTTGCAAGTCAGGCAGAGATTGCCTCTTAATAGATGATATGAGACAGAGAAAAGCTGGCGTTTTTTGAGTCTGTCCATGTAGGGCATGAGTTTAAGGCCTAGGATCCTCTTCGTGATGTACTTTTGTGGCCTTTCCAGCTGTTGCAGATGTTTAGTACATGCCAAATGGGGCATTATATAGATGATTAGTCTAATGATGGAAGTGTAGAGAGAGATGATGACCTCTTTCTTCCTGGATGCAAAACTCTTGGTAAAGAGATGTGCCATATAGAAGGACTTTCTGACCACCGTGGCAATGTGGTGGTCGAAGGAGATGTTGCTGTCAACCTGTGTCAACAGATATCTTATAACGCCTTCAGTGTTCAGTGGGCTACCATCAATGTGGTAATTAGTGGGAACTGAGTTTTTCCCAAAGGGATGACGACACATTTTTTTTTAATTAAGCTTAAGGCCATGGTTTGACACCAGTTGTTGGTCTCAGTGAGCCTTTCTGTAGGATGTCTACATCAATTGGGGAGTTAATAATGGCTCCCAGCTTACAATCGTCGGTGTACTTGGTCAGCCAGAGTCCCTCTGTGTTGGCCTGGACTTCTGAGAAGTAGATGCCAAACAGGAGAGGATGCAGGACTGATCCCTGTTGTGACTGATTGGCAGTCTGACTTGGAGTCTGCTACTTTCACACTGTGAGTTCTATTTGTGAGCCAATTTGCACTCACCTAGTGATATAGGGGTTGATGCCTAGTTTGGTGAGTCTATTAATAATTCCTGAGTGGGGAATGGTATCAAAGGCCTTGGCCAGTGTGAGGTAGGCTATATGAACTGCCTTGCTCTCATCCACACCTCTGGTGATTGACTCAAAGAAGTCAACCAGGTTGAGCAGGCATGATCTATCCTTCGCAAAACCAAATTGCATGGGATCCAGAGTTTAGAGATTCCCTATATCCTTGTTAATTAGGTCCATGATGATGCGCACCATAGCCTTATATATCAGACTCATCAGGCTAATGGGGCAATAATTTCCAGGGTGGTCAGTAGTCGCTCCTCCTTTATGGAGAGGGATGACTGTAACAGTGCACCATTCTGTAGGGACAAAGCCTGAGGTGAGGCTGTGATTGAACAGGTGACACAGGTGTGCTACCAGTTCACTTTGTAGTTCATGTAGAACACAGCCAGGGATATTGTCAGGTCCCATGGAAGCTGTATTCTTGGCCTTGGACAATGCAACTTTAACCTGTGCTGCAGTAATGCTGATGCCTGGTATTCTTCCAGTATTATGATTGGTCCTTTAGGGGGAAGAGAGGGGTAAAGTTGGCACCGAATCTGTCAGCCAGTATGTTGGCAATATCTGTTGGTTCAGTATAGGGGGTACCATTGTGCAGTAACTCAGAACTATGTGTTAGTTGGAGGTGTGGCAGACAGAATACATGCATGTAAATGATATGCAGCATATAAAAGCACAGAAGAAGAGACAATTCTCTCACAATTGAACTTCTACTACAATTTAAGGCACCATACTATGCATACATTTACCAGTAACACTGTTCAAGGAATCAATGCAGACATAACTGATTAAGGCACAAATCTGGTAGCAGTATGCAGTTTTATTACAAATGTGAATTGAACTACAAGAATTTGGCCCAGTGGGGTTTAAAATTCAAACAACTAGCATTTACAAGAAATTATACTTGTGGAAATAGAAGAGCTGAATAATGCAGAAACACATTCTTTTCACAACTGCTTATTAAAATATAAGACTAAGGTCACTGTACAAACTAAAAAATGCAGTCAGATGGAAAAGAATGGAAAAGTACAAAGTAGTATCACCACATGGGTCATTATAAATGCACCTAAATAGTTAAATACAATTGAAATAATTAAAATAATTTAATTGTCTTTCCGTTTTTGAGCTAGTTGCTCACAGTTCACACCTCTCCAAGTTTTGGATAAAAGATACTGGGTGGGGGAAGCTCTGTTCTGAATTCTGAAAATAGGAGTCATACAGAAATCACGGATGTCATTTTGTGGGTGGAGGGGGAGAATCCAACTGTTCACTACATTTCTGTAGTTAAACATTTTTAGTATGCAGTTGTGAAGGGGACTTTTCTCTTTTTCTCATTTACTTGCATTGTGATACTTAGCAGACTACTTTCCCTCCTATTCCTCACAAACAGGGACTTCGAGTAAAGTGGGTCTTGCTTTAGCATCTGTTAAAATATGTAATCAGTTTTATTCTCCCTTTTGCTGTTTGTTGTGTTTATTGCTTGTTATCATAGGTGATCCTTGAAATGGCACTGTGGAGCTCTTGCCACCAGATGTAAGAGTATTAGCAATCTCTGATGATGATAGTGGTGATGAAAAGGCACAGTCAGGTGTGCAGAGGGTCATGCTGACACTGAGATTGTGGTTTCCATATCCGTTGCCCAAATTTTGGATACAGTAAGTATGCCTATGCATACCCATGACACAGATACCTCTGATATAGGATAGGTTGATGTTGACACATTTGATCAGGATAATGTAGTTACTCTGGTTGCAGAACTCTTTGATTCTCCTGGTAACCATCATGATAGTGTGGTGACACACAGTATGGTTGGTAGGGGACTCACAGGAGGCCTGCTGTTCACTCATCTCCTGATGCTGGTGCATCATTAGCTGTCACCAGATATATGTGTAAGGCTGTAGTGGAGGCACAGACACATTCCACCAGAGCCTCAGAAGAGATAGGGTGATAACTAAATACCATGCATTCTGATGTGAGTGACTCCCTGAACTGTGTGGGCGGCATCTTAGATAGGATAAACAACACACTGGATCAGGCATTCTCTGTGATGGAACATCTGTTGCCATTATATCTTCTGGTGTTAACAGACATGGCCATGCATAATCCCTCTCCCACAGTGACACTACATCCACTACTCCATCAGTGATTTCAATGTTCACACCAAGACATGGTAGGCCATGAGGTTATGGTCCTGGATGGAGTTATGAGAAGAGTTTGTCCAGAAGACCTTGCTCATGTTCAGGTAGTACCCTGACTTCTAGCTAGGGCCAAGGAAGTAACGGTGCAACTACTGGCACAGGTGGTTCTCATGGATGGCGGAAACAATGCTGAACAGAGTACTCTACCATGCACAGCTCACATCTGTCTGAGATGTCAGGACATAGTGCTAGCACAGTGCTTTATTGTGTTCATTCAAACCCCCCCCCCCCACACACACACACATACACACACACACAAATGCCAGTTGCTCATACAACTTTAAATATAGTCAAACTATCTAAACAGTACTGCTTTATTTTATGCACCTGTTGTCACTGGCCCTGAACACTGTACACTCTGTCCTCCTTACTCACACATACTCACTTCTTTGTTTTCATCCTTGCCTTCCTACCCTCCCCCCACACCCAGACTGTGCTAGTGATAGTGACTGTTCCCTGCTTTGTGACTTAGGGTTGCATATATGTCTGATCCACACAGTGAATATCTAATGCATGCTTATTCACAACATTGCATTTATCAATATGCATTGCAGAAGAAAAAGTTGTTGATTTCTTGTTCATACTCATTTGTGAATGATTGCTTCAATAATCATTAAATGCCACTGTATTTCAGTTAGTATTATCATAATAGCACTGGAAGGTTTAGATACTGCAGACTTGCTTCTTGGTATAGTTGTACAAATAAGGGTATAATTGACCTGATCCATGTTTTATAGATAATGGTCAATTAAAATGCTTGATGCACAATATTATTTGTGATATATAAGAGAGTATTGCAAAAAATCTGGCAGACGAGATTTTACTGATATAGCTGTGCACCTCAGACAAATTGTCTGCTTAGGGGCATATACATATTTCTACATAGGAGTAATAAGTTCTATAGCTTTATTTTCCTCACATGTTCCACACTTACCTTGTCGTTAGTGCAGGTATAAATTATGTCGCTGTGGGTTGTCCCTGTCTGATGCTATTAGAACACAGCCATTACCTGGTTAAGCAAAAGTTTTGCTGTTTGAAAGCCATCAACTTTCCTGTCTGCATGTGGGTGGGATATTAGGCTTTGAGCTAGGTACTGAGTGTGTCTGCTATAATTTGCCTCTTAACCAGAGCCGGGGCATACTATGCATGCTTCCATTTACCAACACCATCTGCAGCTGATAGTTCTCCCTCAGACTCCACATCTGGACCTTTTGCTGCTGCAGGCAATGCCAATGGTCCTTGAAACTGTGATCCATCCCCTTGCTGTCCTTGTAAAAGCTGTTTCCTGAGTATTAGATTGTGTAATATGGCACAGACTGTAAGTATTTCAGCAGAGGTGCCTGGGTTTTACTACAGTGCACCTCCTTGAACATTGTCCTCATTGTATTCTTGCTCATTAGGGTTGTGGGATGTTTCTCATGTTAGATGCCCTTGAGGAATGCCACCCCTAGTAAACTTGGTGTGCACCTCACAAGTGTGCCATATTTTTAATTGTGGAAACTGCCTCGATTATCTGCACAAACATTGTTGATGATCCCTTGGGCATTACAGACAACTTGACAGTTTACAGACTGGAAACCTTTTCTGTTGATGGACCCCCTTCCCGTTCCCTGGATGGGGCTTTCATTTCTACATGTGTGCAATCTATGGATCCACTCTCTTCTGTGGGGTTCATGGGAAACAGATATGCCCCCTTGCATGTAGTAGCACTGCATTTAAAAATTGATGAGATATTCTAGAGGCTGATGCCTGTGACAAGCCTAATATATCTCCTCTGAGCCTTTGGAAAGTATCAGTAGCTAGTATGTGTAATACCAAACATACCTTTGTTTCCACTGGCAGAAGTTCTGTAAAATTTCACTGGAGCCTGGGAGGGGACCATATGTTACATATTTCTTCTGGTGTTTCCCTGTCCACCCTGTCTATCTCAACAGTTTCTGTGTCATACATGTCACGATATATCAAACAGGATCTAAGAACCTTCTTCTTGCCTGATATCTGACAGCAGCAGCAGCACCCTGATTAAAACCTGTTGAATGTAAAGCAGAATAATAGCAGAAGCAGCCCATAACATTTTTTTCATATGTATAATTTTACCTTTATTCCAAATAATTTTGGTACACAAGGTATAAACCTACACTGAGTGTGCATGAATGCTTTATAGCTTTATGAGTAGCTCTGCTATATCGGATTGGTTGATTAGCACGTACTTTGGCTTTCTGATAGTGGGCCGGATTCACGAAGGCTTGCACGGAGTCTAAGACTAGAGTAAGACTCCATGCAGCCAACATGTCTGCTGAGCGATCCAGGAACAGCCGGCAGGGGCGTGCAAGAGAGCTCCTAAAACGACTCTTGCACGGACAGGGTTAGTTGATGCAAATTACCTCATTTGCTGCTGAAAGCTATGCAAATGAGGTAAATTTGCGATCCAGGAACCACTAACCTGTCTGATTAAGAGTAATGTTATTTGCAGAAATATACTCAGTTGGCAACTGAGTACCATTCTGCAAATAGCAAAACGGAGCCATGACAGCTCCAAATAAAGGATGCATCCAGTTGAGGAAGCATGCCAATGGCCAAATATACGGCCATTGGCATTTTTATTCGTTGCAAAATAATAAAAAAATATATATTTTTTTTCTCGATCTCCGATGTTTAAGCATAGCACGCAAACGTGTGGCACTCTAAAAACCAGAAAAACAAAAAATAAAAGCCACAAATAGGGATTTTATTCAAAATATTCATCTGCCATGCAAGTGAATGGCAGGCTGAAGACAACATGGCTACTGAGTAGAGGTTGCTAGAGGGGGAAGCTCAGTCTGAGAGATGTAACCAAGCATTAGTAGGCAATCCGATGCAAATGAGGATAAGGATAGTGAATCCCAATATTTCCTGCTATTTGAACCATGTAAGAGTAGGAAACGGGGAGTAACAGAGTAGAAGATGGGTGACATCATGAGGGGGTATGTATCAAAAAGACTGTAAGCTTATTGGAGCAGAGTGGCATGTGTTTGCTGTGAGGTAGTCAGGACTAGGAGAGGTGTGTCTACAGTTGTCTAAACTGAAACCCAGAAACCAAAGGTGTACGCCGTGGCTATCACTAAAGTTTCTTGCAAAGCTGCTTACACTGTGTGCATGCATGTGGGCATGTGTACGTGTAAACCCGTCTAAGCCTGTGTGCGCAGGTGTGCACCTGTGTAAGCCTGTGTTAGGCCGTCTAGGCTTGTATACATGAATGTGCACCCGCCTAAGCCTGTGTAAGCTTGTGTAAGCCTGTGTGAGCACGTATGCGCGTGTTTGCGCTTGTTTGCACGGTGCTGCCCCCTGTGGAAACAGAAAGGGAAAAGGAACAAAAAGAAGTAGTAGGAAGTTAACCAAGGAGAACTAGCAGAGCTGCCTGGAGAAATCAATCAAAATCAGCCAATTACACAGGCAGTACAGTAGCCCAGCCGAGCCCAGCACTTAAAACTCTGCAAACAACATTCCCCCATGTTTTTCTCAGAAACACTGCAACACTGCAGTCAACAAAGACAAGCGAAAACTTAAAAAGCTTAAACTGAGACATAAAAATGTTATGGGCTGCCATTGCTGTTATAAGGCAGCATGCAAGATGCTGAGGGTGGTGCCATTGTGAATGCTGCTGAGCAACCCACAGTGAGGGGAAGGAGAAGAGTGTACAGTCCCAGGGTAAACTACCAGGGGCTACATGAGCTGGAAATAGTGGAGCGCTATAGAGTGGACAGAGAGCTCCTGCAGCAAATTGTTGAGCTGTGCAGGCCATGCCTCACACACAGAACCAACAGAGGGGAACCCATCCCAGTGGAAACCAAGGTACATGTTGGCCTAAGAATACTAGCAACAGGTTCCTTCCAGAGACCAACTGGTGATATAATGGGGATTTCACAGGCATCGGCATAGGCTGCTCAAGTATAATGACAGCTAACTGGCAATTATAAATGTAGAAACTGAATAGCAAACTCTACGGCTAATCAAAAAAAAAATACTATTATAATAACAGCTAACCTGCAATTATAACTGTAGATACTGAATAGCAAACACTGCGGCTAATCAAAAAAACAAAATACTAGTATAACAGCAAACCCACAATTATAAATACAGATACGGAATACCAAACACTACAGCAAATCAAAAAAACAAAATACTAGTATAACAGGTAACCCGCAATTATAAATGTAGATACTGAATAGAAAACACTACAGCTAATCAAAAAAACAAAATACTAGTATAACAGCTAACCTGCAATTATAAATGTAGATAATGAATAGCAAACACTACAGCTAATCAAAAAAACAAAATACTAGCATTATAACAGCTAAACCGCAATTATAAATGTAGATACTGAGTAGCAAACACTATCCCCAGGATTCACTAACCTTTCATGTAAGACTAAGTTAGTCTTACATGGAAACTGCAGTTTAAGAGTAAGACGGCAGCACGCCATGCATATTCATGAGGGCACGCTGCCTCAACTCTAAGGCTAACACGGAACATTCATGAGTGCAGTGGTCGTGTCGGACTGCCGAGCAGTCTAAAAATCAACGCCCCTGCAAGTGTCTCAATCGAGAAATGTCAACTTACATGAGCGAGTCCGCTCAAATGTGTACACACCCAACACTACACTCCCCACATTCTAAACCCCTGTACAATTATAAGATTTAAAACTACTGCAAGACAGAGCAAAATCCCATAAAGGGAAGGCATCCCTGATCAGCACTAGCAAAAAACTACGTTCGCTAATAAAATCATCAAAGGCCAATTTCGAGAGAAAAATCGCTAAGGACACTAAAGATAATCACAAGGCCTTCTTCAGTTATGTTAGAAACCTGGGCGGAAACCCTCAGATATGCGCAGACTTAGTTCATAACGGCATAAAATACACTGAACCCACAGATATTGCCAACATACTGGCAGACAGGTTCAGTGCAAATTTCTCCCCTCCCTCTCCCCCAAAAGACGAAATAAATATCTCAGCTGAATGCAACCTCCCTGAAATCTCAGATGTCCAGGTGAGAGCTGCCCTCAGCAAAGCTAAAAATACAGCATCCATGGGACTTGACGGTGTCCCGGGTTGCATGCTACGTGAACTCCTAGAGGAGCTAAACCCACACATAAGAATGCTGTTTAATCTTAGCCTTGCTAAAGGATACGTCCCTGAACACTGGCGTACAGCTACATTGGTCCCACTCCACAAAGGTGGCACCTCTACAGACCCTGGAAACTACCACCCCATAAGCTTGACTAGCCTGGTCTGCAAAGCTATGGAAAGGATCATTATGGAACTCATAAACAAAGACATTGGGGACCTACAGACAATTGACCCTACCCAGTTCGGCTTTGTAAAAGGCAGATCCTGTCTTTTAAACCTGGTGGACTTTTTTGAAACAGTCACTAGAGCCATCGATGAAGGCAAAGCAGTCCATACAGCCTACCTGGATCTGGCAAAAGCCTTCAACACAATACCCCACTCAGGCATCATAGACAAGCTCAACAGCTTAAATGTAAACCCGTTTGTCACAAGATGGGTTACAAACTGGCTAAAGGACAGAACCCACAAAGTCAGAACAGCTGGGGCTATGTCAAACTCTAAGCCAGTCACAAGTGGAGTCCCACAGGGCTCTGTCTTGGGACCCCTCTTGTTTGGCATTTATTTCTCAGATGTGCAGGCAAACATAGGGGGGTTGTGGCTGACAAAGTTTGCAGACGACTGCAAACTAGGCGCCATAGTCAACACACCAGCTGACACATGCATCCTCCAGAAGGGCCTCACAGAAACAAACAACTGGTGCCAGAGTCATGGCCTTAAACTAAATGCCAAAAAATGTATAGTCATCCCCTTTGGAAAAAACAAAGTACCCACAAATTACCACATAGGTGGTAATCCAATAAGTAAGGAAAAAGTAATCAGAGACCTGGGGACCCAAGTTGACAGTGACCTCTCATTTGACACCCACATCGCCAAAGTGGTTAGAAAGACCTTCTACCTTGCCCACCTTATTATGAAGGGATTCACATCCAGATCAAAGGATGTCGTTGTACCCTTATATTCCTCCCTTATCAGGCCTATGATTGAGTACAATGCCCCATTTGGTATGTACCTCACCCGGCACCTGCAGCAGCTGGAGAGACCCCAAAAGTACCTTACCAAGGGGATCAAGGGTCTCCAGCATATGTCATATGCTGCCAGACTGAAAAAGCTCCAGCTCTATTCAGTAGCATACCACCTGCTCAGAGGTGATCTGTGCCTTACATGCAAGGCCATGTCCAATTCAAAATTAATGGACATACTCCACCTCAAAAAATCCAAATCCATCAGAGCCACGAGAGCTAAAGATCTAAACCTCAGCACAAATATGAATAGGACATGCTGGAGGGACAGATTCATAACCCAGAGGCTTCCCGCACTCTGGAACAGGATACCTGTCCATGTTAGGCAGAGCCCCTCACTGACTCTCTTCAAGAGAAATCTGGACGAATGGATGGGTGATCGTAGGTTTACCCCGGGGGTCATCTCTGTGTCACTGCTAGATAGAGGGACAGTAAACAAAATTTAATTTAAATTGTACACTTTTGTATCATTACATGGGGTGGCGAAAGCCACATACACTTTGGCTAGGCTTATAAATGCCCTAGGGCAGATAGCCTAGTACTATACTATGAAACTATGAAACTATTATACTAGTATTTTGTTTTTTTGATTAACCGTAGTGTTTGCTATTCAGTTTCTACAGTTATAATTGCGAGTTAGCTGTTATTATACCAGTAATTTGTTGTTTTTATTAGCCGTAATGTTTGCTATTCAGTATATACATTTATAATTGCGAGTTAGCAGTTATTATACTAGTATTTTGTTTTTTTGAATAGCTGTAGTATTAGCTATTTAGTATCTATATTTATAATTGGGGGTTAGCTGTTATTATACAAGTATTTCGTTTTCTGATTATCTGTGGTGTTTGCTATTCAGTATCTTCCTTTATAATTGTGGGTTAGCAGTTATTATGCTAGTATTTTTTTTTTTGATTTGCTGTAGTGTTTGCTATTCAGTATCTACATTTATAATTGCGGGTTAGCTGTTATTATACTAGTATTTTCTTTTTTCGATTAGCTGTAGTGTTTGCTATTCAGTATCTACATTTAGACTTGCAGGTTAGTTGTTATTATACAAGTATTTTGTTTTTTCATTAGCCGTAGTGTTTGCTATTCAGTATCTACATTTATAATTGCAGGTTAGCTGTTATTATACTAGTATTTTGTTTTTTTGAATAGCTGTAGTATTAGCTATTTAGTATCTATATTTATAATTGGGGGTTAGCTGTTATTATACTAGTATTTTGTTTTCTGATTATCTGTGGTGTTTGCTATTCAGTATCTTCCTTTATAATTGTGGGTTAGCAGTTATTATACTAGTATTTTTTTTTGATTTGCTGTAGTGTTCGCTATTCAGTATCTACATTTAGAATTGTGGGTTAGCTGTTATTATACTAGTATTTTGCTTTTTTGATTAGCTGTAGTGTTTGCTATTCAGTATCTAAATTTAGACTTGCAGGTTAGTTGTTATTATACAAGTATTTTGTTTTTTCATTAGCCGTAGTGTTTGCTATTCAGTATCTAGATTTATAATTGCAGGTTAGCTGTTATTATAATAGTATTTTTTTTTTTGATTAGCTGTAGGGTTTGCTATTCAGTTTCTACATTTATAATTGCCAGTTAGCTGTTATTATACTAGTATTTTGTTTTTTTTTTGATTAGCTATAGTGTTTGCTATTCCGTATCTAAATTTAGAATTGCGGGTTAGTTGTTGTTATACTAATATTTTGTTTTTTGATTAGGCGTAGTGTTTGCTATTCAGTATCTACATTTATAATTGCAGGTTATTTATTATTATACTAGTATTTTTTTTTTTATCAGCTGTAGTGTTTGCTATTCAGTATCTACATTTATAATTGCAGGTTAGCTGTTATTATACTAGTATTTTTTTTTTTTTTTTTGATTAGCTGTAGGGTTTGCTATTCAGTTTCTACATTTATAATTGCCAGTTAGCTGCTATTATACTAGTATTTTGTTTTTTTGATTAGCTGTAAGGTTTGCTATTCAGTATCTACATTTATAATTTTGGTTTAGCTGTTATTATACTAGTATTTTGTTTTTTTGATTAGCTGTAATGTTTGGTATTCAGTATCTACATTTATAATTGCAGGTTAGCTGTTATACTAGTATTTTGTTTTTTTGATTAGCTGTAGTGTTTGCTATTCATTGTCTACATTTATAATTGCAGGTTAGCTGTTATTATACTAGTATTTTTTTTGTATTAGCTGTAGTGTTTTCTATTCAGTATCTACATTTATAATTGCGGGTTACTTATTATACTAGTATTTTTGTTTTTTTTTTATTAGCTATAGTGTTTGGTATTCAGTATCTACATTTATAATTGCGGGTTTGCTGTTATACTAGTATTTTGTTTTTTTGATTAGCTGTAGGGTTTGCTATTCAGTTTCTACATTTATAATTGCAGGTTAGCTGTTATTATACTAGTATTTTGTTTTTTTGATTAGCTGTAAGGTTTGCTGTTCAGTATCTACATTTATAATTTTGGTTTAGCTGTTATTATACTAATATTTTTTTTTGATTAGCTGTAATGTTTGGTATTCAGTATCTACATTTATAATTGCAGGTTAGCTGTTATTATACTAGTATTTTGTTTTTTTTTTTTTTTGATTAGCTGTAGGGTTTGCTATTCAGTTTCTACATTTATAATTGCAGGTTAGCTGTTATTATACTAGTATTTTGTTTTTTTGATTAGCTGTAAGGTTTGCTATTCAGTATCTACATTTATAATTTTGGTTTAGCTGTTATTATACTAATATTTTTTTTTGATTAGCTGTAATGTTTGGTATTCAGTATCTACATTTATAATTGCAGGTTAGCTGTTATACTAGTATTTTGTTTTTTTGATTAGCTGTAGTGTTTGCTATTCAGTATCTACATTTACAATTGCGGGTTACCTATTATACTAGTATTTTTTTTATTATTAGCTATAGTGTTTGGTATTCAGTATCTGTATTTATAATTGTCGGTTTGCTGTTATACTAGTATTTTTGTTTTTTTGATTAGCCGTAGTGTTTGCTATTCAGTATCTACAGTTATAATTGCAGGTTAGCTGTTATTATAATAGTATTTATTTATTTATTTATTTATTTGCATTTTGTTGACCGGGCTAGTCTAACTGGATACATGTCCATTTTCAGTAGAGGCCCGGGGAGAAAAGCTCCAAGAAGGGCATTAATTATACAATTATAGAAAACAAAGCTCCAAGAAGGGCATTAATTATACAATTATAGAAAAGAAAGCAATATCAAGCTATAAGCATATACAGGTAAAACATTATTAAGATCATTGCAAATGAATGTTAAGCAAATGTAAAAGTAATTAATTTTTTTTTTTTTTTTTAGTAAATCATAGTACAGTGAGAAAGGCCTGGGGAGAGTGACAATATAGTACCCTGGAGGTACCATAAAAGGGATTAGCAGGAATGTTTGAGGTGGCAAAGTCAGTCGGGGTTGAAGCAGGGGCAGAGCCAGTGAGTTTTAAAATGCTGTTTGAGGTTTTTTTTAAAAAGATATGTGGAAGAGATGGTAGAAAGCTCGCTTGGCAGGTGGTTCCAGGCCTTTCCAACTGTATTAGTAAAAAGAGAGTCTCCAGCTTTGTTTTTAGATTTAATAGTGGAAACTAGAAGTTTATCAGCTGAGCGAAGAGTGGTAAGATTTTTGTAAGGGGTAGTAAGATTAGTGAGGATTGGGATATTATTAGGGTGGAAGAGTATCCTTTGGGTCATAGTAAGTTGATGATAGAGTAGTTGGTGCTGCAGTTCTAGCCATCCCATTTGTTTGAGGTTGATACAGTGGCATGTTCTAAAAGGGTTGCCAGTAGCAAATCTGGCTGTGTTGTTGTAGCTATTGGCAAGTTTGGTAAGGTTGCTTTTGGAAAGGTTAGTGTAAATAGCAGAAGCATACAGTAGGGTAGAGATCAGATGAGTTTGGGCTGTTGTGTTTCTGGCTATAGTTGTAAGGAAGGGTTTGATTCTATACAGTGAACCTAGTTTTTTGTTAACAGATTTTACAGTATAGTTGATGTGGTCATCATAACTAAGGTTGTTATCAATAGTTATGCCCAAGAGACGGGTTGTGGTATCAGGGTTTATGGTGGTTCCATTGTTTGAGGTTATAGTGAAGTGAAATTGCAGTGATTTACGAGTGGGAGTAAAGAGTAATAATTTTGTTTTTTTTGCATTTAGGAGAAGGCAGTGTTGCATGAACCAATTTTCAATGGTGTTAAATACAGACTGGGTAAGGGTGTGGAGTGTGGTTGGGGAATTGGCAGAGCAGATTAAAGTAGAGTCGTCAGCATACTGAATGCAGGTGGCTTGAGGAATTGTAGTGTTAAGGTCATTGATAAATATTGAGAAGAGAAGAGGGCCTAGTATGGAACCTTGAGGTACTCCTAGGTTTACGGGGAGGGGAGTTGACAGCATATTGTCCCAGAGGACTGCTTGATGACGGTTTTCTAGGTAGGATTTAAACCAGAGTAGTGCCTGTGTGTCTAGTGAGTGGGCTTTTAGTACCTCTAAAAGCAGATTGTGGTTGACCATATCGAAGGCTTTTGAAAGGTCAATAAACAAAGCTGAGGAAAGGGAGTAATTGTTCTGATTTTTGTTTATAGAGTCAGAGAAGGATAGCAGGGCAGTTGATGTATTGTGGAATGGCCTGAAACCATGTTGGCGGTTGGCAAGTAAATTGTAGTGGAGAAGATGGTCAAGAAGTTGTAGGTGGATACATTTTTCCATTATTTTTGCTATAGGAGAGAGTAAGGCGATCGGTCTAAAGTTGGAAATGTCAGTTGATGTGCCACCTTTGTGTAAAGGAATGATATGAGATACCTTCCATATAAGGGGGATTTTACTTTCTGAAATGGTTCTATTGATAAGGATAGAGATAGGGTAGACAATGACTTTAGCTGCAATTTGCAGGTATTCTGCTGGTATACAGTCAGCAGAGGGGGTACATGGTTTGAGTTTTAGAAGGAGGTTACAAATGAGGGATGTAGGAACAGGTTGTATGTGAAAAGGAGGAGTTGAGTTTGTTGTAGCATTAGGTGGGAGGGAGCTGGTGGGAGATAGAGAGTTTGCTAGAGTTTGTATGGCTTCGATAAAATAGGTGTTAAAGGATTCAGCTATTAGTTTAGGGTTATTTTGGGAAATTCCTGATGGTGTGGGAGACTTGGTGTGGCCTGGATTAAGTAGTTTGTTGATAGCTGACCAGAAATTTTGTGGTTTTTGATTGTGGGTTTGTTGGAGGTGAAAGTAATAGTTTCTTTTGTCAAGGTGGATGTCTTTTTTTGTAGCATTTCTTAGTTGTTTAAAGTAAAGATAGTCAGAAGGGCTTTTAGAGGCACTCCACTTGGCCCAGGTTTTATTTCTTAGGAGGATTTTTTGCCTAGTTTGTTTTGTGAGCCATGGGGCAGTTTTGGTCTTTGTTCTTGATGAACGATAGGGGGCATGGAGGTCTAGGATTTGAAGGAACTTAGTATTAAAGTAGGTGACTGCTTCATCAAGTTGAAGATGAAGCAGTGGAGACCAATCACAAGCCTTCAGTTCTGTCTGGAAGTTCTCAGGATGAAAGTTTTTTTTTGAGCGTGAGGTTTTAAAAATACACAAGAAAAACCAAATTTTAATTTCCGTTTTCGTGGACTTCATCAGAATATGTAAAACTGGTTTAAATACAAAACAGGTGACACATAAAGAAAAGATCATTGGTCAAATAATAATTGGACACCATAGAAGGAAGTTTTCAAAGTATTTAATAGCGGAAATAGATTTTATTAAACACTTGTTTCTTAACACTTTTAAATTCTATTATTGATGACATACAAGCAAAAAGACAATCAAATTACAAAGCTATACTGGTTGATGATAATGTTAATACATTTAATTTAATGCCCACTACAATGGAAAGTAAGCACCATTTAGTTTGTTCTTTGGACATGACCATTGATAATCATTTGATCCGTGAGATTTTGATAAAAAATTGGAAAATCATCCACGGTAATTCAGATTTATTTAATGTGGTTGGTCCAAAACCTTTATTTGTTTACAAGAACACTTTTAACGTTAAAAAAGCCCTTGAGCAACATTCCTTTAAATCAGATCAGAGTGTTTGTAATGTTAAGGGAATGTTTCCATGTAACAGTTGCAGTACCTGCAGGTTTGTGGCTAAGGGACCCATGATTTTTTTTGAGGGTATAGATGTTACCTTCCTGAATATGTCACCTGTAAGACTACAGGTGTGGTTTATGTTGGTCTTTGTAGTACATGCCCTGCATTTTATGTGGGGATGACTACTAACACTAGAGTTAAGGAACACCTTTATAACATCAAAACTAAAAATGACAACAGCGCACTGTTCAAGCATTCCATTAATTGTTTGAATTTTAAAAAATTTCTATTTACAGTGTTAGAAGTGATTCATTCTGATCTAAGGGGTGGGGATTTTAAAAGGCTGGTCGAACAAAGAGAAACCTGGTGGCAGATTAAACTTCTTGCAGATCAAGCCCCAGGCTTAAATGAATCAGTCAACATAAAATGTTTTTTAAATAAGAACGTATTGAGTGTTAAGAAAGATAAAGTGTCTATTTCATCTTTATTTTTGTAAAACGCACTGCTTGGTTTGAATTAATCAACCAAATTGAATTATTATTTGACCAATGATCTTTTCTTTATGTGTCACCTGTTTTGTATTTAAACCAGTTTTTAATTGTTTTTACATATTCTGATGAAGTCCAAGGAAATTAACGGAAATTAAAAGTTGTTGATTACGTTATTTTTGTGGAATTGGTTCTGAATTTACCTCTGGTTTCGCTGCTTTTTATATTGTGTTTACGTATTATTTGGTTTTTCTTGTGGTTTTTCCTTACCATGGCGGAGGGAACCGACGAGGTATTATTGAACCTTAGTACTTACTCCTTTCCCAAAGGGGAAACTCGCAAGGACATTAGTTCCTTATTTTTATCTGCACTTGTTGATATCCAGAAATCTTTAAAGTACTTGGTGGCTAAGGCGGACATTTCTCACACAGACGCAAATGCATCTTTTAGTCCGCATGGTTCCTTTAAGGAACTGGACACAGTTGTTGACGTCGAGCTTAGCAGTGAGCCAAGGAAGGCTCTCACATCATAATGGTACGGACCCAACCAGGCAAGATGTTAAAAACTTTTGGACAAATTGTTCGCTAATCAGAACTTCTATTGTGAAGGGGATGTTTTGAAGAAACGTGATACACTTACCAGGTTGGTAAAAAGGTTTCGTTCTTTGTGCATCGAGAACCATTATTTTGAAAGATGCATTGATTTGAAAATAATGCCAAAAGGACTTAGGTTCTTTAAACATCCCAACGGCGTTCATGTTGGGGATGTTTTTTATGACAACTTGGTTACTTTCTTCAATGATTGTGGTATGTCGTTTTTAAAACTGTTAGTTGAGAACAACAGTTTGAAAATGTCTGAGTTGAATCTGGAAATTGAACGTTTAGAAGGCGAACTATCTTGTGTTGATAACGCTGATTTTTTTATACCTTTAATTGAGGAAGTTGACAGACATTCCACTGAAGTCACCAATAGGAAATTGGTGAAACTTCAACGTGACATTTTAGCCTACAAAAATAATTCGGCATACTCTCATTTTGTACCTAATGGTCGTGAGACAAAGGGGTTTATTCATAACAAAAATGTAGCATCTACCTCTAATGTTTTAATAAGACCTGAACCTGTGACTCATGTTACTTCACTTGGACGAGTTACTGCTTCCGTTAATAACAGCAATGGTCTTGGTGAAAAATTTAAAGCAGTTTCTACTACTACCGGACAGGTTACTTCTTTGTGTAACAAAAAACAGTTGGAAAGTGACAACTGTTTTATTTCCACCAATGCCGATTTTGAATTTGAGTCTGAAAATGATGTAGTTAATCATCTAAACACTGACATTCCTTTGAATGAAGGCAATTCGACATGTCAGATCAATAAGTCTTTTTTAGGCAAGAAACCAACTAAAAGACAGTTTTCACCAGAAGCAGGACTTTCATGAGCTCGAACTCTTAGAATTGACAAATGTAACTGAACAATTTACTAATTTTGACATTATTAACTTGACTGATACTGTTTTAGGACCTCATGAATTACATATTCTTAGGCTGGGACTAAACTTTGTCCCAACCAGGAAGGTAAAACCACAATTGATATTAAGAAGTTTATTCGAAGGTTAAATCTTGCCTACATTTTAAGTGATGTTTCATATCCTGACAAAAAGTTAAACAAATCTTCTAGTTTCAACCCTCCTTTAGTACACACGTTAAAAATCTATGAAGAAGCTTGTTTACAGGAATTGCATTCTCCTTTGGGGAAAAAAGTTAGGCCAGTTCATAATTTAACCTTTGATGAAAGGAAAGCATTTAATAACTTAAAACAAATGAACAAAAACATCCGTTTCATGAGAAGTGACAAAGGTGGGAATATTGTCATTATGTCCCAAGAACTATACAACATGAAAATGTCAAAATTATTAGAAAATTGTGATGAATACGAAATTGTTACATTGTTTGATATTAGAAAAAAGGAAAGATTAATACACTCTTTCTTATATGATGCCCTTATGTCAGGTGAGATCACATTTGAGGTTTATGATTTTTGTCTCATTGATAAACCTAGGATAGGTATTCTTTTTGGTATACACACAAGAGTCAATCTGATCCACCTTTTCTGCCTATAGTATCTGCTCCCCATTCTGTTACCGAAGGGATAGCATTAATTATGGATGCTATATTAAGTCCCCTGGCCTGCAACTATGACTCTTTCCTCAAGGATTCTTGGCATTTTTTGCAAAAAATCAAGGAAAGTTCTGTTTCCATGATTTTTGATCCAAACAAACATATAATCTTTACACTTGATGTTATTTCCTTATTTACCAGTATTCCTCATGAGGAAGGAGTGGAAGCAATCCGTTGCATCCTGAGTAAAACAAAAATTTTAGACAAAACTCCACCATCTGTAGATTCATTGAAATTTTGTTGCAAAACATCTTTTTTCTTTTTGGGAAAACTTTCTACAGACAGAAAAGAGGTGTGGCTATGCCTATGCAAATCTAGTGATGTCCTGGTGGGAAGACACCATATTAAACATGATCAAAGATGAGTTTCAAATTTTATTTTATTGTCGTTTTGTTGATGATCTCATGTTTATTATTCAAGGGAATGAGACCACGGTCAAGCAATTTTTATATAGGCTGAATGCCACTGGAGGTTTTTTACAGTTTACTTTAGGTTGCCTTGGATTGTCTATTAACTTTTTGGATGTTAACCTTTGGTGGGACACCATAGAAGGAAGTTTTCAAAGTAAAATACATCGGAAAGAAACTTTTACTAATAGCTATGTGCATTATACTAGTGCACACCCAAAACATGTTATTCGGAACATACCAAAGGGGCAGTTTATTCGTGCATGTAGGATGACTACTAGGGAGCACGATTTAATAGATTTTATTAAACACTTGTTTCTTACTAGAGGGTATAGTTTAACACTTTTAAATTCTATTATTGATGACATACAAGCAAAAAGACAATCAAATTACAAAGCTATACTGGTTGATGATAATGTTAATACATTTAATTTAATGCCCACTACAATGGAAAGTAAGCATCATTTAGTTTGTTCTTTGGACATGACCATTGATAATCATTTGATCCGTGAGATTTTGATAAAAAATTGGAAAATCATCCACGGTAATTCAGATTTATTTAATGTGGTTGGTCCAAAACCTTTATTTGTTTACAAGAACACTTTTAACGTTAAAAGCCCTTGAGCAACATTCCTTTAAATCAGATCAGAGTGTTTGTAATGTTGGAATGTTTCCATGTAACAGTTGCAGTACCTGCAGGTTTGTGGCTAAGGGACCCATGATTTTTGAGGGTATAGATGTTACCTTCCTGAATATGTCACCTGTAAGACTACAGGTGTGGATGACTACTAGAGTTAAGGAACACCTTTATAACATCAAAACTAAAAATGACAACAGCGCTTCTGTTCAAATTCCATTAATTGTTTGAATTTTAAAAATTTCTATTTACAGTGTTAGAAGTGATTCATTCTGATCTAGAAACCTGGTGGCAGATTAAACTTCTTGCAGATCAAGCCCCAGGCTTAAATGAATCAGTCAACATAAAATGTTTTTTAAATAAGAACGTATTGAGTGTTAAGAAAGATAAAGTGTCTATTTCATCTTTATTTTTGTAAAACGTTTGAATTAATCAACCAATTTTAGCTTTATAATTGAATTATTATTTGACCAATGATCTTTTCTTTATGTGTCACCTGTTTTGTATTTAAACCAGTTTTTAATTGTTTTTACATATTCTGATGAAGTCCAAGGACGAAAACGGAAATTAAAAGTTGTTGATTACGTTATTTTTGTGGAATTGGTTCTGAATTTACCTCTGGTTTCGCTGCTTTTATATTGTGTTTACGTATTATTTGGTTTTTCTTGTGGTTTTCCTTACCATGGCGGAGGGAACCCTTTCGAAGAGAAACCATGAGACATTAGTTCCTTATTTTTATCTGCACTTGTTGATATCCAGAAATCTTTAAAGTACTTGGTGGCTAAGGCGGACATTTCTCACACAGACGCAAATGCATCTTTTAGTCCGCATGGTTCCTTTAAGGAACTGGACACAGTTGTTGACGTCGAGCTTAGCAGTGAACGCCCGAAACGGAACACGGCCAAGGAAGGCTCTCTACGTTCCAACGTTCGTCTTCAACATCATAATGGTACGGACCCAACCAGGCAAGATGTTAAAAAACTTTTGGACAAATTCTAATCAGAACTTCTATTGTGAAGGGGATGTTTTGAAGAAACGTGATACACTTACCAGGTTGGTAAAAAGGTTTCGTTCTTTGTGCATCGAGAACCATTATTTTGAAAGATGCATTGATTTGAAAATAATGCCAAAAGGACTTAGGTTCTTTAAACATCCCAACGGCGTTCATGTTGGGGATGTTTTTTATGACAACACTTTCTTCAATGATTGTGGTATGTCGTTTTTAAAACTGTTAGTTGAGAACAACAGTTTGAAAATGTCTGAGTTGAATCTGGAAATTGAACGTTTAGAAGGCGAACTATCTTGTGTTGATAACGCTGATTTTTTTATACCTTTAATTGAGGAAGTTGACAGACATTCCACTGAAGTCACCAATAGGAAATTGGTGAAACTTCAACGTGACATTTTAGCCTACAAAAATAATTCGGCATACTCTCATTTTGTACCTAATGGTCGTGAGACAAAGGGGTTTATTCATAACAAAAATGTAGCATCTACCTCTAATGTTTTAATAAGACCTGAACCTGTGACTCATGTTACTTCACTTATAACAGCAATGGTCTTGGTGAAAAATTTAAAGCAGTTTCTACTACTACCGGACAGGTTACTTCTTTGTGTAACAAAAAACAGTTGGAAAGTGACAACTGTTTTATTTCCACCAATGCCGATTTTGAATTTGAGTCTGAAAATGATGTAGTTAATCATCTAAACACTGACATTCCTTTGAATGAAGGCAATTGATCAATAAGTCTTTTTTAGGCAAGAAACCAACTACGGCCAAAAAGACAGTTTTCACCAGAAGCAGGACTTTCATGAGCTCGAACTCTTCGGGCGAAGAGAATTGACAAATGTAACTGAACAATTTACTAATTTTGACATTATTAACTTGACTGATACTGTTTTAGGACCTCATGAATTACATATTCTTAGGCTGGGACTAAACTTTGTCCCAACCAGGAAGGCGGACGTGTGTAAAACCACAATTGATATTAAGAAGTTTATTCGAAGGTTAAATCTTGCCTACATTTTAAGTGATGTTTCATATCCTGACAAAAAGTTAAACAAATCTTCTAGTTTCAACCCTCCTTTAGTAAAATCTATGAAGAAGCTTGTTTACAGGAATTGCATTCTCCTTTGGGGAAAAAAGTTAGGCCAGTTCATAATTTAACCTTTGATGAAAGGAAAGCATTTAATAACTTAAAACAAATGAACAAAAACATCCGTTTCATGAGAAGTGACAAAGGTGGGAATATTGTCATTATGTCCCAAGAACTATACAACATGAAAATGTCAAAATTATTAGAAAATTGTGATGAATACGAAATTGTTACATTGTTTGATATTAGAAAAAAGGAAAGATTAATACACTCTTTCCTATATGATGCCCTTATGTCAGGTGAGATCACATTTGAGGTTTATGATTTTTGTCTCATTGATAAACCTAGGATAGGTATTCTTTTTGGTATCCCGAAGACACACAAGAGTCAATCTGATCCACCTTTTCTGCCTATAGTATCTGCTCCCCATTCTGTTACCGAAGGGATAGCATTAATTATGGATGCTATATTAAGTGCAACTATGACTCTTTCCTCAAGGATTCTTGGCATTTTTTGCAAAAAATCAAGGAAAGTTCTGTTTCCATGATTTTTGATCCAAACAAACATATAATCTTTACACTTGATGTTATTTCCTTATTTACCAGTATTCCTCATGAGGAAGGAGTGGAAGCAATCCGTTGCATCCTGAGTAAAAACAAAAATTTTAGTACGGGACAAATCTCCACCATCTGTAGATTCATTGAAATTTTGTTGCAAAACAACTTTTTTCTTTTTGGGAAAACTTTCTACAGACAGAAAAGAGGTGTGGCTATGGGGTCCTCAGCGGCCCCTGCCTATGCAAATCTAGTGATGTCCTGGTGGGAAGATACCATATTAAATATGATCAAAGATGAGTTTCAAATTTTATTTTATTGTCGTTTTGTTGATGATCTTATGTTTATTATTCAAGGGAATGAGACCACGGTCAAGCAATTTTTATATAGGCTGAATGCCACTGGAGGTTTTTTACAGTTTACTTTAGGTTGCCTTGGATTGTCTATTAACTTTTTGGATGTTAACCTTTGGTGGGACACCATAGAAGGAAGTTTTCAAAGTAAAATACATCGGAAAGAAACTTTTACTAATAGCTATGTGCATTATACTAGTGCACATCCATAACATGTTATTCGGAACATACCTTCGCATGTAGGATGACTACTAGGAGCACGAAATAGATTTTATTAAACACTTGTTTCTTACTAGAGGGTATAGTTTAACACTTTTAAATTCTATTATTGATGACATACAAGCAAAAAGACAATCAAATTACAAAGCTATACTGGTTGATGATAATGTTAATACATTTAATTTAATGCCCACTACAATGGAAAGTAAGCATCATTTAGTTTGTTCTTTGGACATGACCATTGATAATCATTTGATCCGTGAGATTTTGATAAAAAATTGGAAAATCATCCACGGTAATTCAGATTTATTTAATGTGGTTGGTCCAAAACCTTTATTTGTTTACAAGAACACTTTTAACGTTAAAAAAGCCCTTGAGCAACATTCCTTTAAATCAGATCAGAGTGTTTGTAATGTTAAGGGAATGTTTCCATGTAACAGTTGCAGTACCTGCAGGTTTGTGGCTAAGGGACCCATGATTTTTTTTGAGGGTATAGATGTTACCTTCCCCGTTCCTGAATATGTCACCTGTAAGACTACAGGTGTGGTTTATGTTGGTCTTTGTAGTACATGCCCTGCATTTTATGTGGGGATGACTACTAGGAGTTTACACACTAGAGTTAAGGAACACCTTTATAACATCAAAACTAAAAATGACAACAGCGCACTGTTCAAGCATTCCATTAATTGTTTGAATTTTAAAAAATTTCTATTTACAGTGTTAGAAGTGATTCATTCTGATCTAAGGGGTGGGGATTTTAGAAACCTGGTGGCAGATTAAACTTCTTGCAGATCAAGCCCCAGGCTTAAATGAATCAGTCAACATAAAATGTTTTTTAAATAAGAACGTATTGAGTGTTAAGAAAGATAAAGTGTCTATTTCATCTTTATTTTTTTGAATTAATCAACCAATTTTTAGCTTTCGTAATTGAATTATTATTTGACCAATGATCTTTTCTTTATGTGTCACCTGTTTTGTATTTAAACCAGTTTTTAATTGTTTTTACATATTCTGATGAAGTCCAAGGACGAAAACGGAAATTAAAAGTTGTTGATTACGTTATTTTTGTGGAATTGGTTCTGAATTTACCTCTGGTTTCGCTGCTTTTTATATTAGGTTTTAAAAATAGTTGGATTGGGTCTATGAAGTTTTTGTTTAATTAAATAGGTAAGAGCATGGTCACTGATGTCATCAGGAAGGATTCCATGTTTATAAGTTGAGGGATGACTGTTAATGAGAATCCAGTCTAGTATGGTTTCCTTGCCACTTTGTTTATGGATTCTTGTAGGGGTGGTTATCATTTGTGAGAAACCATAAAGATTTATGTGGTTAGTGGGATTAGGGGACATACATGTAGACCAGTCTATATTAAAGTCGCCTAAGACAATGGTTTCCTGGGGTAGGTGTATAGATAGGCTACTAAGTATATTCTCTAGATTACTGATATTGTTACCTGGGGGAAGGTAGGAACAGATTATGTAGATGGATTTATGGTTATTGATTTGAAGTTTGGCTGATAGGGTTTCTGTTGTGGAGTTTGTGGGTAGTGGGACATTGAAGGTAGATAGTTGGATTTCTGATTTATAAAATATGGCTACACCCCCACCTTTTTTGGTGGTACGATCTTTTCTTAGGATGTTATATCCCGGGGGGGTTATTTCATGATATTTGGTTGAGGGTTTAAGCCAAGTTTCAGTAATACAGAGGATATCAAATTTATGCACATCTAGAAGTGCATGAAGATGGGATATTTTGTTGTTGATGCTACGGATGTTAAGGTGAGCTATCAGAAGGGAGTTGGATGATCTTGTTGGAGTGGAAGTGAAGACAAGAAAAACTGCTAGGAACCACCACGAACAACGTATAAAACTATTTTATTTGATAAAGAACGAGCGCTTTCACGCACACAGGTGCGCTTCATCAGGAAGTGGAAGTGGAGTGGAAGTGGTGTAGGTTCTTTGGTTGAGGAGGTCACTGGGGGCTGTTGTATGTGGACCAGGGTTAGGATGGATATCACCATCTAATAGAGGATGTTGTAGGGGTATTTGTATTAGTTTTATGATTTTGAGGTAGTTATATGGGAGTTTATTGTCAAGGAGGTAAGCGATATGGCTAGATCTGTGGTACTTAGGAAGGGTAAAGCTAGAAGTAGAAATTATGTTAATGTGTTTTAGGGAGTTTGTATGGGAGTCTGATTGGGTATGTTAGTAGTGGTGGTGGTGTTTTAGTAGAGTGTGATGTTCCAGGAAGGTTAGTGAGAATGCTAGAGTAAGGGCAGCTAGAATAGTGGGTAAGAGTAGGAGATATGTGTAAGTAGTGCTATGTTTAGAGGTCATTGGAGAGGAGGGGTAAAGTGTGGTATGAAGTGAAAGAAGGTATGTAGTATTATGTAGGAGTATAGGGTGTATGGAGCAGGGAAATAAAAGAGGTAGGAGAGGGAGGCCAAGAGAGTTCTAAGTTGTGGGGAGCTTAGAGATGGAGTTAATTAGAAATGCTATTAGATTACTGTTAAAGGGTAGGTTTAGTGGAGATGGTAAAATTAGTGCTTAGAGATGAAAGAGGGTGGATGTGAGAGTTGTAGGGGTTAGAGTAGAATGAAGAAAGGAGTAAAGTTAGAGTGTTAGAAGGATAGAAATGTAAAGAGAAGTTAGGTAAAGTTAAAGTACAGCTGGTAGTAGTAAGGTTGTTGAGTGGTGATTGGGAACTATCCAGGTAAGAAAAGTGTTAATTGGAAGTGTGTTGTGATAGGTGGTTGAGTAGCTGGGGGTGTGGTTATGTGGGTACAAAGTTAACTGTACTGGGGGTGGGTGGGAATTGGGGGTTGGGTAGGGGAGCGGAGTGAGCCCGTAGGGCGAACGGAGCGGGGCTGAGACAAGTAAGTGGAAAATGTTCAGCAGAAAACAATCTGTAAGCACCGACTCCCGTGGTACTTTCAGTTGGTACAGATAAGTGAGGAGGCCAGGATGGAAGGTGGAGAATATGGAGGGGTAGCTATTTGCTATTAAAGAGGAGAGTAGCAGAAAGAGTGGTAGAGGAAAAGGGCAGGAAAGACAGTCCTTCTTTCTAGGTAGATTAAGATCAGATCTTTTAAATGGGTTCCATTCTAGGAGGAGAAGGTAGAAATTACAGAAGAGAGAACCCAGTTCAGGGTGCCACCTAGTGGTCACAAATTGTTTGGCAGCCAAATTAGTATTTTTTTTTATTAGCCGTAGAGTTTGCTATTCAGTTTCTACATTTATAATTGCCAGTTAGCTGTTATTATGCTAGTATTTTGTTTTTTTGATTAGCTATAGTGTTTGCTATTCCATATCTAAATTTAGCATTGCGGGTTAGTTGTTATTATACAAGTATTTTGTTTTTTGATTAGCCATAGTGTTTGCTATTCAGTATCTACAGTTATAATTGCAGGTTAGCTGTTATTATAATAGTTGTTTTTTTTTGATTAGCCGTAGAGTTTGCTATTCAGTTTCTACATTTATAATTGCCAGTTAGCTGTTATTATACTAGTATTTTGTTTTTTTGATTAGCTATAGTGTCTGCTACTCCGTATCTAAATTTTGAATTGCGGGTTAGTTGTTATTATACTAATATTTTGTTTTTTGATTAGCCGTAGTGTTTGATATTCAGTGTCTACATTTATAATTGTAGGTTATCTTTTATTATACTAGTATTTTGTTTTTTTTGATTAGCCGTAGTGTTTGCTATTCAGTATCTACATTTATAATTGCAGGTTTGCTGTTGTTATACTAGTTTTTTGTTTTATTTGGTTAGCTGTAGGGTTTGCTATTCAGTTTCTACATTTATATTTGCCAGTTAGCTGTTATTATACTAGTATTTTTTTTTTTGATTAGCTGTAGTGTTTGGTATTCAGTATCTACATTTATAATTGCAGGTTAGCTGTTATACTAGTATTTTGTTTTTTTGATTAGCTGTAGTGTTTGCTATTCATTATCTACATTTATAATTGCTGTTTATCTGTTATTATACTAGTATTTTGTTTTTTTATTAGCTGTAGTGTTTTATCTTCAGTATCTACATTTATAATTGCGGGTTACCTATTATACTAGTATTTTTTTTTTTATTAGCTATAGTTTTTGGTATTCAGTATCTATATTTATAATTGTGGGTTTGCTGTTATACTAGTATTTTATTTTTTTTGATTAGCCGTAGTGTTTGCTATTCAGTTTCTACAGTTATAATTGGGGGTTAGCTGTTATTATACTAGTATTTTGTTTTTTTGATTATCCTTAGTGTTTGCTATTCAGTATCTACAGTTATAATTGCAGGTTAGCTGTTATTATACTAGTATTTTGTTTTTTTTATTAGCCGTAATGTTTGCTATTCAGTATCTACATTTATAATAGTGGGTTAGCTGTTGTCATACTTGTATTTTTTTTTTATTAGCTGTAGTGTTTGCTATTCAGTATCTACATTCATAATTTTGGGTTAGCTGTTAAATATTAGCACAGGAGCTTTATCATAGGATCATAGCAGATTACTAGACTATTGACCCAGAGGTCATTCCAAACCTAAACATTTCATCCCAAAGTAAAACCATAGATACTCTAGATAAATCCCAGGACTGTATTTAATAATGACTGTCCATGTCCAGGAAGGTTGTGGACATGGACAGTTAATACAACCCTGCTATACATTTGGAGTATGGATAACTTTTCTTTAGTGTTGAGGTGCTACAAATCATGTTTTCTGAAACAACATTTTATTATACAATACAATTTATATTGCAGTGCTATTTTTGATCTGTTTTTGCATTCTTTAGCTCATTTTTTTCATACTTTTATTATACTCTATAAGCTGTGTCAGTGAACGTTTACACTTCTGTTTTGTTTGCATTTGCACTAGAGTCCAATTAATAACCGGAAAGGTGCTTTGGCAGTATAATAACTTTGCTTAATCTCTTCTTTCCATCTGTATAGCTTTACTACTTGCTTCAATTCCTGTCCCGTGGCACCTTCCAAAACAAGAAAAGGGAATGCTATTGAGAAGTTGATTTTTACTGCAGCTCATTTATCCCTTCTCAGCTTCTTCTCGGCTGTCCAGCACCCACAAAAAGAAACTGGAGCCTTGAAAAAGACTTCATATCAACTGTATGGCCTTTAAAATTATTTTTTTATTCTAAACTGTTAAAGCTACATCCATTAAACATGGTGTGCACAACAACACAAGATGACTGTTCTACCTTTTGTTTCTATGCTCCCCTGTTATCTAGCTTAATGGTAACTCATGCCCCTATCTTTCTATGATCAGCTGTGTATTTTTGTGTATAATAGTTTTCCTCACCCCCCCCCCCAATTTCAAAACAGATTATTACTGTGGTTAATTTAAACTGCATTCTGTCGACTGTCTGGTAGGGTAATTGCAGCACAGCTAGGAATAGGATATATTTCCCCTGCATAGAGGTGCTTCCCCTCAGTGTAACTCTGCTCTCAAAACTTTGCTACTACACTTGTACTAATCTGAGCTAGTTTCCAGGTTTTTAAATTTTTTCTCCTTCTCCAATTGATTCTGGTAATCTATGGCTCATTTGGGGTCTGGGCTCTATCCGTTCAATTCGCCCTCACTTCGCTTGGGCTCTCTATCCCCTTTCCTACTCCCAACTGCCATCCACCCCCACTACACCTATGCTTATTGTGAACTCACCCCCCTCATTTTCCTCCATGCAATCAATACTTCTCCTCTTTGTGCACTAACCCTCCCCCTTCACTTAACATACTACTTCAACTTCCTATATCATTGACTCTTCTCCCTTCTAAGCTATCACCTATCCTACTCACTACTGTACAACACTCACTCTCCCAATCCCTCTCTGCATTACCCCTTTCACAGAAAACACTAATGTCCAACTATTGTCTATGTAATCTCCACACTACTTCTATTATCATATCGAACTTACCACTTCTAATCTATATACACCCTTCCCTCTTACTATACATAATATAATCTTCATTACAATATTGATTACTCATTTCTTTCTTTTCTACAAGTTCTCTCTTTTTCCAGTCCTAATCTTACCATGTTTCTCCTTACCCTGCCTACATTTATGTTTTTTACTCTATATTCCCTTTCTTCATATTTAGTACAAATTCCAGCTACACTCTTCCATATTATAGGCACTTCCTATTTCTCCAATTCCACACATCATTACTCCATACCTATCCCTCCTCATCTATTTCTCATGAACCATTGCTTCTTCTTTAAACCTAAACTTTATCAAACACCACTCTACCTGCCTAACATCAAACATACCTACAGTATGCCCAAATTCCCAAATTTAAAGCTTATCTTTCCAACATTTTCATTAAATTTCTACTACTCTGTGGTGACATCCACCCTAACCCAGGTCTAAGTCTTACACCATCCCTAGCCAATTCTCCAAATGCCAATAACAAACTTATATTTAGCTGAGTAAACATTCATTGCATTTGTAATACAGTTAGAACTCCATGCTAGGATAACACTGCAATTCCCTGACATAGTAGTCACTGAAATCTGGCTTAAACCTCACATCAAAAATACTGAAGTACTTCCCCCTGGATTCAACATGATCAGAGCTGACTGCTTGAAAAGAAAAGGAGGTGGTGTAGCCATACTATATCCTAACTCTACTCCTATAATGCCACCCAACCATCCTGTACCTTCCTTTGACAAAGCCAATCTAATTATAACCTATCTTAACCTAAATAATAACAAAAGCCTCTGTGTTATTGCACTCTACACAACCCCTGGGAACAATCTGTTAGCTCTTGAAAATATCCAATCCTGGGTATCTGCCAATATTTCTTTAGAAACTATAATGTTAGGTGACATCAACATTGACTGGCATAAACTTAACTCCAAATTCCCCACAGACAGCATTAACCTCTTTGATTTGTAAAAACTCATAACTCAACCAACCTATAGCAACTCATCATACCAAAGAGGTTCAATAATTGACTGGATTCTTGTCTACCACCCCAGTAAGTACATTGAATCCAAACTACTACCAGAATCTATTAGTGATCATCACCCTATCTGCACAACTAGACTTATCACTCACCCCTACAAGCAACAAAACAGAACAGTACATAACCTAAGCCACTTTAACCAGCAGACCTTTACAAATACAATAAATACTATTAATTGGTCTTTCCTCAAATATTTATCCCTTAATGAAGCAGTCAAAAAATTCAACTCTACATTCCTGAACACTTTAAACAGATCAGCTCTTACCAGAAAGAAATGATTCAAAAATAAATATGCCTCCTGGCTTTCTGTAAACACCAGATCTCTGATGTAAAAAAAGAGACAAGGCCTGGATATGTTACTCAAAAAGCACTCTTCTGATACAGCATCTCAGTATAACTCTTATTTCATCAATAGTATGACTTCTATTACTAATAATTTCCCTTCATCATCTTCTACTTCCTCTCATCCTCCTACTAGCTGTCTCTCCACTTTCTCAATACAACCAGTACCCACTTCCTTTATAAAGTCCCTATTTAGCAAACTCAAACCTTGCTCCCCCTCTACTGATAATCTTCCTAATGAGAACCTAAAAATATCAGCTGATTCTATAGCACACCCAGTATCCATACTCATTAATTGATCTATCAAAGAAGGCCATGTCCCTACCCTGTGGAAAAAATTCTTTATCCTTTCCCTCCACAAAGATGGCACCTTTACAGACATATCCAACCATTGGCCTATTGCCATTCTTTCTCTTCTATCCAAAATACTATGGAAATCTACACAAATAATTTCTTCAATATCTTCTTGACAATAATCTTCTTTCTCTTATACAGCATGGATTCAGACCTGCTCACAGTACTAAACAAATGCCAAATAAATAAATGTCCATACTTCGTTTTATAGATGTCTCCTGCTCCCCCTGTTTTTCCTTACTTTGGGGCCAGATTGTTACATCTGCTATCCCATGACCGGTGTTAGACTTTATACACAAATCCTTCACTTCATGGGTATTCCATAACTTCAGTTTCTATGTGTTTAAGTTCTACTTTACTAATCTTCTCTTCTGTGTTCCTCTTTTGTGTTCTTATGTTTTATATTGTGACATTTTCCATATCTGGGTGCCATTGCCTGTACTTCTCTTCAAATATCTTTGCAGCTGCTTTTTTTGTATTGATTAGTTTGGCTTTCTTCTTTGCATAAATATTTACCCTATCAAATCTCTCCTTTCTCATGTTTGTGCTTTTATAGATTTTATTGTTTATATTTTTGTACTTCCTCTATTGCTTCTTTATCCAAATGGCCAAAGGTTTCTTGGCCTATATAATGTATCGGTTGCATTAATGAACACAATTTGTCATTTGAAACTTTTGACAGTTTTTTCTTGGACAACATAAGCAACTGACCAGTTTTATCCTGCCAACATCTCCAACCTTTATCATCAGACCACAGTCTCTCTCTCTCTGTCTGTTAATTTCTCTCTTAATCTTTTTGAATATCTTCTATCAGGAAATTCTGGACTTCTTGCATAATAGTAACAGTGCATAACTTCTTTCTTATCCTTAACAGCCCACTCTATCATCTTTATGGGTCTTTTTTGGCCTATCAGTTTTTGTAGACTGCTATTTCCTTTTACAACAGAGAGGTCATTCTTCACCGTGAGCCTGGCCTAATCTCTTTTTAGGAATGTTTCCATGTCCTTTTTTCAGTCCCAACACCACTGCATCTATCAGGATTTGGCACTTTTTTATCCTGGGACTTGTGCATTCAGCTGTCTTTTTTGTTTTTTAACCTACTTCTGTCTATGATGTATGTTATATAGAACAGAATCTATATATCGGTGTCATCTTGGTGAGAATGTGTAAAAACAGGATCTATGTTGTAAAGGTACTCACCAAGATATGAGGATGAATTCAATTCCAGCAATACTGCTCTCCTTTGGTCGATGATTTTATCATTTCTCCTCCCAAACTCCTTCTACATGTCCACATAAATTAAAAAAAAACATTCATACTACAGGTTTAAATTTCCTCCATAGCATAAGCAGAATTGGTTGGAGGGATATATTCACTTCATCAAGGATTACATTCCTCTGGAATAGACATCCCCTCGACATTAAGCAAAACAGCTCATAAACCCATTTTTTAAATGCTATCTGGAAATCAAAAATACATCCGTGAACTAGCTCCTCAAACGATCACGTTTAGGGGAAAATGAGGGGTACTGTTTAACTAGGTTATAAATGATCCACTTAGATCAACTACCTAGTAACGATTTATTTATTATTTATTTTATTTTACATTTGTTGACTGGGATAGTCCAACAGGATATATGTCCATTTTCAGCAGAGGCCCGGGGAGAAAAGCTCCAGATAACACATATAGAATATAACAGATATGAGTTAAACATATTTACAAAGCCCTCTAGTAGGTACAGTGTGTAATAGTATACAAAAACAACAGGTTGCAGCAAGCTATTATGAGCAAGAGATGCATACAATATTAATTTAAATAAGGCATTGAATAAGTAGTGATTAATCAGGGTTAGTACAGGCACAAAGCCAGTGCTCTTTAAAATACTGTTTGAGGCCTTTTTTGAAGAGACTTAAAGAAGGTTGAAGGGTAAGGTTAGATGGAAGTGAATTCTAAGTTTTATGAACAATGTTGGCAAACAGGGAGTCGATGGTTGAGTTAATGGCTTTGTGGGTTTGGACCAATAGTTTATTGGATGATCATTGTTGCCTTGAATTACTGTATGGCTTTATGATATTTCTGAATGCCAGAGTATTTTCAGGGTGGTACAGAATTTTGTGTGCTACTATAAGCTAATTGAACAGAAATAAGCTAGGCAGTTCTATCCACCCGAGGAGACTAAGGTTTTGACAGTGACATGTCCTATATGTTGAGCCTATGGCAAATCTGTCAATATGGTTGTAACAGTGAGAGAGCTTACTAAGTTCAGTTTTTCTCAAACTGGAGAGTATGGGGGAGGCATATAGAAGGGTAGAGAGTAGGTGTGAGCGGGTGATTGCAGTCTTTGCTAATGGATTCATACAACCTATGAACCTATAGGAAAAAGGCCCATTTTTTCTCCTTTTGTCCCAAAAGCCTTGATCCTAATGTCCATAACACTAGTGCATACCCTCTAAACTTCAGTAGACTCCTTCAATCACACATTGGAGCATTAATGTTCTAACCACTCCCACTCAGTGATTTAATTTAAACACCCATCCAAGCCAGCAATTCAAGAATCCCCCCACCTTCTCCTTCAATCCTAGCCAGTATTTATGCCTGACATCATGTCATGGTATAAATCTATAACTCCCAGGTATTTATTATTCCCTAATCAAGTAAATCATATGTCTCCTCTGTCATCAATCTTAATAATTATTGATCCATTTGCATGGTATTTCAACCCTGATTCTTCTGTAAAACATTTAAAAATCAGGAATCACAAGTATTTACTTATATATGTATTCAAATTAAATCATACAATCATCTGAAACTAATTTCCTTTTTACTCCTCTCCCTTCTCACATCTGTTGTCTAATTTTCTGTATAAGGATCTTAGTTTCAATAAAAAAAAAGCTTTGCAATAACTGGCACTCCTGCATTGTCCATCTTCGAACAATCATTTGCTCAGATTTTCTTTTGCTAACCAAACTCTGATCACAAGGCCTCCTATAAATAATCGAGAGGCATCTGGTGTGTGTGTGTGTGTGTGTGTGTGTGTGTGTGTGTGTGTGTGTGTGTGTGTGTGTGTGTGTGTGAACATCTTTTGATGGGCTGGGGTCTCATCCAACAATATTTCCTCATCCTTTCCCCACTCCTTGCATGTCAATACAATACAGCCTGTGTAGGCTTTTGCCACAGTGTCCTTCCACATTTTGATTGGCAATCCTCCTGAATAACCTATAGACATGCATCTGCTGTGTGTGTGTGTGTGTGTGTGTGTGTGTGTGTGTGTGTGTGTGTGTGTGTGTGTGTGTGTGTGTGTGTGTGTGTGTGTGTGTGTGTGTATTTGCGTGTGAGTGTGTGTGTGCATTTTTGTGTGAACATCCTTCAATGTGCTGGTGTCTCATTCAACAATAATTCACATCATTCTCCCATTACTTGCATCAACAACTGGATCAAAAATTGCTGTCTTATACCAAGAAAAGCCTTATGAACAACCTACAAAACTACAACTATATCTCATTCTCCATGAAATGTAGGTTGTTTAATAAAATGCATTAAAGAGTACCTTTACAAACATTCTCATGCGATCAGTTGAATATCTTCTCTTAATAAAACCTATTTTCCTCTCCCCACGTAAGCTCTGTAAATACTGTTCAAACCACATTGCTAAAATTCTGGGAGATATTATTAGCATCCACATTACACAAGGAAAAAGACCTGTATTTGCCATGATCAGTTTCCTCCTCATTACGTTTGTATGAAACCATTACTGTAGCTTTACAAATGGATTCAGACATCTTTTCTTAGCCAAAATATTATTAGATAGCTCTGCATCTTTTTCATACACAGGCAAGCCAACTTTCTTACAAAACTCTATGAAGAATCTTTAAATACTGTACCATGTCAACCATTTATTCTACTCCAAAATCTCTCTTCCAGTCATCTTAGTGACTTTTATAAAACACCAACCATGCACAGTCTTCAGAACCCAAAGCAACACTTGTCCACTGTAAATACAGCATTTCATAATATATCCTAAACTCACTTACCCTGTGAACTACATATCCAGCTTTTCTGCTAATTTCCATTAGTCAGGTTTTTCTCCTCTGATCTCTCAGAGTCAAACAAAGTAATTTTATATTTAATTCCCACTGCTCCAACAATTGTAGTCATCTTTCAGCCAACTCCATATTTCTTTTTGAATCCTTCATCTCCTTCAACTGAATCTTCAGTTGCTCAGTTTCATCCTCAGTCTCACTGATGGACCTCTTAAAGAGCTTTCCTATAGGTTTTATGACCTTTCTTCCAGGCCTCTCACATTACTTTATTTCTCTCTCTGGCTTATTGACCTGCATTTCCATGTACCTTTATCCCACCCAATTCCTTGAACCCCATCCACTCTCATTTTACATGCATCACCCATTCTGCCATTCCATGATTTTTTTTTTATTTTATTTTTTACTTTAGACTTTATTGACTGGGTTAGTCCCATTGGTATAGTACCCTCTTTTCATAGGAAATACAAGGAGTATTTATACTACTAGGGGAAATTTGGCCAGGTCATCATAGAACTTCCTACAGTTTCTGAAAGGTGCGATGGGATCTTTTACATCTATCTGAACTACCACCATCTCAAGAAGATGGGACCTTGGTTTAACATCTTATCTAAAGGATGGCACACTCATGGTTAGCAAAGTAAATCCACATGTGGTAAAAAAGAGTCACAACATAAAGAAGATAAAGATAAAATCAAGCTGCTGTCATGGATTGTTATGGGAAGTATGCATCCCATCAACAGACAAAAGAATCATACAACGGATAAGAATGGAAGTGGGCAGGATAATATGTTTACAGGAAATTAACTTAAAAGAAAAGGAAGCAAATAAGTTCATAATCAGGCATTATAACTGGGCCTTGGCAGATCATAAACCAAGTAGGAGGAAAAAAGGGGTAAAACCTATTATTCCACAATCCTAATCCAAGTAGAGATTTCAGAGGTCTTGGTGAGTGGGAGAGGGAGACTGATATTATAGAGGAGAAAAATTAATAGAAAGAGATGATCTATAGGTAGTATTTATGTCCTTAACCAAGATGGCCATAGTTTCTTTAAAGTTCTACTTAGGGAATAGTGTATGCGAGCTAGCAGGGCAGAAGTGGCTTTTCTAGTAGGCGAGTTCAGCCTGAATGAGACAAGACATAAGCTATACAACACAAAAGGAAAATCTAAAAAAGTTAGAAAGTGATGAAGTAGATGAACAGAAATATGTAGGTGGATGGTATAGGGTGATGATGGAATTGCTATACCTTCCTCTAGAAGATTAAAGAGACAAGGCAACTGAAGAGATTTAAAACTATCCTTGAAGGAAGTAAATTGATGGGTAATAAATGTAGTGATAAAGGAAAAAAGCTATCATACCTTCCAACAATCTCAGTTCTCTAAATTAAGGATAAAGAAGGGAGCACCATTCAAAGAAGCCATGATAACAGGGAATGTTTGGGAGATACCATTAGAAGTTGTAATTGGACAGAAGGCAGTCATTCAAGTTAAATGGGAATTCTAGCTAGACAACATAAAAAAAATAAACAGATTGAAAATAAAATTAAAAGCTGGGTAGTGAAAAGGAAAAGTAGAGACAGAGTAGTAAAAACACAGTCAAGCAATATAACAGGGACAGATGGGTTCCTGGCAGAAATTTACAACTAAAGAGTAATATCAATGTGGCAAGAATTAGCACATCTGGACAACATAAAAAAGAGGAGTCAAATAAAACAATCATTATAACACTAGTCAAATCTAAGGTAGGCATTACAGAGATGAGTAAATGTAAACCCAACCATAACTCTCAACTTCTTTGCTCATGAATTCTTGGCAAAACCAAAAATAATGCAGTGACAAAGGCCCAGAATCAAGGCCAATGTTTAAATGTTGATCTAATTCACTTAAATGGTAGGTAGTAAAACAGGATTTGTATCAATATGCATTTTGTGAGCTATAAGATGTATAATTCTCTATTACTTGGCATTATAGATTGACTATAATCAGCAGTGATATACCAGAAAATCAAAAATATTACAAGGGACAGCATACAAAATAAGGCAAATTCAGGGACATTCTACAATCAGGGACTTCTGAGATGCAGGGTCTATATCAGTTCTTTGAAAAATCTTTCCAACGATCGCTACATTGTCGACCCATATTCAGCGAAATCCATTTCCATGATTTGCTAAATACTTACAGGGCAAACATGTAGTTGGCCATCTATGCAACTTTGTCCTTTTCTCCACTGTAGTGTGATCTCAGAGTTGGAATATTTAGTTATGGGTGGTGTGGGGGGCACAGCTCCACACATGGGGGGGTTTGCTTTAGCTAGATTTGGGAACATTGGGTTGTGGGGCAAGTATTTATTTGCTCTTTAAGTATTCGGCGAATCGCAGAAGTGAATTTCGCTGAATACGGGTTGATAATGTAGCTTTCTGTAGAGAGGTTTTTTGAAGAACTAATATAGACCCGAGAGGTATGAGCCCATGTCACTCATAAATCTTGAAATGGAGAAACTAGCAAAATCCATATCTAAAAGACAGGGTAACTATCAAAAGCAGAATGGGATCATGCTCAATACAGCCATATTTGATAACTGATGGAGGGTAGCTGCCTTTTTAGAGCAATGTGGCCAGCGAGACTCAGAAGTGAGGGTTGTATGGTTTGACATAAGAAAAGTTTTTGATTTAGTGAGATTGCACTTACTCTTTGAAGTGCTGGAAATCAGAGTGTTGTGACTTAATGTTATATGATCAAGTACTTGTATAATAGTCCAAACTTAGGTATGTATGTACAGGGGTCTGTCTTAAACAGGTAAGATACAGATAGGGACACAAAAAGACTGCAGTCTATCCACAGGCCTGTTTTTATTAGTGGGAAATTTGCATATCAAGAAAAATTATAATTAACAGTGGTTGTGGAACAGAAGGGTATCAACAGCACATTTTATTTATTTGTCAGTGGGTTCATACTTTTAATTGGAAATTCCAAAACAGCATTGATGGAGGTACTAAATATAGGATTCTCCTATGGAAAATGTGCTTCGCAAGCACATACTCTACCCCTCCCACAAAAAAAATGTGGTAATCAGGTTTAAAAACTGACATTCCCCCTTCACTATCTCAGCTCTATAAATGACCTGTGCCACTAGTTGAACAGTGGTCACCTGGATTTGGTGTGGCATCCAGACTGAGCTGTAATGCTGACAAATCAGTAATGGTAAGGTAATGATGTGGCAGATGTGAAGTTATGGAAACAGGGGATTGTGGAGACTCAGTACCCCATGTGCTTAGGAGTACATGTAATTAACTCATGGGTGGATACATCTGCATGGAACATGAGAACATGGAGAAGAAGCTAAGCAAAGAGCCAATACATAAGGTATTGTAAACCATGTCAGGAAGAAGAAGAAAAGTGGTGAATTTGGTGAGCACACCACACATATTTCATGTAATCAGGAATCTCCAAATTCTCTCCAGTCTCTTCATGTGATTGGAAATTGAAAAGATGATTAATAATTGTGTGTTTGGAAAAGGGACAAAGAATTTCAGTTGGGAAATTATAGACATGAACCTGTACTGGAGGCTGGAGCCTACCAGATATAGCAAGGTATATATGGGCTTCCATATAGCACAGTTTTTGCAACAGGTAGACCAGATACAGGATAAAGGAAGGTAACAGGGAAGTGAAAATGTAAAATGGATTTTTGATGGATGTTGGTTAATGTAGTAGAAGGAACTGAGCAGCTAGCAAACTACATATGGAGTAAATGACCCACTGATTCCATATGAAATTATCCAGAGATTGTAAAGAGGGTTCTATGAAGGAGATGACAAGAGTGGCATAGAGAAAAGAGACTGGGGCCAAATGGAAGCAAAGTAAAGTGGAGGGAGAACAAATATCTTCTGGGATGTCTGAAAGAAAACAGAGATCAATTATTATGAATGGTTCATATGTGAACAAATCATAGCAATAAAAAGACAGGTGGAAAAATTTAGAAAGAAAGAAGTAGACTTACTTCTATGAGAAAATATGCAGGTATGAAGAAGGAGAGGGTTGGTATGATTTATAATAATATGTGGGGGGACAGAACAAATGCTGCATTATTACCAGTATGGTATAAAATGAGGGATGTGAATGGAGTAAATGTATCAGATCAACTGCATGATTAAAATAAAAGGGAGCATGAAAACAGGGGGAACAGTCCAAATTTGAAGACCAAAAATGAGGCTAGTATATAGGATGTGTCTTTTCCCTACACAGACGATGTATGGATGGAAAGATAGCTGACAACAAATTCTGGATAAGTAACCAACCATCAGATGGAGCAGCATATACAGACTGGCATTTTCAAAAGATGAGGAACTATATGCAGTTTTCAATTTTGATGCTAGTGGACACATACAGCATAATCTTCGCTAGATGCTGACGATATTGGGTATTAAGATTCCTAGAAGAAGGAGTGTGAAATTAGAATAATTAGGGAGTGTTGGGTAGTAGCTAGTAGTCTCAAAAAAATAATTGCATAGGCTTGGAAAATGTCATGTGGCATGTTAGTAAAGTCTATCAGAAGTTTCTTTGTAGAATTACTGGGCAAAATACTGATGTGATTTGAAGCTATGTAAGCTGACAAAAGGATTCCTAATTTGTGAGACTGTATGATATGGTGAATTTGGACTGTTAGAGGGGATTTAGTGAAGAATAATGTTTATTGTACTGATGGAATCCAATGAGCAGGGTAAAATAGAAATGTAAGGATTGCTCTGAACCTTGTACATAATATGAATAGTTGTTAATTTAACTATGTATGTTTAGTTATATGGCTGAAATAAATTCTATATTATTAGCATATCACATGAGTGTGTCAAGCTAAAACCACACTGCAGGTAAGTGGTGGGAAGTCCAGCAGTGCCATGTGATGTGTGCTGAGTGAGTTTGTATATGTGTGTGTGACTGTGTATTCATGTCTGCAGGGGAATATGATTTTGTGTATGTTTGTGTGTTTGTGTATCTGTCTGAGATGCATGCCCGAATGTGTGTGAGTTTGTATATGACCGTGTTTTGGCATAAGCTACTATTTTGCATTGACCAAAGCCATTCAAATCATATCTAGAGTAGTTCAAAGTATCTCAGATTGTGTAAAGTGCTTGCAGTGTGTGCTTTATTATGGTGGAATTATTTCAGAGTTTACTGTGTGCAAAGTGCAGTTATTTTGCAAAGTGCAAAGTACAGCCATTTCATAGGTTCATAGGTTCATAGGTAGGTACTAGGCTATTGGCCCTAGGGCCTATATAAGCCTAGCCAAAGGTACCCTGGCTTTCGCCACCCAAGAAAATTATTTTCCTGTGCCACTGTCGAGCAGAGCCACAGAAGTGATCCCCGGGGTGAATTTCCTATCTCCCATCCAATCATCAAGATTTTTCTTGAACAGTGCTAATGAGGAGCTTTGTTTGATATAGATAGGTAGTTTGTTCCAGAGTATGGGAAGTCTCTGGGACAGGAATCTATCCCTCCGGCATGTTCTGTTTATTGTGGTGACGACGTTTAGTTCCCTAGAGCATGTAGCTCGTAGGGATTGGGATTTCTTTAAGTGGAGCATGTCTAAAAGCTCTGGGTTTGACATAGCTTTGTGTGTTAGGCAGAGATTGCCTCTGAGTAGGCGATATGCAATGGAGTAAAGCTGCAGTTTTTTGAGACGGTCTGCATAGGGCATCTCTTTGAGGCCGGTAATCATCTTTGTGAGGTATTTTTGTGGCCTTTCCAGTTGTTGTAGATGTCTTGTGAGGTACATACCAAAAGGGGCATTGTACTCTATAATGGGTCTAATGAGCAACGAGTAGAGGAGAACAATGACCTCTTTTATCCTGGATGAGAAACCTTTGGTGATGAGGTGTGCCACATAGAAGGATTTCCTGACTACTGTGGTGATGTGATTATCAAAGGAGAGACTACTGTCCACCTGTGTCCCAAGGTCTCTTATCACACTTTCGGTGTTAAGTAGACTACCACCTACGTGGTAGTTCATGGGTACTGAGTTTTTACCAAAAGGAATGACAATGCACTTTTTGGCATTGAGCTTGAGGCCATGGCTTTGACACCAGGAATCTGTCTCAGCAGGCCCTTTTGTAGGATGTCCACATCTTTTGGAGTTTTGATTATGGCTCCTAGTTTGCAGCCATCTGCGAACTTCGTTAGCCAAAGACCTTCTGGGTTGGCCTGTACTTCAGAGAAGTAGATACCAAACAGGAGAGGACCCAGGACTGAACCCTGTGGTACTCCACTTGTCACTGGTCTGAAGCTGGATTTGGAGTCTGCTACTTTCACAGTGTGGGTTCTGTCAGTGAGCCAGTTGGCAACCCATCTTGTGACATAGGGATTTATACCTAGTTTAGTGAGTTTATCTATAATTCCAGAGTGGGGGATGGTGTCAAAAGCCTTGGTGAGATCTCGATAGGCTGTGTGAACCACCTTACCCTCATCTACGGCTTTGGCGACTGCTTCAAAGAAGTCTATCAGGTTTAGGAGTCATGATCTGCCTTTTACAAACCCGAACTGGGTGGGGTCCTGAGTTTGGAGATTACCAATGTCATTGTTTATAAGTTCCATGATTATACGCTCCATAGCCTTGCAGACCAGGCTCGTTAGGCTAATGGGGCGGTAGTTTCCAGGGTCTGTGGTGGCTCCCTCTTTGTGGAGTGGGATAACTGTCACTGTGCGCCATTCAGTGGGCAAATAGCCTGAGGTGAGGCTATGATTGAACATAGTAGTTAGGTGGGGTACCAGGTCATTCTGTAGTTCAGGTAGAACACAGCCTGGGATGTCGTCAGGTCCCATGGATGCTGTGTTCTTGGCTTTGGATAGTGTGTTTTTTACCTGTGCAGCCGTGATTACAGGAACTTTGCATTCTTCTGGTATAGAGATGGGCCCTTTAGGGGATGACAGAGGGGTAAATTTAGCACTGACCTATCTGCCAGGATGTTGGCAATATCCATTGGTTCTGTATATTTAGTGTCATTGTGCTGTAACTCAGAGCAGATCTGAGTGTTGCCATTGAGATTCTTGACATAGCTATAGAATGCTTTGTGGTTGTCTTTAGAGTCAGTGGCGATTTTGTTTTCATAACTAGCTTTGGAGGATTTTATGAGGGATCTCAGCTTCTTACTGAAGCTGACCAAGGAGTTTCTCCAATCATGGGATTTTACTCTTTCTTGCAACAGTTTCTTTCTTCTGTTGTAGAGTTTGTTTATGGCAGGGGACCACCAGATTGGCTTCCTTTTTTTGGAGGATAGCATCTTGGTTCTGTTAGGGATTGCACGATCCATGCACTCATGTAAGTGCTTATAAAGTGCATTTGTGTAAGATTCAGCAGTCATACCTCTATTGCCCGTCAGCATGGGTGTCATGAAGTTTGCCACTTCTGTCTTAAGAAGCGTGAAGTTGGCTTTGGAGAAATTGTTTACTGTGGTTTCCCTAATGGGGGGTGGGGGAGGGATGTGGATGTCTAGGGTGATTAGCTTATGGTCGGATCTGACCAACGATGAATTGACCTCTGGTGTGGAGCACCGGTTGCCCATGTTGGTAATAATCAGGTCTAGGTTATTGCTGCCCCTGGTGGGGGTGTGGATAAGTTGATCCATGGCATTGGAATTTATGAATTCCAGAAAACGTTGAGCACAAGAGTTGGTACATGAGAAGTTTTCCCAGTTAATGGTAGGGTAGTTGAAATCGCCCATTATTAGGGTGTTAGGTTGTACCCTAATATTTTCCAGTGTATTAAGAAATGAGAAGTGGGAATCTTGGGTCATGGTGGGGAATCTGTAGCAAGCTACAATTTGGATTGCGGTCTTGCCCAGAGTTAGTTGCACTTGGATAATCTCGGATGCATTATGCTGAGCAACTAGCCTGGAGGTGTGGATATCCTTAATGAATATGGACACGCCTCCGCCTTTAGTGTTTCGGTCCAAGTTAGGTGGCCGAAAGGTGTGGTATGAATTATAGCCTGGTAATGCAGGGGTACTCTCTGGAGCCTTGAACCAGGTCTCTGTCACTGCACAGATGTCGATGTTCTCCATTTTAAGGAGTGCCTCGAGAGAGTGCATTTTGAGGTTTAGACTTCTAGCATTGAGTAGCAATACCCTCAGATTCTTCTTGCCTGTACCTGTTAGGGTGGTGAATTTGTCATTTCAGCCTTGCCTAAAAAAGGCACTATAGGGGTGGCTAGAGCCTTAGTCAGTATCCGGAATCCCAGGGGCAACAGGTGCAGGCCATCTCTGGCAAAGCATCCTGGCATGTCGATCATGTCATCCCAGGCAGACAGATACCGCATCCTCTTAGAATGACAGCGGAAGCTTAGCCAATTGTTGAAGTCAATCATTTTGTCCTTGTACTGTGGTATCATTCTGGGTGATGGCAGGGTGCTACTCAGGGCTAGGGTCATACCTGCCTGGGCTACAAGATCGGACAGCTCCTCCATGTCCCTTTTCATGTAGTCCAAGGAGGTATGTCTCAGGTCATTCACACCAGCATGGACAATGACAGAGTCATATTTGTACTTGTTGTGGAGTGACCTGAGTGCATGCATTATGTGGCGGATCCTGGCACCCGACAGGCAGCTGACAGTAACTTTCTCCTTGTTTAGCCTGGTGAGTGGAACATCAGTGTGCCTGACTATAGAGTCACCTATGACTAGAGTGTTGGGTACGTTGTTATGCCTTATGGGCTGTGGTTGAGTGGCACACTGAGTTTGTTGGCTATGTGTCATTTGGGTTGTGTTGGGGGGTGGAGGTTGCTTGTGTTTCTGCTTTGGAGGTCCCTGTTTCTTGGACAGGTTTTTACTGAGAGCCTCCGCGAATGTAGGTGTCTGTTTTGTGTTTCTATGTGTGTGTTTTGGTGGTGTAGGTTTTGAGGGACTATGTGCTGAGTGTGGTGTGGTGCAAGTGTTTATCTTCTCCTCTTGAGTGTCTAGTCCAGTCTTGAGTGAAGAGAGCTTTGCTTCCAGTTTGGCTATATAAGTGCATCTCTCACAGGTTGTAGTGTTGGGTGGTAGGAGGAGAGGGTTGTCTGTGTACATGAGGCAATTACTGCATTGCCCCACGATGCCCATATTCATCAGATAGACAGGAGAAAATACCGGGGGCTGACCCTTAGACATGCCTGGATAGGTGCTTATTTGTTAAGTACTAGAAACTGTTTTCCTCTAGACAGTGAGGAAAGTTGAGTGCTGTAGTAATTTGTAGCTTATTTAGTGCTTACAATAAGTTCTGAACAAGTGCTGAAACAAAAAACTGGCTAGTTCTAAGAAACAAAATTAAGCTAGAAGGCTTCCCTCCAACACAGAAAGGCTTGGGCCCTAGAAGCCTACAAATAGTCCTGGACACAGCAAATCTATATCCAGGCTAGACTACCCACAGGAAAGGCAGGAAACAAGCTTAGAAAAAGTTTTTTTTTTTTTTTTTTTTTTTTTTTTGTGGAAAGAGAGAAAGGAGTAGCAGAAACTAAGCTGATTGGCCTTCTCAAATGTACTCCCTGTACTGGGTAGAATGAGGTAATGACACTAGACTGGGAGGAGGGGTCACAGATCAAATTTACACTAGGGGCGGTCAACTGCAAAGCCACCAACTATAAAAACACTATACCAACAGAGAGGGAGGGTGGGAAATAAACTGCAGAAATGTTTCTCACAGCTGAAAAGCAGCAGTGAGCCTTTAAATGAAAGTTTTAAATAGCTAAAGGAGCCTCTAGAAAAAAGAGTTTAACTGCAACAAATTATAAGAAACAAACAACCCAACAGATGCTTAATAAAAGTGGACAATTTCCAGTTAATACCTCACACACAGTGAAACTAGCTAGAAAAATACACAGTACACAAAGTGCTATAAATAACAAAGAAATAAAGAACAAAATAAACAAAAACAGGATACTTAATGTTATATATTATAGCTCTGAGTTTGCTCAGTGTCCTTCCTTCGATTAGCTCAGTGTGAAATGGCAGAACACTCACAACTGAACTTCTTAGGTAACAGAAAGTTGAAACCTGAAACAGCTTTTAAGAAAGAAATCTCAAAAGAACCAATGAGGTGCTTAGTCTAAGCTGTAGTCCAGGTGACCTCAGTCAGCCAATGACCTCAAACAATTCTCTCTCACTGAATTTCAAAAAGTTTCTTGTGCTGTGTACATTTATTCACAGAGTGCCACCATTTCAAAGTGTTTCATACACTGTACAGTTATTTCACAAAGTACAGCAATCTTGAAAAGTTGCTCATGCTGTATACAGTTCATTTACAAGTGCAGTAATTTCAAAGTATTTCTTACATGGGTAAGGGGTGGTTTCACAATGTACAGTGATTTTAAAGTGTTCTTGTGCTACAGAAATGTATTTAGCAAAGTGCAGTTGTTTCAAAGAGTCTGTTATGCTATTGAACATAGTTACAAGTTCTGGCATAAATTTCTGGCATATATATGTGTGTGTATGTTCATACATAATTTCAAGCACCATTACTAATATGTGTTGATATGGTAGAGGCATTTTAAAGACCCAGTCCTCTTGAGTTTGATCATAATATTGCAGAGAACTGGAGAGTATTGGAGCAGGAATATGACGTTTTCATACAACCAGTTTTTTTCTGACAGAGATGCATGTACGAGGGCATTTATTTTGCTCAACTTAGTGGGGGTCAGAAGCCATTGAACGAGAGTGTTCATTTGTGTATGCATCAGCAGAATATGCAGGAGAAGGGAAAAAAAACATCATATAGTTGCACCTGCTGAATCAAGAGAGGACCCTAAGTGCTTGAAAGTTAAATTTAGAGAAATGTGTAACCCCCAGACTAATGTTACATTGGACAGGCCTGCTGAATCTAGCTTTGTTTATATGCTTGTTGTTTATTTGCTTGTTATTTCCCTGAAAAGCTAATTCCACCTAAAACATAGCTTTTCAGCGCTTCTGTGGATCTGTAGTGATATCTGCATTGCTTACTGTACTTATTTCCTTGTTTCACTTGAAAGAAAGTTACTGTTTGTCGTTTTTGCATTTAAGTTACCTGTAACACATTGCATTTAAGTTACCTGGCACTTGCTCACTAAAGCAATTATATAAGTCAGCACTAAAAAATTAAAAGCACTACACCCTCACAAACTCCCCTTGAGTACCTTGTTCCCCATTGGCCCCTTTTTTCAATTATAAAGGAATTCCCAATACTATTCTAGCATGTCCAAAGGTCAGTTGTCAATCTCCTCTCCTGTCAAGCTGGTGAATCTGGGAATCTTGAGGCAATGTTACAACTGCCTCATGTACACAGACAACCCTCTCCTCCTCCCAACAAATTCCAACACATGTGAGAGATGCAACCATATAGCCAAACTGGAGGCTAAGCTCTCTCAACTCAGTACTGGCGTAACCAGTCAGGAGGAGAAGGAAACCACACTCACTACAATTCCAGTCTCACATAGACCTACCACGACAGCAAACCAAACACATAAACACACAAAAACATACTCGGAGGCTCTAAATAAAAATCTTCCTAAGCAGCTGAGAGCTCAAAAGCAGACATCCAAGCAACCGCTACCCCAAAACAAAACACATGCAACACATAGCTCACAAAGCCAGTGTGCCGAACAGTCACAGCCCTTAAGGCTAAACAACACACCTGATACACATGTAATAGGTGACTCTATCATCAGGCACACTGAAGTCCCGCTCATCAGGCTGAACAAGGAGAAGGTCACGGTGAGCTGCCTGTCAGGCGCTAGGATCCGCCACATAACACAAGCACTCAGGTCACTCCAAGACAAGTACAAATATGACTCAGTCATTGTCCATGCTGGTGTGAATGACCCGAGACGTACCTCCCTGGACTACATGAAAAGAGACATAGAGGAGCTCTCTGAGCATGTAGCCCAGGCCGGTATGACCCTGACCTTGAGTAGCATCTTATCCTCACCAAGAATGATGCCACAATATGAAGACAAGATGATCAATTTCAACAATTGGCTTAAGTATTAGTGTCATTCAAACGGGATCCAATGCCTGTCAGCCTGGGATGACATGCTCGACAAGCCACGATGCTTCGCTAGGATGGCTTGCACCTGTCACCCCTGGGCTTTTGGATATTGGCAAAGGCTCTTGCTACCCCCATAGTGCCTTTTAAGGCAAGGATCAAAAGACAAACCTACCTCCATAGGTATCACAAGGGATAAGAAACTAAGAGTAATGCTACTCAACGCCAGAAGTCTAAACCTCAAGATGCACTTTTCGAAACTCTCCATAGCATGGAGAACATCGATATCTGTGCAGTAACAGAAACCTGGTTCAAGGCTCCCGAGAGCACCCCAGCACTACCAGGTTATAACTCATACCATGCTTTTCGGCCCCAAAACTTGGACCGAACCACAAAAGGAGGGGGAGTATCAATATTTGTCAAAGATACCCACACCTCCAGGCTGGTGGCACAACGAAGCATCAGAGACTATCCATGTGCAACTAACAGTGGGTAAAACTGCCTTCCAGTTTATAGCCTGCTACAGACCACCCTCCCAAACCCAGGAACCCCACTCGGCCTTCCTGTGAACACTGGAAAATATGAAGGTCTCTCCAAACACCACTATATTGGGCGACTTCAACTACCCAAACATAGACTGGGAGCATTACTCTAGCTCCAACACCCTAGCCCAAAGGTTCCTAGAATTTATAAACTCAAATGCTATGGAACAACTTGTTACCACTCCCTCTAGAGGGGGAAACATACTGGACCGGATCATCACCAACGTGGGGACTCTATGCTCCAGACCAGAAGTGTATCCCTCACTGGTAAGATCAGACCATAAACTAATCTCACTGGATATTCACATCCCGACCCCACCCCCTGCCCAGAAAACCACAGTCAAAAACTTCTCTAAAGAAAATTTCACACTCCTCAAAACCGAGGTGGAATCCTTCAAAGCCCCGAGGCCTGTGGAAAATACGGCCCAGACAGCAGAATCCTTTATAAACGCATTCTATGAACACCTTCAGGAATGCATGGATCATGCAATCCCAAATAAAACTAAGACCCAATCCTCCAAAGGCAGACGTCCTGTCTGGTGGACCCCAGCCATAAACAAACTATACAATAGAAGGAGGAAGCTACTACATGATAGAGCAAAATCCCAAAAAGGGAAGGCATCTCTGATCAGTATTAGCAAAAAACTACGGGCACTCATAAAATCATCTAAGGCCAGCTTCGAGAGAAAAAATGCACAACTGGAAAGGCCTCAGAAATACCTCACTAAAAGAATCACAGGCCTAAAGCAGATGCCCTAAGCTGACCACCTTAAAAAACTCCAGCTATACTCTGTTGCATATTGTCTACTCAGAGGTGATCTCTGCTTAACATACAAGGCCATGTCAAACCCAGAGCTGTTGGACATGCTACAATTAAAGAAATCCCAATCCCTCAGAGCTACACGCTCCAGGGATCTAAACCTTGTCATCACAATAAACAAAACATGCTGGAGGGATAGGTTCCTGACCGAGAGACTCCCCAGACTCTGGAATAGATTGCCCATACATGTCAAGCAGAGTGCCTCTTTGGACCTCTTCAAGAGGAACCTTGACAATTGGATGGGAGAAAGGAAATTCACCCCAGGGATCACATCAGTCACCCTGCTAGACAGGGGTCCAGGAAAGTAAATAATGTGGGAAGAAATAGCCAGAGAATTGTTATGGCTAGGCTTGTATAGGCCCTAGGGCTGATAGCCTAGTACCAACCTATGAGGACACTAAGGATAATCACAAGACTTTCTTTAGTTATGTTAGGAACCTAGTTGGGAATTCCCAGATATGCTCAGAATTAGTCCAAAATGACAAAAAATACACCGAACCCACATACATTGCCAACATCCTAGCTGACAGCTTCATCGCAAACTTCTCCCCCCCTCCCCACTAAAAGGGCAAATATCTATCCCAGCAGAGTGCTGCCCCCCTGACATCTCAGATGCTCAGGTAAGAGCCACCCTCTCCAAAGCAAAAAACACAGCATCAATGGGACCAGACGGTGTCCCGGGCTGCATCCTACATGAACTCCAAGAAGAGCTAAACCCAAACATAAAACTACTGTTCAATCTCAGCCTTACTACAGGATATGTACCCAAAGAGTGGTGTACAGCAACAGTGGTCCCTCTCCACAAAGGTGGTCCCTCAACGGATCCTGGAAACTATCGCCCCATAAGCCTGACTAGCTTGGTCTGCAAAGCTATGGAAAGGATCATCATGGACCTCATAAATAAAGATATTGGGGACCTACAGACACTGGATCCTACCCAGTTCGGCTTTGTTAAGGGCAGATCCTGCCTCTTAAACCTGGTCAATTTCTTTGAAACAGTCACCAAGGCCATTGACGAGGGGAAGGTGGTCCACACAGCCTGCCTGGACCTCGCAAAAGCCTTCGATACAATACCCCACTCGGGCATTATAGATAAACTCACCAGCTTAAATATAAACCCAATGTCACTAGATGAGTTGCAAACTGGCTCAAGGACAGAACCCACATGGTTAGAATTGCTGGAGCCAAGTTACAAGTGGCATCCCACAAGGCTCAGTCCTGGGACCTCTCTTGTTCTGTATATATTTCTCGGAGGTACAGGCCAACAAGTAAGGACTGTGGCTGACCAAGTTCGCAGATGACTGCAAACTGGGTGCCATAATTGACTCTCCAGCTGACACAAACATCCTCCAAAAGGGCCTCATAGAAACAGACAACTGGTGCCAGAGCCATGGCCTCAAGCTAAACGCCAAAAAGTGTATAGTCATCCTCTTTGGCAAAAACAAAGTGCCCACAAATTACCACATAGGTGGTAATCCATTAAGTACAGAAGAAGTAATTAGGGACCTGGGGACCCAAGTTGATTGCAATCTCTTATTTGACAACCATGTAGCCAAAGTGGTTAGAAAAACATTTTATATAGCCCACCTAATCATGAAGGGATTCACATCTAGATCAGGGGAGGTCATTGTGCCTCTTTACTCATCCCTCATCAGGCCCATAATTGAGTACAATGCCCCTTTTGGGATGTGCCTTATCAGACACCTGCAGCAAATAGAAAGACCCCAAAAGTACCTCACCAATAGGATCAAAGGGCTCAAACAGATGCCATATGCTGCCCGGTTAAAGAAACTCCAGCTCTACTCAGTGGCATACCGCCTGCTCAGTGGTGATCTGTGCCTGACTTATAAAGCAATGTCCAACCTGGAATTAATGGACATGCTGCACCTCAGAAAATCCAAATCCCATCGAGCCATGCACTCGAGAGACTTGAACCTCAGCACTGAAATAAATAGGACATGCTGGAGGGACATATTCATAACCCAGAGGCTCCCTTCACTCTGGAATAAAATCCCAGTCCAGGTTAGGCAGAGTCCCTCATTGACTCTCTTCAAGAGGAATCTTGATGAGTAGATGGGAGATCGTAGCTTTACCCGGGGTATCACTTCTGTGTCACTGTTAGACAGAGGCACAGTATACTAACCTCGAAAAAGGGCATAGCAAAATTAATTTAAAATGGGTGGCGAGAGCCAAACACACTCTGGCTAGGCTTATAAATGCCCTAGAGCAGATAGCCTAGTATGAACCTATGAACCTATGAACCTATTTTATCCAAGATAAAAAAAGCCAGGAGAAACTTTTGAAGCTTATATTACTGACTTGAAAAACAAAGCTAAAATGTGCAGATTTGGTGATTTGAAAGATGAGAAGGACAGGCTTGTGTGTGGTGTTAATGCTGTAGTGAGAAAGCTTTTGCTTTATGATGGTGATTTAATGTTGAGCAAAGCTATAGAAATTTGTCAAATTCATGAACTTACAGAAAGGCACACAAGTATGCTTGCAAGTGATAAGAGCATGGTTTCAGCAGGCTCTAGAGTAGGCGTAGACAGCATGCAGCATGCATCTAGCAGAAACAGGCCTAAGCACAAAGCAGCTGCAGCCCTTGGGGATTTCCCAGGCAGGACCTGTAACTTTCCAGCAAGTTCTAAGACTAGCTCAGCAAAATGGACATACTCAGTGCAGTATAAGGGTGAGTCAGCAAAACCCAAGTCAAGCTTTATTGTTAATTGTCGTAATTGTGGTGCCAATCATGAGTCTAAAAGAGAGAAGTGGTTAGCATTTGGTCAGCAATACCACAAGTTTAAAAAATGGAACCACTTTCAAAAGTTTTGTAAATCAAGTGAGCCTCATTCAGTTATTAAAAAAGGTCACTCCAAAAAAGCAAGTTGATCATGTAGAAAGCTGCAACCCTATTTTCTATGTAGATGGTGTATCAGTGGTCGGTAAAAAGGTTAACACAGTAGACCTGTTGACAAAGAACAAAGTGTTTTGTACAGCCTGATCAATGGTAAACCCACAGAGCTTACAGTAGACACTGGTTCAAAGTGTAATTTTATGTCAGCAGAAACATTTGCGAGGGTAAGTGCTGGTGAACAACTTAATCTGGCTAATTGTGCAAAGCTTGTTGCTTATGAAGGTGAAGAGATTTAAACTGAAGGTTCAGTAGTGCTTTCATGCTATTCGGCTGGGAACAGTTACTGCTTGCAATTCTATGTAGTCAGAAGCCCTGTGCAGTCATTATTGGGTTTCAGAGACAGTTTAAGAATGAAACTACTTTCTTTTACCAAAGATGTCCATCATGTAAGCACACGTCTTAGTTCCAGCTTCACCGATGCTATTTTCTCAGAATATGCTGATATTTTCGATGACAAGCTAGGTAAACTTCCAATTGTGTACTCCATGAGAGTAGACCCAGAGGTCAGTCCAGTAGTCAGACCAGTGAGGAGAGTTCCAATAGCTGTGCAGGCAAAGTCAAGGCCCAGTTAGATAAGATGTTGCTGAAGGGTGTGATTTCTCTAGTCACAGAACCAACTGAGTGGGTGTCTTCCATGGTAGTTGCTCATAAGAAAACGTCAGATGAAATCAGAAGATGCATTGACCCAAGAGACTTAAACAAAGGATTAACGAAGTTCCACTATCCTATGTGTACAGTCGTGGAGGTTGCCACCCTCATGCCAGGTGCCACTGTTTTTTCTGTCTTGGATGCAAAGAATTCATTTTGGCAAGTAATGCTTGATCTCATATCTTCACTACTAACTACAATCAGTACTCCATTTGATAGATACAGATTTCTCAGAATGCCTTTTGGAAAAAATTCTGCCAGTGAAGTCTTTCATCTTACAATGGAGCAAATTTTTTCAGGTTATCCGTGTGCTATAATAGTGGATGATTTACTGGTTGGAGGCAATGGAGAAGAAGAGCATGACAGAAACCTCAGAAAAGTTCTAGACAGAGCGTGTAAAGTGAACTTGATGCTCAAGCCTCTCAAATGTAAATTCAAGGTACCAGAAGTTACTTATATAGATCATTTATTTACCAGTACAGACTTATAATCAGACCCTTCCAAACAAGCAGCCATTCTTGAGATGCCAGCTCCAGACAGTCTCCAAGCCTTACAGCATTTTCTTGGCATGGTTAACTATTTGGGCAACTTTATACCTGACTTTAGTGATTTATCAGTGCCTAAAAGAGAGCTGACATGCAAAAATGTTGCCTGGTCATGTTTGGAATAGCACCAGAGAGCATTTGATAATCTCAAACAACAAATTGCCAATCCACATATATTGAGATACTATGATGTCCACAAACCAGTACTTCTTTCCTGTGATGCTTCAAAGTTCAGTCTTGGTGCAGTTATTCAAGAGGGCACACCAGTTGCTTATGTGTCTAGAACTCTTACTCAAACTGACATGCAACATGCTCAAATTGAGAAGGAACTTTTGGCAATTGTATTTGCATGTTTGAAGTTCCATGATTATATTTATGGTTGACCTATCCAGATCGAGATCGATCATCAACCTCTAGTCAATATTTTAAAGAAGGCTATGGATACAGCTCCAGCAAGACTACAAAGAACAATGCTCAGATTGCAAAAATACAACTTCAAAATGGTTTGTACAAGAGGCAAACTTCTTTAACTGTCTGATTCATTATCCAGATCAACTGAAATACCACAGAACAACTTGATGCAGAGAATTTTGACTTTGATGTCATGGAAATGCATACATTTCCTACCACAAGACTTAATGAGCTAAGAGATCATACAAAGACTGATCCAATTTTGCAAAAGCTCAACCACTTCATTAGTGATGGATGGTCATCAATGCAATCTTGTGTACAGTCAGAAGTGCAACATTACTTTCCTTACAGAGATGAGATGCTGATGGAAGATGATATCATTTTCAAAGGTCCTAAAATTATTCTTTCTACTTCCTTACAACATGAATACACTCAGATTTTGTATCAATACCACCCAGGTTCTGAAGTTTCCAAAAGAAGGGTGAGAGGACTAGTATTTTGGCCTTATCTGTCCAAAGACATTGATAAAGTGCTTTCATCTTGTTCAGTAGGCAATAGTACTAAACAGCATTTGTAAAAAGAGCTGCTTCAGCTAAGCCAGATTCCTGAACTACCTTGGTCAGCTGTAGCCACTGTCATATTTGAGTGGAACAGTCAGCATTACTTAGTTTTGGTAGACTCTTATTCAAACTAGTTTGAGATTGATTTGCTAAATAACCTAACATCCAGCACTGTTACTACTAAGTTGGAACACAAAGTTATTTCTAACAACGGTACTCAGGTTACCAGTCAATTATTTCAGAAATTTGCAAAAGAGTGAGACTTTATCCGTATTAATAGCAGACCGGGATACCCACAGTCAAACAGTCTGGTTGATTGTGCAGTATAGATTGCAAAGTAGTTATTAGAGAGGTCAAAGAATGATAATACCAATATCTACTTGAATCTACTTAATCTCAGAAATATACCCCCTGACAACCTACTTGGCTCACCTGCTCAAAGACTTCTATCTAGTGAAACCAGAACAACCTTGCCTATCAGTTCTAGTTTGGGGGTGCCTAATGCAAAAAACAAGAGAGCAATTAAAGCCCAGCTATTTAAGAAGCATTCATTTCTGAAGTGCAGCTATGACAAAATGAGCAGATTTCTTCGTCCATTGAAAGATGGAGAGACAGTGAGGATGTAAACGGTGAAAGGCTTTGATCGAATGGGTCAAGTGAAAGGTATATGTGCCAAGCTGAGATCCTACTTAGTGGAATCTGAGGGGTATAGACTACAGGAGAAACTGCAGGCATGTTCTTCCAGTGTCTGAATCGATATCACAGCATCGTACCTGTGATACAGACTCTAGATCTCAGAGCAATTCAGACGATGTTCCTGTTGGAGAACATGTCTCAGTACCTATTCCCATTCCTGATGATGTCCCAGATGTCCCTGAAGTTGAACATTCCTCAAAGACAGCCCCCATTGCTAGATCCAATTGCAATTTTTATGTTACACAATCAGGTCGTATTTATAGACCTAGTGTAAAATACACAGAGACCTGGACATGATTATTTTATTTGCAAAAAACAAACAGCAACGCTGGAGAACGGAGTGGCAGAACTAGGTGCTATGCAAAAATAGCGTTTGAAACTCCTTCAAGTTCAAATGTTATCGATAGCTTTTGAGTGGCTGTGCAGATACACAGTATAACCATTAAAACAACAACGAGGTCTGGATGACCAACAACACTGGTAATATTAGGCAGTATTCACTTCACCAAGAAATAATCCAAGAACAGAAAATATGGATCAATAATTTTAATGACAAAAACAACGTGGCAAGCGCTTTCACCCAAAAGGCTTCCTCAGGCCAACAAACAGTCATAATAAAACTCAATATATATATATATATATATATATATATATATATATATATATATATATATATACCTCACATAATTATGACATCACTTCCTGTCCTTATATAAAAAAATATATAAAATTAACTGACATAACACATAATATATGCAATGTTTAAAAATCCTTTTAAACAATATACGTTGATTAAGGAGTTTTTAAGAGCTCAGTATATTGAAAATACACATATAAAAAATGAAATTTTCACATTTAAAAACATAAAAATACTTTGACAGAAGTCATATCAACTGACTGGGTGAATATCCTAAGAAATAACATAACTAATGTTTGTTTTTTAAGTTTTAAGCTTCCTACCCTTTAAAATGGGTCATAGGGGAATTCTATCATTCAACCCTGGCTTACGATCGGCTCTGAGCCTAATGATCCATTTTGTTTAATTTTGTTCAGTTTTATTCTGGATATCTCCTCTCCTAATAGTAGGTTCATTAACATAAATTACCATAAATTTAAAGGTATGTGCTGTGGACGTATCCAATACATGTTTGGATAGCGCATTTTTGTCAGATTTGATTCTTATGTTGTACAAGTGTTCTCTTATTCTGTCCTTGAGTCGTCGATCTGTCTTGCCCACATAAAATGCTGGGCACAACCTGCAGGTAGCCAGATAGACAACATGTTCAGAATCACAACTAGCTCTAGGACGAAAGGTGAAACACTAAAAGGTGGTAGGGTGCACAAACATAGCAAACTCATCTATAGAGCTACAATGATTACACTTTTGACAGGGTCTAGTAACACCAGACAGAACATTTGAATGAGATCTAAAATCATTTCTATTATAACTGCATAGCATCCTATATAAATTTAACCTGTTCTTATATATAAATTTAGGGAAGTCACCAACGACTGCTCTAATTGTTGGGTCAACTTTTAAGATGTTCCAATATTTAAGATAAACTTTTCTTATGCCATTTACATCTTGTGTGTGGTATATAGATACCTTCAATTCTTCATTATCTGTATTACTTTTATCAGGTAGACTATCTAAATCTTGGTTGCTGTGGTTCCTATCAGCAAAATAAGGGTACGCCCTATCCTTTCTAAGTAAATCAACATCCATGATGCCCTCTTTAATTTCTTCAGGATAATATGCTCTCTCAATTAATTGTTGTTTAAGATTAGATAATTCTCTATTAAATCCAGTTTCTGTTGAGTTCAGTCTTGACACCCGCATAGCCTGTCCTTTTACAATGTTTTTAAAAATATAATTAGGATGCATACTGGATCTATGTAAAAGTGAATTCCTATAGCATTCTTTCCTATATACATCAGTGTTTAGAAGGCCATTAGACAGCCTTTCCACATAGACATCTAGATAAGAGACAAAATTCTCTGATGCTGTCATAGTAAATTTCAAATAATACGTCAATGAATTTACCTGTTTTAAAAATTGACATAATTCAGCTTTTCCAGATTTCCATATAAGGAAAAGATCATCCACAAAACGTACATAGAATCTAACATGATCCTTAAAACTGTTTAGTACAAACAAGCATCTAGTTTCCCAATCAGCCATAACAAGATTGGCGTAGCTATTGGCACAAGAAGTGCCCATAGCTACGCCATCTTTCTGTATATAAACCTGATTGTTAAAAGTAAAAATGTTATTAGTTAGAACTATCTCTAGTAATTCACATAAAGTCTCTGTATGAGTGTCTAATGAGACTTGATGGGTCTCTAATATTCTACGTATACTGGCTATGCCTTCATGGTTAGGTATGGTAGTAAAGAGGGACTGAACATCTAATGTAACCAACCAGTATTTGTCGTTCAGTGTTACTTCTTTCATCTCATCATATAACATTAATAAAAATTGCTTAGTGTCTCTTAATACATAAGTATATTTATTAACTACAGGTCTTAATATAGATTCCAAATACAAAGAGATAGGCTCTGTAATCCAGCCTCACCCTGCAACTATTGGTCTCATAGGTGGGCACTCAGGATGTTTGTGTATTTTTGGCACACCTTGTATACAGGGTATCATTGGTTTGCTGACAAAATAGTATTCATACAGTTTATCACTAATCCTTCGATTACAATGAAATTCTAATAAGAGTGATGATACTCTATTAATAACCTTGTCTATTTCTTTTAAATTTACTTGACTATAGTACTGGGTATCACTCAACATTTCCAACATACTAGATATATATTTGTCATTGTCCATTATCACTATTGGACCACCCTTATCTGCAGGTCTGATCACTATATTAGAATCATTCCTGAGTGTATGTAATGCTAACCTTAGTTTAGTGGATAGGTTCCCATACCATTTCTTATGTCTATTACTATTATTAAGTTCATGAAGTTCTTCTTCCACTAATTTCGGGTATGCGTCTATGAGGGGATGTAGGTTAGGTATATATGTACTAGGTCTTTTAAAACTTGGTTCTATGTTGGCATTAGTAGTTTTACCAAAATCTAGCTTTAATTGAATATTTCTAACAAATAGTTTAAGGTCCACCACTGAATCAGTGATGTCACTCCTAGTAGATGGTATGAATGTTAACCCTTTTTCTAAGACACTCATTTCTTCTTCAGCAAGACATCTGCTAGAAATATTCCATCTCAATGAATGGTGGTCTTTTCCCACATTTTTTTCAACGTTGGACCTACGTGATCATCTTCCATCATCCTCTTTTTCTGTCTCCCTCTGTTCATGGAGCAGTCCCTCCCTCCCCTCTGAAAATACGCTATATGTTACTCATGAATGAATATTCTAGCAGATGTCTACCTGATAAAAGTAATACAGATAATGAAGGATTGAAGGTATCTATATACCACACACAAGATGTAAATGGCATAAGAAAAGTTTATCTTAAATATTGGAACATCTTAAAAGTTGACCCAACAATTAGAGCAGTCGTTGGTGACTTCCCTAAATTTATATATAAGAACAGGTTAAATTTATATAGGATGCTATGCAGTTATAATAGAAATTATTTTAGATCTCATTCAAATGTTCTGTCTGGTGTTACTAGACCCTGTCAAAAGTGTAATCATTGTAGCTCTATAGATGAGTTTGCTATGTTTGTGCACCCTACCACCATTCAGTGTTTCACCTTTCGTCCTAGAGCTAGTTGTGATTCTGAACATGTTGTCTATCTGGCTACCTGCAGGTTGTGCCCAGCATTTTATGTGGGCAAGACAGATCGATGACTCAAGGACAGAATAAGAGAACACTTGTACAACATACGAATCAAATCTGACAAAAATGCGCTATCCAAACATGTATTGGATACGTCCACGGCACATACCTTTAAATTTATGGTAATTTATGTTAATGAACCTACTATTAGGAGAGGAGATATCAAGAATAATACTGAACAAAATGAAACAAAATGGATCATTAGGCTCAGAGCCGATCGTAAGCCAGGGATGAATGATAGAATTCCCCTATGAGCCATTTTAAAGGGTAGGAAGCTTAAAACTTAAAAAACAAACTTTAGTTATGTTATTTCTTAGGATATTCACCCAGTCAGTTGATATGACTTATGTCAAAGTATTTTTATATGTTTTTAAATGTGAACATTTCATTTTTTATAAGTGTATTTTCAATATACTGAGCTCTTAAAAACTCCTTAATCAACGTATATTGTTTAAAAGGATTTTTAAACATTGCATATATTATGTGTTATGTCAGTTGATTTTATATATTTTTTATATAAGGACAGGAAGTGATGTCATAATTATGTGAGGTATATATATTGAGTTTTATTATGACTGTTTGTTGGCCTGAGGAAGCCTTTTGGGTGATAGCACTTGCCACGTTGTTTTCGTCATTAAAATTATTGATCCATATTTTCTGTTCTTGGATTATTTCTTGGTGAAGTGAATACTGCCTAATATTACCAGTGTTGTTGGTCGTCCAGACCTCGTTGTTGTTTTAATGGTTATACTGTGCATCTGCACAGCCGCTCAAAAGCTATCGATAACATTTGAAGTTGAAGGAGTTTCAAACGCTATTTTTGCATAGCACCTAGTTCTGCCACTCCATTCTCCACCGTTGCTGTTTGTTTTTTTTATACTTTTTTCTGATTGGAGAACTAACTTTAGAGCAGCAATTTTGCTCTTATTGTTTTATTTGTGTTTAGTTTTATATGATTGCATGTCAAAAAATTAGTTCTGTATAATTGCATGTCAGAAGATAACTTCTGTACAACTGTATGTCAATGAATGCTGTCATTTTACTGTAGGACCTATTTCTCAAAGAGGGAGGATATAGGATGGAGCATGTGTTATAACTTTAAGAAACATTTCCAAGTGTAGGCATGTGCATATAAATAGCGAGCACGTGCAGGCAGCAGTGCCATTTTGAGAGCACAGCCAGGGTGTTAACATGCAAGAATGCAGTAGTCAGTTTGTTTATAAGTTTATTTAAGTTTACGTTACTAAGCCTTAATCCTGATGTGTTTTTATATAATAAAGTTGCTTGAACCAAACCCAAAACTGTTTGTCTGTTTTATTCTGACAGGACGAGTGACCATGGGGTCCAGTACATCAGGCATAGGCTGTTCTATTGGCACACTTGCAAGGGACAGCATGCATGGCTGATATGGCCACAGTGACCATATTATGGTGCCATGTCAAAACACTTATGTTATAGCTGCGCACATAGCTGTGGCTATAAGATGAGTACCATAGACAATCAGGAGTCACATTTTGGCTAACATGCATGCACATATCGATCCATATGTGTAACCCACAAATGTACATGTCTTAGCATGTAACCAAAGAAATGGTGACAGTGGGAGATATTCACCACAGAAGTAGACGTGATACTGCAGTCCATACGCAGATATAAAATTGAGAAGGTAAAGCAGACAAGGTCATTTTCAACCAGATATGGTTGAAAGTGGTGCATCAATTTAGTGGGCAGCCATAACAGGACAATACAACAAGTACTTTAGGAGATCACCAATATGCCAAGACTAAGGCACAGGAACTTGCCAGAGAAATGTGTGATCACTGGTCTTGGATCAGTAACTCAGAGACATCTCAAAGAGTTGTAGGAATTTCAGGTGTCATGAGGAGAGAAATGAGGGAACCCTCATACATGGTAGTGGGTTGGATGTGGGGGCTGACTGGTGGCAAAAACCTGAATGCTGCTAGGGGATGCCTCTAAGGAGTAGTGACACATGACATTCTTGTATGACAATGAGCTGCATCTTTGTGTGGTTTACTTAGACAAACAGATATGCAATTATGTCATTCAGGGATATTGGTATTACAAAAGAGACAATCTGCTCTGTAAGGTACATATTTTCCCATAGGCCAAATATAGGATTGGCATGCAGCAGTCAGTGTGTCACATGGTAGTGTAAGCCACAAAGATATACTGGCATTTCACAAGTATATTAGGCAAATGCATTCTCAGGTTCAGCTGGAAAGGCTCCACTAAAATTGGTCTGCACATAATTGATATTTATGAGTCTCTAGAATCTAGTGCTGATGGCACTATGCACATGGCGCAATCTGATGGCACATAAGCACTGTCAGCAAAGCTAACCATAGAGGTCACACACAGACAGCATGAGAGAACTACATTGTCTCTGAGATGGTCCAAATGGCACTGGGGAGAGGGATGTAGGCGTAGACTGCCGACCAAAGCAATATCTTTGATATCGATCAGCAGATGCTGATTGTGCTGTGTTGCATGCATGAACATCTCTAACCATTGTAGGGATTGTAGAACCTTCTAAAACATATGCAGAGTGGTAGGGCATATATGGAAATGAAGCAAACATCCATTGTTGGGACTGTAGAACCTTCTAAAACATATGCAGAGTGGTAGGACATATATGGAAATGGAGCAAAAATGCTTTGTGATGGCAATGGCAGTCCACTTGGCATCTACTGATGCATCTAAATGGACGTCATTGACCAGCCACCATAATCACGCTAAGGGATGGGGGTCATACTGCATGACTGTACACCAGGCTTTACAGATAGTGTAAACTGTTTTGAAGATGGGGGCATTGTCCATGGCAGGGTGCACACCTGGCCATGAATGTTCCCATGGACATGGCCAGCACTCAGGGTACACCCTTCCAAACAAATAATCCAAATGAAATGGAAGTCACTAACCGTGTATATATATATATATATATATATATATATATATATATATATATATATAGGTTCATAGGTTCATAGGTTCATAGTAGGCTATCTGCCCTAGGGCATTTATAAGCCTAGCCAGAGTGTGTTTGGCTTTCGCCACCCATTTTAAATTAATTTTGCTATGCCCTTTTTCGAGGTTAGTATACTGTGCCTCTGTCTAACAGTGACACAGAAGTGATACCCAGGGTAAACCTACGATCTCTGATCCACTCATCAAGATTCCTCTTGAAGAGAGTCAATGAGGGACTCTGCCTAACCTGGACTGGGATTTTATTCCAGAGTGAAGGGAGCCTTTGGGTTATGAATCTGTCCCTCCAGCATGTCCTATTTATTTCAGTGCTGAGGTTCAAGTCTCTCAAGCACGTAGCTCAATGGGATTTGGATTTTCTGAGGTGCAGCATGTCCATTAATTCCGGGTTGGACATGGCTTTATACGTCAGGCACAGATCGCCTCTGAGCAGGCGGTATGCCACTGAGTAGAGCTGAAATTTCTTTAACTGGGCAGCAAATGGCATCTTTTTGAGCCCTTTGATCCTCTTGGTGAGGTACTTTTGGGGTCTTTCCAGTTGCTACAGGTGTCTGGTAAGGCACATCCCAAAAGGGGCATTGTACTCAATTATGGGCCTGATGAGGGATGAGTAAAGAGGCACGATGACCTCCCCTGATCTAGATGTGAATCCCTTCATGATTAGGTGGGCTATATAAAATGTTTTTCTAACCACTTTGGCCACGTGGTTGTCAAATGAGAGATTGCTATCAACTTGGGTCCCCAGGTCCCTAATTACTTCTTCTGTACTTAATGGATTACCACCTATGTGGTAATTTGTGGGCACTTTGTTTTTGCCAATTGGATGACTATACACTTTTTGGCGTTTAGTTTGAGGTTATGGCTCTGTCACCAGTTGTCTGTTTCTATGAGCCCCTTTTGGAGGATGCTTGTGTCGGCTGGAGAGTCGATTATGGCACCCAGTTTGCAGTCATCTGTGAACTTGGTCAGCCACAGTCCTTCCGTGTTGGCCTGTACCTCCGAGAAATATATACCAAACAAGAGAGGTCCCAGGACTGAGCCTTGTGGGATGCCACTTGTAACTGGTTTGGAGTCTGACATGGCTCCAGCAATTCTAACCATGTGGGTTCTGTCCTTGAGCCAGTTTGTAACTCATCTAGTGGCATAGGGGTTTATATTTAAGCTGGTGAGCTTATCTATAATGCCCGAGTGGGGTATTGTATCGAACGCTTTTGTGAGGTCCAGGTAGGCTGTGTGGACCACCTTCCCCTCGTCAATGGCCTTGGTGACTGTTTCAAAGAAATTGACCAGGTTTAAGAGGCAGGATCTGCCCTTAACAAAGCCGAACTGGGTAGGATCCAGTGTCTGTAGGTCCCCGATATCTTTATTTATAAGGTCCATGATAATCATTTCCATAGCTTTGCAGACCAAGCTAGTCAGGCTTATGGGGCGATAGTTTCCAGGATTCGTTGAGGCACCACCTTTGTGGAGAGGGACCACTGTTGCTGTATGCCACTCATTGGGTACATATCCTGTAGTAAGGCTGAGACTGAACAGTAGTTTTATGTTTGGGTTTAGCTCTTCTTGGAGTTCATGAAGGACGCAGCCCGGGACACCGTCTGGTCCCATTCATGCTGTGTTTTTTGCTTTGAAGTGGGCGTCTCTTTCCTGAGCATCTGAGATGTCAGGGGGGCAGCACTCTGCTGGGATAGATATTTGCCCTTTTGGTGGGGGGGGAGTTTGCACTGAATCTGTCAGCTAGGATGTTGGCAATGTCTGTGGGTTTGGTGTATTTTTTGTCATTTTGGACTAATTCTGAGCATATCTGGGAATTCCCACCCAGGTTCCTAACATAACTAAAGAAAGCCTTGTGATTATCCTTAGTGTCCTGTGCAATTTTTCTCTCGAAACTGGCCTTAGATGATTTTATGAGTGCCCATAGTTTTTTGATAATATTGATCAGAGATGCCTTCCCTTTTTGGGATTTTGCTCTATCATGTAGTAGCTTCCTCCTTCTATTATATAGTTTGTTTATGGCTGGGGTCCACCAGACAGGACGTCTGCCTTTGAAGGATTGGGTCTTGGTTTTATTTGGGATTGCATGATCCATACATTCCTGAAGGTGTTCATAGAATGCATTTATAAAGGATTCTGCGGTCTGGGCCATATTTTCCACAGGCCCGGGGGCTTTGAAGGATTCCACCTCGGTTTTGAGGAGTGTGAAATTTGCTTTAGAGAAGTTTTTCACTGTGGTTTTCTGGGTAGGGGGTGGGGTCAGGATGTGAATATCCAGTGAGGTTAGTTTATGGTCTGATCTTACCAGTGAGGGATACACTTCTGGTCTGGAGCATAGAGTCCCCATGTTGGTGATGATCAGGTCCAGTATGTTTTCCCCTCTTGTGGGAGTGGTAACAAGTTGTTCCATAGCATTTGAGTTTATAAATTCTAGGAACCTTTGGGCTAGGGTGTTGGAGCTAGAGTAATGCTCCCACTCTATGTTTGGGTAGTTGAAGTCGCCCAATATAATGGTGTTTGGAGAGACCTTCATATTTTCCAGTGTTCTCAGGAAGGCTGAGTGAAGTTCCTGGGTTTGGGATGGTGGTCTGTAGTAGGCTATAAACTGGAAGGCAGTTTTACCCACTGTTAGTTGCACATGGATAGTCTCTGATGCTTCGTGCTGTGCCACCAACCTGGAGGTGTGGGTATCTTTGACAAATATTGATACTCCCCCTCCTTTTGTGGTTCGGTCCAAGTTTTGGGGCCAAAAAGCATGGTATGAGGTGTAACCTGGTAGTGCTGGGGTGCTCTTGGAAGCCTTGAACCAGGTTTCTGTTACTGCACAGATATCGATGTTCTCCATGCTAAGGAGAGTTTTGAGTGTGTGCATCTTGAGGTTTAGACTTCTGGCGTTGAGTAGCATTACTCTTAGTTTCTTATCCCTTGTGATACCTATGGAGGTGGGTTTGTCTTTTGAGCCTTGCCTAAAAAAGGCACTATGGGGGTAGCAATAGACTTTGCCAATATCCGAAAGCCCAGCGGTGACAGGTGCAAGCCTTCCCTAGTGAAGCATCGTAGCTTGTCGAGCATGTCATCCCAGGCTGACAGGCATTGGATCCCCTTTGAATGACACCAATACTTAAGCCAGTTGTTGAAATTAATCATCTTGTCTTCATATTGTGGCATCATTCTTGGTGAGGGTAAGATGCTACTCAAGGTCAGGGTCATACTGGTCTGGGCTACATGCTCAGAGAGCTCCTCTATGTCTCTTTTCATGTAGTCCAGGGAGGTACATCTCAGGTCATTCACACCAGCATGGACAATGACTGAGTCATATTTGTACTTGCCTTGGAGTGACCTGAGTGCTTGTGTTATGTGGCAGATCCTAGCGCCCGACAGGCAGCTCACCCTGACCTTCTCCTTGTTCAGCCTGGTGAGCGGGATGTCAGTGTGCCTGATGATGGAGTCACATATTACAAGTGTATCAGGTGTGTTGTTTAGCCTTAAGGGCTGTGACTGTTTGGCACACTGGCTTTGTGAGCTATGTGTTGCACGTGTTTTGTTTTGGGGTAGTGGTTGCTTGGGTGTCTGCTTTGGAGGTCTCTGCTGCTTAGGCAGATTTTTATTTAGAGCCTCCAAGTATGTTTTTGTGTGTTTATGTGTTTGATTTGCTGTCATGGTAGGTCTATGTGAGACTGGAATTGTAATGAGTGTGGTTTCCTTCTGCTCCTGACTGGTTACGTCAGTACTGAGTTGAGAGAGCTTAGCCTCCAGTTTGGCTATATGGTTGCATCTCTCACATGTGTTGGAATTTGTTGGGAGGAGGAGAGGGTTGTCTGTGTACATGAGGCAGTTGTAACATTGCCTCAAGATTCCCAGATTCACCAGCTGGACCAGAGAGGAGATTGACAACTGACCTTTGAACATGCTAGAATAGTATTGGGAATTCCTTTATAATTGAAAAAAAGGGCCAGTGGGGAACAAGGTACTCAAGGGGAGTTTGTGAGGGTGTAGTGCTTTTAATTTTTTAGTGCTGACTTATATAATTGCTTTAGTGAGCAAGTGCCAGGTAACTTAAATGCAATGTGTTACAGGTAACTTAAATGCAAAAACGACAAACAGTAACTTTCTTTCAAGTGAAACAAGGAAATAAGTACAGTAAGCAATGCAGATATCACTAGGGGTGCACAGAAGCACTGAAAAGCCGCGTTTTAGGTGGAATTAGCGTTTCAGGGAAATAACAAGCAAACAAACAACAAGCATACAAACAAAGCTAGATTCAGCAGGCTTGGATCTAGTCTATGCTACAGCAAACAAGGTGTGCCAATTTCAGTAAGAAACAGTTCAAATATGCAGGCACTATAAGCCTTTAACCAGAAATTCCCAGCTCAGAAGGGCAGAGTCCAGCCTCTCCTCCCACAAGAGTGCAGACCATGAACCTTCTTAATGTAAAATAACTGGCCTGAAGCCCAAGTGCTTAAACCAGAACTAATACACTTTTAGAATAACAGACACTGAGCCCTCAATCAGCAGTTCCCAACTTAGAAGGATGTAAGCTACCTGTCCTGCCACCACAGTGCAGGCCACAAACCTTCCTAATGTAAAACAACTGGTCTGAAGCCCAAGTGCTTAATCCAAAAGACTTAGAATGATAGCTACACTTTAATCAAGTTACTACCAAGCAGTAATAAATACAATTGAATACTTTAAAGAATGCCTGAATTAGTGCTCAAGTTATACAAACAAAGCTAGATTCAGCAGGCCTGGATCTAGTCTATGCTACAGCAAACAAGGTGTACCAATTTCAGTAAGTAGCAGTTCAAATATGCAGGCACTATAAGCCTTTAACCAGAAATTCCCAGCTCAGAAGGGCAGAGTCCAGCCTATTCTCCCACAAGAGTGCAGACCACGAGCCCTCTTAATGTAAAATAACTGGCCTGAAGCCCAAGTGCTTAAACCAGAATTAATACACTTTTAGAATAACAGACACTGAGCCCTCAATCAGCAGTTCCCAACTTAGAAGGATGTAAGCTACCTGTTCTGCCACTACAGTGCAGACCACAAACTTTCTTAATGTAGAACAACTGGTCTGAAGCCCAAGTGCTTAAACTAAAAGGCTTAGAATGAGTTACACCAAGCAGTAATAAATATAATTGAGTACTTTTAAGATGACGCAAAAGCAAAATAAAGTAGGAAGAAACACAAATACAGTAACAGCAGATAATTTTTTTTTTTTTTTTGAGTGAGCAAATGAGATGTGACTTGTTATTTAATTATTATATATTTTTTATATATTACCTGGTTTGATAGGTATATATTATGTGTCTATTAATATGTATTAATGATATTAACATTATTAGATATCTATATTTCAAGTTTGTTATTCTATTTATTCTACTGATTATATGATTGATGAAATTGAAGGCTTTTTTACATGCACATTGTACATTCTTTTATACAGTGAACAAGAATATTCCATGTCTATTTTTAATTTTTAATTCTTATATTCCCTTTAATGTTAGCCTAATAATTTGCTGGTCTTGTTTTATATTACCTTATTATATTTTTTATGTCATAATACATATTAGAATGTTACAATACATATTAGAATTTTTAGATACGCTGTTGCCTTAAATGCAGCATTACAAATTAAAAATAAATGAGGTCATCTGGTGGGAATACTGTTGTGTATTTAAACGTAGTTTGTATGAAGATATTTTGTCTGATGAAGTCTCTTGGATTGAATAATTGCATGATGAAAGCGCTTTTTATTGATTTTTATGAATAAATATTGTGTTTTATACATTTAGTGTACGTTTTTTTGCTCCTGCCAGTGGATTCCATTTCGTTTGGATTATTATTTCTACTTCTTGTGGTTTTACCCTTCCAGACAAGCCAATCAGGGGTTCATAGCTCAGGTTCAATGTGTTTCATAATATATTCAGTACATTGAACACTGAAGCTTTTTTCTCAAAATGCCAGCTCATCACAGAATGCTGGTATTTGCTTTGGGAGATTGCAAGGTAGTTGGGGGAGGAATCTTGTCCTTTCCACACTGTTTTCTTATATTGAAATTGGTATATATGTTTAGAACAGTGAGTGGTGGGTGTAGAGAGGCTTATCACCCCACAACACACACACACACACACACACACACACACACACACACACACACACACACACACACACACACACACAAAATGCTGTTTGTTCTTATTTATTTATTTAATTTCAACCATTTGTGGTCAATGTAGTGTATTTCACTTTTGTGAGTAGTGAAATATAATCCAGAGTTCAATGCCAGCTCACTCCACTGAAGCTTTACCTTAAGTAACACCTACCCATGCCCATTTATGGGATTATGTGAGCCATAATTCAGCTGGATCACAGCAGTGAGTGCCACATCTGTGCTTCTGCACATACAACTGACATACTACATCATCACCTGGGCTGGCTATCTCTAGTTATGACACTGTGTGGCTACATGGTACACCCAGCTATCATTTCACTCTTGCTCTTTGCCATTACAACATCTCTCTAAGCCTTTTTGCTAGCCAAACAGTATTGCCTCTTAGCCTGATTCATCTTTTCTATCTCTCACTTCTTTCTATGCTCATTTGTTCTTTTGGTAACATCCATAACTTCTGCATTCCACCACCTAAGTTAACTTATTACTGTACCTGGCTCAGCAACATAGATGTTCTAACTTCTTCACATATACTGTTTTGAGACTCTGCCATTCTTCTTCTACTCCCACCATCTTCCTCTTCTTTCTGATGTGCTAGAACTCTTGAGTACTTCCTTAAACTCCTGTGCTTTCACAACACCATCTTCTGTCTGATCACAATTTGCAGGTGAGTATGGCAACTTGTGGATTATTATGAGATGTGACTGTTATACTTGGGATTACTTTGCAATCTCTAATATCACCCCAGTGCTTTTTCCTAACTATTTTGACCACTCTTGTAGGTGATCTTGTGACTGTCACTCTTAGCAAACCATATGTTGACCACCTTTAAACCATTCATCAGACAGAAGTCTAGAATGGCCAGTTCTTCATTATTTCTTTTGCTCCAATTATATGGGCATCATATCCTGTTATGTCTCTCCTGATATGAACCCTCAAGCCATTTCCTATCAAGACCAACTCATTTTTTCTCACTTAATATTGAAGATCCAGTAACTGTTGCCTAAAATCTCTCTTTACATCACACATGCAGTTCTGCTGCAAAAACTTGCAGCGAAGCTGAAACTGACCGAAATACAGATCAAAACCTGGTTCCAGAACCGCAGAATGAAACTGAATCAACAGCTGCAGGACTTGGGAGCTGAGCCCCATTATACAGCTCCATTTCCAAGCTTCCAACAATGCAAACAGCAGCCAGTTGGCACCTTTACAGTATTACTGTTACCAAAGACAAGAACCTTTGACAAGGTTTCCCATCCTAGACCCAAGACAGGAACCTCTGGCAAGTTTACCTATCTTGAACCCACTAGAACATGTCATTCCACCCTTCCAAAATTCAGTGATGTCTGCAACAATGGCAAGCACATTGCACAGGACATGCATGCAGCCGGCATATATGCACTCAGCTGTGTGCCATGAATGACCATTCCCTGGTTATGTGTATCCATGAGGGACATAGACATTTGCTTCTATGATAGTGATAAAATGAACAGTACCTTAAGAAAATGAACAGTGTTATTAAACTGCACAGTATAGTAAAATCCATTTATGAATATATTTATAATGTACACATATATATAATAAGCTATTTTTATGAAAATGTATTTTATTTTAATGTATATTCTTATATCTGACTCAGCAGTGGTAGCTGGTAAAAGTGCAATGTGGAAAAGGTAAAAGAATAAACTGAGATTATAAAGACTGCCTTATCTTTGCAATGAAGTCTGCCTGCCATCAGTATGTCACAGATTCTGATCACACCCCTCACTGCCTTCAGAAGTCTGTCTCTCTCCCTCTCTCTCTCTCTCCCTCTCTCTCTATCATCATGATTCCCATACCATTTCAACTCTGCCCTCACTCTGAGTAGTAGATCCAAGCCCAACAGATTTTGCTACACTGCCCTTTGATCTTGTCTCCTGGATACACAGAATACCCAATTGCTTCATTGCCATCATGTCATCCACTTCCAAACTGCATACTGTCAGAGACACTGTGTTCAGTGTAGCAATTCTTAGTTCATTTTTGGTAGGCTAATTGGGTTTACATCAGATTTCACTTAACACAGTTATCATTGTCAACCCGGTCTGGGCAACTGGACATTGGCCAGCCAGTAGCTTGCTGACCAGAGCTGCTGGCCTTATAGTGGATGCACACTCACTAAAAGAGACATGTAGACCCCTCTATTAGAATCCCTGGCATATGTTAAAGTATGGTGGGTCATCAACAAACTTAGAACCAGCACATATCAATGCCCCTTTTTTGTCACATCAGTCCAAGTCACTACATCACTCGTATGCTGCATGATTGTACTTGTATTATAATGTGCTTTATATTCAGGATTGCATTGCATTTGCAACACACCTCTCAACTGTTGTATATTTCATGGAAATACCATATTTTTGGAAACAAAAAACAAAGCACCTTGAAATACCGAGTGCCCTCCTCCCCTTTTAAATTACAATTACTTATAGTTTGGCCAGCTGGTTGCCCAACACCACCACTGCAGCAGCGCAAGGGAGTGTGCGCAAACTTGGAGGGAGCATTCATTGTACAAAAACTACTCAGGAGGAGTACACTGCATGCAGATGTGTGATTTCTTTTTCTGAGATGTTAGCAAAATTAACCAGTTGCAGCAACAAGAATAATGATGAACTAGCCAGGTCCAGGAAATGAATGATCAAACTCAAAACAAAAGAAGGCGAAGCAGCAGCAGCAGCCTGTGTGCACATGCAAATGGGTAGATAATACTATTAGTCCTACAGGCACTCTTAAACTTCAAATTCTCAGCATATCAGACAAACTAATCCCTCCTGCCCAGTTCATAATCCACACACAACAGCACGAAATCCACCTACACACTCTTATATCCTGGAAGAATAAACAGTAAATGAATACTGAAATAAGGAATCGTATTTCACTGATACAAAATGGAAATAACTTACAAACTAATGAATGCTTTTGATCTTTAAAAATGTGTGGGTTATTGAGGGAGGAAAATCTCTCTAAAGCCATATAATTGACTAAGCACTTGGAACAAGGAAGGATTATGTGTATTGTAAAGCTACATTTAAAAAAAACATTTAATGCTATACATCTTAAAAACTTCTGGAGAAACTTAATAGGTTTGAGTATAGGGTGTGTGAGAATAAATTGGGATGAGGAAGGAACTTGCTGGGGGTATAAAACAAAAGAACATAACAAATATGTATATATATATATATATATATATATATATATATATATATATATATATATATATATATATATATATATAGATATATAGTGCGTGTGTGTTTTTTTTAAGTTTTTAGCTAAACATGTTTCACAACAATTAGTCCATTTTTTTATTATTTTTTTTCTGATTTGAAAAGAGAAATTAATAGCAAAGCAAAGCTTTTCAGAAGACACTGAGACCAAGGCATTAGAAAGTGGCAGAAAGCTTCCACTGTAAGTCACTTAGTGTCGTTGTGACAGTGCTGTCATTAGCCAATGTGCACATACTGTAAACTGGACTCACTGAGATAGATTTTTAGGATGTGATTGATATCTGCTGGGAGGCACCTGTCAAAGTGTAACCCATTCAGTGATTATTTCTATAGCCTAAGGATCTCTGTCAGTAAGCCTAGCTTATATGGAGTGTAAACTCTAGACTATGGGAAGCAGTTCACAACTCATAATCTTATTCTCTACAGACTAATTAGCTGTTTTTTACCTCTGTATGGGTATGTTACCTCAATATAAAATAAGGTTATATTTTGTATCACTTTGGCACTGTTCATTTTTTAAGCTTGCGTTTGTGAGCTAAAGTATCTCACAGGCCTCTTAGCAGTGGTAGGGGTTATGTTGTCAAGTATGTACATTTTATGCTAATTAGGTGTCACATTGGTTGGCTGGATGTACCTGTTTTTCAGGAGCCGTTGTCCACATTATTTTGTGTCTGTGAGTTGAGAGGTACGCATTATAACTTGTTTTAGGTTTGTGTTTCTCCACCTCAGGTTGGGTTAAACTGAACAACATAAAACTGATAATTGTATTTGTGTCCTATTCTTGTTTCTCATTTTTCCTCTGCTTTTTTATTGTATTGATTGTTTTTCTTCAGGATCAGCCATGATACAGGCAAGTGAAGGAGTAGCTACCTTGTTTTGCACCAGCCGCTCAACCAGCTGCTTGGCACTTAGTCCAAAGGACCACCTCTCTGCTCAGTGGAAAAGTCCACCCTAAGTTAGTTGACCTAAAGAGCTTGTTGATGGCCTTCATTACTGCTTCTTTTAGGTATGGCATATACTTCTCATAGGAGAGTAGCATGGATGGGCCCTCCTGGATCTTCTGGCACAAGGTTCAAGGACTGGTGAGAACCAAAGTTCACCTTGGAGGGCCTCTTTATGTGACTGGTGGAGTTGTGTAGCCAGCTGATCAAGATCTTTAGTTCACAACAGACAGACCCTGCCCATGATGTCAGCCACAGAGGTGACTGATTATTGAGTTGGTTCCCCTCTGTGCAACTTTGGTAGGCCTTTTTCACACCTCTGTATCCCTCATCATTGTGTATCCCCTTCATTTTTTCCATTTTCCTTAACCAGCTTGTAGTCCATTCCTCCCCAGCACTGTTTATCCACCCCCTGTCAGCGTGCATTTTGTATTAATGCACCTTTATGTGCCACTTGCTTCCTTGTTCCTTGTTTGCATTCTGTGTTTGTCTGTCTGCTCCTGCTTCCCTTCAAATACCTTCATTCGTACATACATTTTTTTCCTACCTTCCCCACTCTAGTCATCTTCAGAAAAAAAATAACATCTGTCCCAAAAAATATCATTCATCCCCCACAGCCATAGTACTTTTCCTGTCCTACTGTCAAACTTTGAGCTCTTCTGCTTGTTCTTCCCCCTTTTAACTGTTCCATCATCCCTTCTCCTTCAGCTTTACATACTAAACGTGGCACTCTGCTGGGGAGTCATTTTATGGGCTTCCCTGCTGTGCCCCATTTTGCAGCTATGGGGCTTTCCAATGCATGCATGAATGTGCATAGATAGCATCAGGAATGCCACCTGCATGCCAGTGTTCCCAGGTCAACTGATCACCCAAATAATTTGGCTCAGTTGTGTAGCAATATTTTTTTCATGACTAGAAGGATTCACTATGCAGCACTATCCCTGTCATTACTGCTCTTTGTCAGCACTTATGCATACCTGATTCCTGGTGAACAACATCATGCTACTTTAATAATGACATTTTTCATGGGCACGTTATACTTTTCTCTCTCTCTCTCTCTCTCTCAGCAACCATCCATTGCCTTACTAAAGGATGGATGACTATGAAAACCATGTAGAGACAAAAACGTGTCAAGGGACATGTAATGTTATTCAGTAGCATAGTTGCCTCTATATATCAAGTATTATCTATAACACAGCTGGTCCAGTTGTAGAATCCTGTTACAAACTGTACCAATACATGCATGAACTTAAAGCTACATGTTAATGTTTTCCAGAGGTCCATGATGCACAGAAGAAAAAAATATATATTTTATTTATTTTATTTTACTGACATTTGGTGACTGGGAAAGTGAATGGGTCAGAAGCCCATTTTCAGTGGAAGCCCAGGGAGAAAAGCTCCAACAGTATAATTAAGGCAATAGCAGTAAATATATCATCAAAAATGTTAATCAAATGATCTATAATCCAGGTCTACCCCAATGCATGCACCAATCTAATCGAATTCTTGATACCAGCATCAGTCTGCCAGACATAATATGCATTCAGATAATTCCCCACACTCTCACATTTCTAAACATATTAACCCTGAAATTACACAACAGTGGGGATAAGTGTACTCCTACTGTTACATAATCTCAAGCGTAGTCAGCAGTGAATTTTACACAGTGACTACAGCTTTAGTGAATTGAAAATTGATAATCAAAATGGCTTCCAAACAGGATTATATACAATCTGAACAGTCAACAGAAGACATGGAACACATTGGGCCGGATTTACGAAAGCTTGCACAGAGTTTTAGAGTAGAGTAAGACGTCAGACAGCCAATATATCTGCTGAGCGATCCAGCAACAGCTGGCAGGGGCATGCATGAGAGCTTCTAAAGCTACTCTTGCATGGACAGTGTCATGGTATGCAAATTACCTCATTTGCTGCTGAAAGCTATGCAAATGAGGTAAATTTGCAATCCAGGAAACACTAACCTGTCGTAGAAGAGTAGTGTTATCTGTAGAAATGTACTCCTTTGGTAACGGAGTACCGTTCTGCAAATTGCTAAATGGAGCTATGACAGCTCCAAATAAAGGATGCATCCAGTTAAGGAAGCATGCCAATGGCCAAATATAAGGCCACTGGCATTTTTAAATGTTTAAAATTATTAAAATCTAATTTTTCTCCCCGATCGTCGATGTTTAAGCATAGCACAGCGCCGTGCAAATGTGCGGCGCTTAAAAAAACAATAAAATAATTTAAAAATAGCCAAAAATAGGCATTTTCACTAAAAAGCTTATCCTGCCATGCAGGTGAATGGCAGGCTGAAGACAACATGGCCACTGAGTAGTGGTTGCTAAGGGGGGGAAGCTCAGTGTGAGAGATGTAACCAAGCATTAGTAGGCAAACCTATGCAAATGAGGATACGGATAGTAAATCCCAATTTTCCCCAGCATGTGAGCCATGTCCCAAGAGTGTAAGTGTAGGAGTAGGTGAGTAGTAGAGTAGAAGATAGGTGACATCATGACAGGGTATGTCAGAAAGGCTGTATGCTTATTGGAGCACAGTGCTTTGTGTTTGCCCTGAGTTGCTCAGGATTGCAAGAGGCATGTCTATAGTTGTCCTTTTTGAAAAGCAGAAGCCAAAGGCGTACGCCATGAATATATCTGAAATTTCTTGCAAGCTCGTGTGCGCGTGTGTGCACTTGTTTGCGCAGCACTGCCCTGGGCAGAAACAGAAAGGGAAAAAGAAGGAAAAGAAGTAGTAGGAAGTTAACCAAGTAGAACTAGCAGAGCTGCCAGGTGAAGTATATCAGAATCAGCCAATTACACAGGCAGCAGACTAGCCCAGCCCAGCACTTTAAACTCTGCAAACAACATTCTTCCCTGTTTTTTCCCCAAGAACTCTGCAACATTGCAGTATACAAAGAGGGAAATCTTAAAAACTTTAAAGTCAAACAAAATGTTAGGGGCTGCTCTTGCTATCATAAACCAACATGTGCAAGGTGCTGAGGGTGGTGATGCTGTGAATGCTGCTGAGCAACCCACAGTGAGGAGACGTAGAAGAGTGTACAGACCCAGGTTAACCTACCAGGGGCTACATGAGCTGGAGATAGTGGAGCACTATAGGGTGGACAGAGACCTCCTGCAGCAAATTGTTGAGCTGTGCTGGCCATGCCTCATACACAGAACCAACAGAGGGGAACCCATCCCAGTGGATATCAAGGTATGTGTTGGCCTAAGAATACTATCTACAGGTACCTTCTAGAGAGCAACTGATGATATGATGGGGATTTCACAGGCATCAGCATCCAGGGTACTGCACCAGTTCCTGGATGTCATGTCAGCACATGTCGGTGAGCACGTATATTTCCCCAATTCCCGTGAGGCATTGGCCAGCAATATGCGTCTTTTCCACCAAATAGCAGAATACCCTGAGTTAGTGTGTGCAATAGACTGCATGCACATACACATCAAAGCACCACCTGGTGAGTGGGGTAGGGTCTACATCAACCGCAAGGACTTCCCCTCCATCAACTGCCAGGTCATATGTGATGCCCAGGGCATAATAATGAATGTGTGTGCTGGCTGCCCTGGAAGCTATCACGATTCCCACATCTGGCATCTGATGCAGCTGTACCAGAGATTTGCCAATGGGGACATCCCTGATGGTCACCTAGTGGGGGATGCTGGATACGCACTGGAGCCGTGGCTGATGACACCCATCAGAAATGCGCACACACATGAACAAGAACTCCATAATGAGGCACACACACACAAACAAGAAACATTATTGAGTGTGTGTTTGGGATGCTCAAGTCACAGTTCCGGTGCCTGGACACATCTGGAGGAGCCTTGTAGTACTCACCAACTACATGTACCCAAATTGTCATGGTATGTGCCATGCTGCACAATATAATCCTGTGAAAACAGCTGCAGCAGGAACAGCATAGGGCAGGGCCAAACAGCCCCCCACCATTGCCAAGGCCTGCACAGTCACAGCGTGATTCGGAGCAGGAACAACCTGAGCCTGCCCCAGTAGGCAGAAGGAGGCATGCCCAGTATGCCCTGGCCTTGGCAAAGAGGCAATGCATAGCACATACACTGACTCAGTAGGAACCCTGGAAATGACACCTCTCTCTGACTCGCACATACAGTAAAAGGGATACCTAACTTGACACTATCTGTTTTCAAACATATATAGGGAGTGTACTATGTGCATCTGACACAGGCAGCCCTGCAACACCACCTGAGGCATGAGTGCCCTATTTTAAGCAATATAAAGCACTGCTAAGCACATTTTAAAAGTATTGAGCATATTTAAATTCAATTGCATGCAGCTGTGCACCGCTCTAACCAGCACAACATCGGGCAACGTTGAGCAATGTTGGACAATGTTGGGCAAAGTCGGGCAAAGTTGAGCAAAGTCGGGTAAACACGCTCACACCTGCTTTACTGTTCTTTAAGCAGTCTGGTTTGCCCAGCAGGAAAATAAAAAGCAGTGACAGGGCTCGAACTCAGGATATTTTGCACTATATTCACAGTACTGAACCACCTTGCCATGACAGCATTTCACTAGCACAGACACAACTTAACTCACTCACACATACCAGTTGGGGGGGGGTCACATACCTAACAGTCACAGCCAGCAGGACAAATGTAGACAAACGCAAACACAAACAAATGCTGTATCATGCTCTCTGAAGAGGCATATGAGTAACCTCCCCCCAGGCCTATGCAGACAGATAACGGCAGGCCAGGCAGTGTGATGTGAGTTGGGTAGGCTATGAAGTCACAAACTAATATACGTGTAATTGGAAGCTTAGGTCTGTAGTGCAGTGGTATGCCTCAAGCCAGTATGATAGGCAACAGTACAGACTGAAATGGAGTACCTGACATAGCAGTGCAGGCCTAGCAAATGTGTATAAGTGTCAGGTGAACCCTTCATCCTATGTACACCCACAGTAACAATCAGGTGTGCCCCCTGGGTAGAAATGTACAAATAATAGCTGTCCCCATTGCATGTAGAATGACTCATGGAAGCCCTGCAGGCACACTGTGCTTCCTGTCGATGTACAACACAAAGGTGAGCCCTGAAGTAAAAACCAACTTGATTTTCACACACATATAGTATATATGCTCATACTGGGCATGCTCACACACTTAAACAAATTTAGCAAATTTCTGTCGATGTACAACACAAAGGTGAGCCCTGAAGTAAAAACCAACTTGATTTTCATACACATATAGTATATATGCTCATACTGGGCATGCTCACACATCATACTGGGCATGCTCACACACTTAGGCCATGTCTGAGTACAGCAGTGGGCCACACATATCTGGCAGTTGCAGTTCTTACTCCAGACACTTGTCACTATTCATCAATCCTGCCTTGTGCACACACTGATATGAAAACAGATCCATATAATATATTGGACACCTGTCATAATCAAACTATGTACTCCAAGTACTTAAGTTGTTCAAAGAAAGTGAAAAACCAAAGAAGATAAATAATTCTCTGATCAGTATCATCAAGAAACAGTGAGCACTCATAACATTATCCAAGCCATGGTCAAAGAGTCCATAGAGAACTATGAATCTTTCTCTCGCTATGTCATAAATATCAGTGTAACCTCATATATGTTCTGAGTCAGTGCAAACTGCAAATGAATACATGTACATGACTGACATTGGCAACATCTTGTTAGACAGGTTCATACATATTTACCCCCTTCTTAGTGACAAAAGGGCCCATTATCATACCTGGAGATTGTGAAAACCCAGAAATCACATATGCAATAGTTAAACAGCTCTTTCCAAACCTAAAAACATGGCGTGTATGGGATAACATGGTTTCCCTGGCTGTGTCATATGTGAACTCCAAAACAAACAGACCCTGCACCTGAACAGTCTGTTGAGACTCACCGTCTGTATAGGATATGAAACTGTTGAATGGGTTACAGCAACATTTGGCACACTCCACAAGTGTTGGTGCACAACAGACCATGAGAACTATTGTCTTATAAGACTAATAAGTCTTATGTGCAAGGCCATGGAGTCCATCATTATAGAACTCATAAACAGAGCTATTGAGAGCCTACAAACACCCAACCCTACCCATTTTGGTTTGGTCAAGGGCAGATCATGGTTCCTAAACCTGCTAGACAGTTTTCAAGGCGGTCACCCAGGACATGCATTAATGAAATGAGCTACACATGGCCTACAAAGACCTTGAAAAGCCCTTTTCCAACATTCCACACACATGTCATTTCCACAAAATCAACAACCTGCTTATAAACACGTATGTCATCTGATGGATTGCCAACTGGGGCACAGATAGATCCCACAAGGTAAGAATTGTGGTCTCCTGTTTAAGCTGGTAACAACTGCTGTCTCCCATGGCTCAGTCCTGGGACCCCTCCAGTCTGGTGTATACTTTTCAGAAATACAGTCAAACATGAGGGCTATGTTTAGTAAAGTTTGTGGATGATGCAAAAAGGTTGTCATAATCGATGTTTGGGACAACAGAGACATCCTTAAAAAGGGTCTCAGTCAGACAGATGTGGTGTCAAACTTATGGGCTCGAGCTACAGTCATACAAATACCACATAGGTGCCAACACCCTAAATATGGAGGTAATAATAAGGGATCTATGGACACATGTGGATAGTCATCACTACTTCCAGAAACACGTTCACAAAGTGGTTAGAAAATTATGCTATATGTTCCCACAAACTGCCAAGGTCTTTGCATGTAGGTCAAAGGAGGTTCCCTCTACTCATCAGTCATCAGACCCATCATAGAGTACCATAACACACTTGCGATGAATCTGACTAGGCACCTTCAGCAGCTGGAAAGATCACTGACGTACCTCAACAAGAGCATTATTGGCCTCAAACAGTTGCCCCATGCAACAAGACTGAATTTAACTCAATCTGTACTCTGTTGCATACTGTCTACTCAAGTGATCTCTGCTCAACAGACAAGTCCATGTCCAATGCAGAACGGATGTACGTGTGCTATCTGAAGTAATCCCAAGCTCACTGTACTACATGCTCTAGGGATATCATCATCACAACAAAAAATAGAACATGTTGGAGGGATACATTAATAACTCACATACTTCCCTTTCTTTGGAACAGGCTCCCTCCCAACCTACATTAAGCTGAGTCCCTCACTGACACTCTTCCAGAGGAGCCTTGATGAGTGTATGTGAAACTTGAACTGTCACACCATAGATCACTTCATCAGCTCTACTACACAGATGCCTAGGGAACTAACTCCATGGGTGGTGATGGCTGCACACTCTGACCATACTAATATATGCCTTCAGGCAGATAGCCTATTACCTACCTATGTACCTATATATATATATGTAGGGGGAACACAGTATAATAAGCCAAAGATGGATGGGCAGAGATGTGTGTAAGAGGGTGACCATGACAGGGAGCCATCCTGGACTGTCCCACCAAGCACACATCCCAATGGCACAAAAGACATGAGGTGCACATCTCACCCAGTGTACATAACAGCCACCAGTATCTGTAAGCAATACAGTGTATGTGGTCCATGTGCCTGCTGTACAACATGACGGTACAATGAAGTACACATCTACTATCTGTAGACATGTACCTGTCACATAGTCTACTACATACCTATGAACCTATCTTCATTAAGGCATATGTTAGTCTAGGCAAGTTGTGCAGCTTTCACCACCCCATTGGGTAGTCTCCCAAGCCCTCATTCTAATAGTTAGTACCCTAAGCCCCTTTCTAGTGGGGCTACTGATAAGATGCCTGGCATGAATTGTCTGTTTCCCATCCACTCATCAAGGTTCCTATTGAAGTGTCAGCAAGGGGCTCTGTCTGATGTACTTTGGGACTCTGTTTCACAGTAAGACAAGTGTCTGGGATGGTACTCTATCCCACCAGCATGTTGTATTCATTGTTATGATGAGGTTCATATCCCTGGAGTGTGTAGGATGACTCAATTTTGTTATCTGTAAATGGAGCATGCTCAGCAGTTATGTGCTGGACATGGCTCTGTATGTTAGGCAGAATGTGCCTCTGAGTAGGCAGTACACAACGAAGAAAAGATTTAGTTTTACCAGTTGTGTTGCATAACACAACTGTTTGAGGCCAGTAATCCTCTTGGTGAGGTACCTCTGTGGTCTCTACAGCTGCTGGATATGCATAGTTGAGTACATCCAAAATGGTGCATTGTACTCAATGATGGGTCTGATGACTTAAGAGTAGAGGGCCACCACTACCTCTTCGGATCCTGATGCAAACCCTTTGTTGATTAGGTGGGCCACATAGGATTTCCCAATCACTTTGGCAACATGGTTGTCAAAGGAAAGATTACTATCTACTTGTGTCCCCAGATCCCTTATTACCTTGTCAGTTTTAAGCGGGTAACACCTATGTGGTAGTTTGTGTGTACTTTGTTTTCACCAAAGGGGATCACTATGCATTCCTCCACATTGAGCTTGAGGCCATGATTCTGACACCACACATCTGTCTCATAGAGTCCCTTCTGGAGAATATTTGTGTCATCCGGGGAATCTATTATGGCAAACACTTTACAGTTCCCAGCAAACCACAACCCTCCTGTGTTGGCATGTACATTTGAGAAGTCTATACCAAACAGGAGGGACCCCAGGACTGAATCCTGGGGGCCACCAGTTGTAACCGGTGTAGAGTCTGACATGTAGCCAGCAACTCTTAGTTTGTGGAATCTATCTGTGAGCCAGTTTGCAATCCATCTTGTGATGTATGGATTCATGCCCAGGTTGGTGAGTTCATCTATGATACCTGACTGAGGAATGGTGTCAAAGGCTGTAATGAGGTATAGGTAGGCTGTGTTGAGCTCATTTCAATCATCTGTAGCCTGGGTAACAGTCTCAAAGAAATCCACCCAGTTCAGGTGGTGTCATCAGTATATGATGAAACCAAACTGGGTATGCTCAACTGTGTGAAGGTTCACAATCTCTTTATTGTTGACTTCCATTATGATTGGCTCCATTGCCTTAAAGAGCAGACTTGTCAGGCTCATAGAGCATGAATGCCAAGGGGTTTTTGTGGCCCCACCCCTGTGGAGTGTGAAGAACGTTGCTGTGCAACATTCTATGGGCACATATCCTGTACAGAGCATGTAGAGGGAGGTGTAGGTATCCTTGATGAATATGGATACATCCCCACCCTATGTGCTTTGATCCAGGTCCTGATGCTGGAAGGTATGGAATGATTAGTGCCCTGGTAGTGCTGGTGTGCTCTCTGAAGCCTTGAACTAGGTTTCTGTTACTGCACAGATGGCAATATTCTCCATACTGAGATGTGCCTCGAGTATGTGCATCTGGAGGCTGAGACTTCTGGCAATGAGTAGCATTTAGCTAACTTTGTGGTTATTTGTGTTGGTTATGGGGTTTGGTTTGTCCTGAGTGAGCGGTGTTCCACACCTGAAATCAACGGCTCATTGGTCCCATCTGACCATAAGCTAATTACCCTACATATCCACATTCTGGACCCACCCCCATTAAGGAAACCATGTTAAAAAATGTCTCCAAAGCCAACTTCATGCTTCTTAAGACAGAAGTGCTGAACTTCAGGACACCCATGCAGATGGACAACACTGTTAAGACTACTGAATCCTTCACAATTGCACTTTATAAGCACTTACATGAGTGTATGTATCGTGATATCCAAAACAGAACCAAGACGCTATCCTCCAAGAAAAGGAAGCTAATCTGGTGGTCCACTGCCATAAATAAACTGCACAACAGAAGGAAGTAACTGTTGCAAAAGAGAGAAAAATCTCATGAGTGGAGGAGCTCCCCGGTCAGCCTCAGGAAGAAGCTGCAATCCCTGATAAAATCCTCCAAAGCTAGTTACGAAAATAAAGTCGACACTGATTCCAAAGACAACTACAGAGCATTCTATAGCTATGTTAAGAATCTCAATGGCAACACTCAGATCTGCTCTGAGTTACAGCACAATGGCACTAAATATACAGACCCAACTGATATTGCCAACAGCCTGGCAGATAGGATCAGTGCTCTCACCCATGAAAGAGCACATCTCTATACTGGAAGAATGCAAAGTTGCTGTCATCATTGCTGCACAGGCAAAAACCACTCTCCAAAGCCAAGAACACAGCCTCCATGGGACCAGATTACATCCCAGGCTGCGTTCTACATGAACTACAGAACAAACTGGCACCACACCTACATACCATGTTCAGTCATAGCCTCACCTCTGGCTTTGTGCCTGCTGAATGGTGCACAGAGATGGTTATCCCACTACACAAGGGGGGGAGCCACCACAGACCCCAGAAACTAGCGCTCCATTAGCCCGATGAGCCTGGTCTGCAAGGCCATGGAACATATCATCATGGAACTTATAAACAAAGACATTGGCAATCTCCTAACTCTGGACCACAACCATGTTGGGTTTGTAAAAGGCAAAGCATGTCTCCTAAACCTGATAGACTTCTTTGAAGCAGTCACCAAAGCCATAGACAAGGGTAAGGTGGTTCACACAGCCTATCTAGATCTTGCCACAGCTTTTGACACCATCCCCCACTCTGGAATTATGGATAAACCCACTAAACTAGGTATAAATCCCTATGTCACAAGATGGGTTGCCAACTGGCTGACTGACACAACCCACACTGTGAAAGTAGCAGACTCCAAGTCCGACTTCGGACCAGTGACAAGTGGAGTACCACAGGGTTCAGTCCTGGGTCCTGTCCTGTTTGGTATCTACTTCCCTGAAGTACAGATTAGCATGGAAGTTCTCTAGCTAATGAAGATCCCATATGACTGCAAACTAGAAGCCATAATCGAGACTACTAACGATGTGGACATCCTACAAAAGGGCCTCACTGAGACAGATGCCTGGTGTCAAAGCCATGGCCTCAAGCTCAATGCCAAAAAGTGCATTTTCATCCCCTTTGGTAAAAACACTGTACCCATAAACTACAACATAGGTGGTAGTATACTTAACACCGAAAGTGTGATAAGATACCTTGGGACACAGGTGGACAGTAGACTCTCCTTTGATAATCACATCGCCACAGTAGTCAGGAAATCCTTCTACATGGCACACCTCATCACAAAAGGTGTCTTATGCAGAATAAAAGAGGTCATTGTTCCCCTCTGCTCATCACTCATTAGATCCATTATAGAGTAAAATGCCCCTTTCGCTATGTACCTCACAAGCCATCTACAATAACTGGAAAGCCTGCAGAAATACCTCACAAAGAGGATTAGCGGCCTCAAATACATGCCATACACAGACCGTCTCAAAACACTACAGCTTTACTCTGTCACATATCGCCTACTCAGAGGCGATCTCTGCCTAACATACAAAGCTATGTCAAACACAGAGCTGTTGGACATGCTCCACTTAAAGAAATCCCAATCCCTCCAAGCGTTGGCCCCAAAACCCAGACTGAAATACTAAAGGAGGAAGTGTATCCATTTTCATAAAGGATACCCATACCTCCAGGTTAGTGGCAAAGCATGAGGCCTTGGAGACCATGCAAGTGCAACTAACATTGAGCAAAGGTGCTTATCAGATCGTAGCCTGCTATAGATCACATACCTTGTCTCAGGACCCTCACTCAGTATTCCTGAGAACACTGGGAAATATAAAGGTCCTACTAAACACCATGATATGAGGAGATTTCAACTACCCAAACACTGACTGGGAGAATTACTCAAATACAAAGTCCTTTGCCCAATGCTTCCTAGAGTTCATAAACTCAAATGGCCTGGAACAGCTGGTCACCATGCCCACTAGAGGTGACAACATACTGGACCTGATCATCACCAACATGGGGGATCAGTGTTCCACACCAGAGGTAAACCCCTCACTGGTAATATCAGATCATGAAGTAATCACAATGGACATCCACATCCCGACACCCCCCCCCCCCCCAGTTAACAAAACCACTGTGAAAAACTTTTCAAAAGCAAACTTCACACTTCTCAAGACCGAAGTGGAAAGTTTCAAAGCCCCCTTGCTACAGGATAATGCTATCCAATCTGCAGAATCCTTTACAAGTGCATTCTATGAGCATCTACAGGGATGCATGGATCGAGCCATCCCAATTAAAACTAAGACTCACTCCTCCAAAAACAAGAAACCAATCTGGTGGTCCTTGCCCATAAATAATCTATACAACAGAAGAAGGAAACTTAACACATGATAGAGCAAAATTCCAAAAAGGAAAGGCATCACTGATCATTATTAGCAAGAAACTATGATCGCTCATAAAATAATCCAAGTCCAGTTTCTAAAGAAAAATTGCCAAGGAATCTAAAGATAACCACAAAGCCTTCTTTAGCTATATCAAACATTTAGGTGGCAACTCTCAGATATGCTTTCAGATACTGCAAAATGGCAAAAAATACACTGAACCAACTGACATTGTCAACATCCTGGTGGACAAGTTCAGTACAAACTTCACCCTCCACCCCCAAAATGGTCTGTGCCCATCCCAGAAGAATGCAGACCCCCAGACTTCATGGACATGCAGGTAAAACAGCCCACTCCAAAGCTAAGAACACAGCATCAATGGGACTGGATGGTGTCCCAGGCTGTGTCTTACATGAGCTCCAAAAGGAACTAAACCCTCACCTACATTCACTGTTCAGACTCAACCTTACCCCAGGCTATGTACCCAAAGAATGGTGTACAGCAACAGTCATCCCGCTCCACAAAGGTGGTGCCACAACAGAACCTGGGAACTATCACCCTATAAACCTGACCAACCTGGTTTGCAAAGCTATGGAGTGAATTATCATGGAACGCATAAACAGAGACATTGGGAACCTCCAGATACTGGACCTACCCAATTTGGCTTTGTTAAAAGCAGACTTTGCCTCCTAAACCTAGTTGACTTCTTTGAAACAGTTACCAAGGCCATAGATGAAGGGATGGTAGTCCACACAGCCTACCTGGACCTCACTAAGGCCTTTGACACCATTCCCCACTCTGGCATCATAGACAAGCTTACCAGCTTGAACATTAACCCCTATGTCATGAGATGGGTGGCCAACTGGCTCACAGATAGAACACACATGGTCAGAGTTGCAGGTGCCATGTCCGACTCTAAACCAGTCACAAGTGGCATCCCACAGGTCTCAGTCCTGGGACCCCTCCTGTTCAGTATATACATCTCTAAGGTACAGGCAAGCATGGGAGGACTATGGCTGACCAAGTTCCCAGATGAATGTAAACTGGGGGCCATAATCGACTCTCTGGCTGACACAGACATCCTCCAGGATGGTCTTACAGAGACAGATACCTGGTGTCAAAACCATGGCCTCAAGCTGAATGGCAAAAAATGCATAGTCATCCCCTTTAGAAAAAACAAAGTGCCCACAAATTACCACATAGGTGGTAATCCACTAGGTACGGAAAATGTAATTAGGGACCTGGGGACCCACGTAGATAGTAACCTCTCCTTTGATAATCACATTAGCAAAGTGGTTAGTTATTCCTTCTATGTAGCCCACCTAATCATGAAAGGGTTCATCTCTAGATCAAGAGAGGTCATTGTGCCCCTCCACTCATCACTCATTAGGCCCATAATAGAATACAATGCCCCATTTGGTATGTACCTTAATTGGCACATGCAACAGCTGGTAAGACCACAGAAGTACTTCACCAAGAGGATCATGGGCCTCAAAGAGATGCCCTATGCAGCTCGACTAAAGAAACTCCAGCTCTACTCGGTTGCTTACTGCCTGCTCAGAGGTGATCTATGCCTGACATATAAGGCCGTGTCCAACCCAGAATTAATCGACATGCTCCACCTCAAGAAAAGCAAATCTCTTAGAGCCACACACTCCAGTGAATTAAACCTCAGCAAAGCAATAAACAGGATGTGCTGGAGGGATAGATTCCTGTCCCAGAGACTTCCCTCACTCTGGAATATAATCCCGGTTAATGTTAGGCAGTGCCCCTTGCAGACTCTCTTCAAGAGGAATCTTGATGAGTGGATGGGAAATTGCAAATTTACCCCTGGGATCACTTCAGTGGCCCTGCTAGAAAGAGGCCCAGGAAACTAATTTAAAAGGGAGGCAAAAGCCAACACATTCTGGCTAGGCTTATAAATGCCCTTGGGCAGATAGCCTAGTACCTACCTATGAACCTATGAACCTACACGCTCTAGGGACCTAAACCTTGTCACCACAATAAACAGAACATGCCGGGGGGGTAGATTCCTGTCCCACAGACTTCACATACTCCAGAATAAACTAACTATCTATATCAAACAAAGCTCCTCATTAGCACTCTTCAAGGAAAATCTTGATTATTGGATGGGAAATAGGAAATTCACCCTGGGGATCACTTCTGTGTCTCTGCATGACTGTGGTACAGGAAAATATATTTCTTGGGTGGCAAAAGTCAGGGTACATTTTTGGCTGGCCTTGTATAGGCCCCAGGGCCGATAGACTAGTACCTACCTATAAACCTATGAACCTTTGATCCGTGCCTAAAAAAGGTAATATGGGGACAGCACAAGCCTTGGCTAGTATTCAGAAGCATAGGGGTGACAGATGCAAACCATCTGTACTGAAGCAACAAGGCTTGTCTGTTATGTCATCACAGGCAGACAGAGACTGTATCCCCTTTGAATGACACCAGAAGCTCAGCCAATTGTTGAAGTTTATCATCTTTCTGTTATATTGCAGTATCATGTAGGTGAAGGTAAGATGCTACTCAAGGTTTGACCCTGTGTGTGCCAGCATGTGGTGCATCAACCCATATATGATATGGTCAGGGCCTACACATACAATACACTCACAATACACCTAGTATGATAAGCCTGCTGAGGTTAGCAAATGTGAAAAAAACCTTTGTGCAAACTGTCAGCAAGTAATGTCTGTATTGCAGCCTTTAACTCCATATTGCTTGCTGAAGTGTAAAGACGTACTTAGTTTGGATTAAGAACACCGCACTTGCCAACTGTGTGTGTCTCCCTGGGGAGAAGCAACCTTTTTGTAGACTACTCAAACACCTTAAAAGTGGTATACTCATCTTTGTCAAGTTCGATGATGTCACCATCCTACAAATATACCTGTGGAAAGATGAAATCCCAGTAATGTGTATAGTGTGTTGTGTAAATGCGTACTGCTATAGTATCACAATGTAGTTAGGTAGGGATTGGAATCCTGCATTTACCAACTGTGTGTATGTGTGTCTTCCTGTGGAGGTGCAACCTTTTTGGAGACTACTCAAACACCTTAAAAGTGGTATACTCATCTTTATCAAGTCCGATGATGTCACCATCCTACAAATATACCTGTGGAAAGGTGAAATCCCAGTAATGTGTATAGCACGTCATGTAAATGCATACTGCTGTAGTATCCTAACGTAATTAGGTAGGGTCTTGAATCCAGCATTTGCTAGCTGTGTGTGTCTCGCTGGGGAGAAGCAACCTTTTGGAGACTACTCAAACACCTTAAAAGTGATATACTCATCTTTGTCATGTCCGATGATGTCATCATCCTACAAATATACCTGTGGAAAAATGCAATTCCAGTAATGTGTATAGCATGTCGTATAAATACATCCTGCTGTAGTATCATAATATAGTTAGGTAGGGGTTTGAATCCTGCATTTGCCAACTGTGTGTGTGTGTTTCTCTGGGAAGGAGCAACTTTTTTGGAGACTACTCAAACACCTTAAAAGTGGTATACTCATCTTTGTCAAGTCTGATGATGTCACCATCCTACAAATATAACTGTGGAAAGGTGAACTCCCAATAATGTATATAGCGTGTCGTGTAAATGCATACTGCTGTAGTATCATAATGTAATTAGGAAAGAGTTTTCAATCTTGCACTTGCTGACTGTGTGTGTTTGTGCTCCAGGTGTATGACACTGTTGGCCAATGAGGAGTTGATTTTAATTTTTATAGTGTATGACATATCACAATGACAACTGTATGTGCATTACACATGTAAGGTAGCTGTGGGGCAAATCCATATACATACATGTGACCTCAAGTATTTCATAGGTGGGTACTCTGCTTTCTCCATGAACGCATGTGTTATCTTTGCCAGAGCGTGCTGAGACTTTCCAGACCTTAGGTCACTTCTGTATGTTTGTGACAAGCTTAGCCACTGCAGTGATCCCTGGGCTATGGCTTCCGTTTCACATCCACTCATCACGGTTTCTATTGAAGAGTGTGAGTGAGGGTTTATGCTTGAGGTATATTTGAAACCTGTTCCAAAGCAAGCAAAGTCTGGCAAAGATGACTAATCATTATAGGTGTGCAACAACCTCTGTGGATCTGCATGCAAACCCTTTATTGCTTATGTGCTGCACAGAGGGATTTCCAAAACCCTTTGGTAATGTGATTATCAAAGGAGAGATGATTTTACACATGGCTCTATGTATACATTAGTACCTGTTCTACATTTTGGGAGCTACTACCTATGTGGTACTCTGGGGATACTTTGTTTTCTAAAAGTGGATAGCTATGCTTTCTTAGGCTTATAGCTTTACAGCATGAGTTTGACACCAGGTATCTACCTGTATGATCCCCTTTTGGAGGATGTGTGTGTCATCTGGAGAATAAAGTATAGCCCACAGTATGCATTTTCATCAAACATGGGCAGACATATCCCTACTGTGTTTGCTTGTACCTAAGAAAGCTATATGCCAAACAGGAGTGGTCCCAGGACTAAGTGCAGGTGAATACCACTTGTTACTGGCATAGAATAGTACATGGAGGCTGCAAATGTTACTGTGTGTCCTACATCTGTGCGTCAGTTGTCAAGCCATCATCTAACAATTGTTTATGGTCAGGCTGTTGAGGTTATGTCTAATACCAGTATGTGGGATGGGTATGATTTGCTGGTGAGCTATAGCTTGGCTGTGTTAACCTCCCCTCCCTCACCTACAGCCTTGTTGACTGGCTTGAAGTCTACTAGGTGTAGGAGCCATGATCTGGCCTTTAGAGAACCTAAGTGGGTATGGTGCAGTGTTTGCAGGTTCATAATGTCTCTGTTAATGAGTTCCATAATGCTGTGCTCCATAGCCTTCCAGAAAACATTGGTCTGGCTTATAGGGTGAGAGTTTCCAGGACCTGTTGTAGTTCTACCCTTAATCAATTTATGTTAACATTTGCACTGGGTGTGACGAGGGTGGACAGGTTTAAGAATAAGTATATTAGAGGATCAGGCCAGGTTTGAAGGTTAGTAGACCATGCCAGATAGGCAGGATTAATTTGGTTCGTACATGTGCTGCAGAGGGATGCAGAGTATATTGTGAAATAGATGCTAACGATGAAATTGCCAGGTAACAGGAAAAGAGGAATGCCTAAGATGAGGTTTATTGCTGTGGTGAGAGAGGACATGCAGGTGGATGGTGTGACAGCGCAAGATGCAGAGGGCAGGAAGACATGGAAACAGATGATGTACTGTGGCAACCTCTAATGAGAGCATCAGAAAGGAGAAGAAGACATTGTAGCTCAACCCTTGTGGACTGTGAACACCATTACCGTACGTCATTCCACATGTATGTAACCTGTATAGAGGCTTCATCTGGACAGAGCATTTAGGTGAGTGGTGACTTCATATGTCAGCTTGTGTATGACACAGCCAGGGACACTGTCCAGTACCATTGCCACTGTGGTGTGGACCTTGTTAAAGAGATGTTTTAACTAGAATGTCTGTGAATCATCAGGTATTACGTTCTGCAGGTCTGGAAATGTGGCCCTTGTATAGCGACAGGGTGGTGAAATCTGCATTCAAACTGTCTGACAAGGAATTGGTAATGTCAGTCAGATAAGTGTACTTTGTGACCATTTACATTAACTGTGACCCAATCTGAGATTTCCCCTGTAGATTATGAACAACAGTAAAGACAGGTTTAGTGTTGTCTTTGGAATCGTTGCCATTTTGTATTTTGAAGCTTGCCTTGTATGTTTATTGAGGGATTGAATTTTCCAAATGATACTGACCAGAGAGGTTATTGCTTCTTGGTATGTAACTCTTTTTTGGTATAGCATCACACCTTCTATTATATATTCAGTTTATGGCAGGGGTCCATGAGACTAATGCACTTTTACTGTATAAGTGAGTATTTCTTGCGTTTGTGATAGCACAGTCCATGCAACCCTGTAGGTGAACAGTGTGCATTAATACAGGATTATGCAGCTGGGACACTGTTAGCCTTAGTAATGCAAACCAATGACAAATAGAAACAACAGCATCACCCACAGCACAGTGTCAACCCGTGTCATACACACACATGTGTACTCAAGTTCCAAAACGTGTGTAGTACAATGCATACTGGCCACCAATAGAAACTATGGAGTGTTAACACTGACCAATACAGGGCATGTCACCCTGCCCATGTGTCCAATATGCACGTACATGCAGACAGTGCACCTCTACCATGTTCACAAATGTACACCTGCAAACCTGTGCTGCACACACCCCACACTTACTGTCCACTGTATAACACATGCTGACACAACTACACACATCAGTCAAGTGGCACATGGGCAAACAAAACACAATTGGAATAAACACTGGTGGAAACAATACAACATTACTAATTACAGCTTTAATGCATCATGCCTGCTCAGCTACACTTTCAAGGATATCATTACACTTTACTGCTGACAACATGCTACACATTCAACCATTGCTATACTTTATCAACGTCACCCTGTACATCAGCACCATGTTAGCCTGTTCCGGCATCAATGTTACAGATGACAGGAGGTGGCACAGGTTTCATCATATGCACAGGGTGTGTTGTTGGTTTGCCAGAGGCCTACACTGAGCCATACAATTGACATGTGTGTGTAAGTGTGTGTGTGAGGGCCATGTGTACTGTTATGGGCCAATGTTGATGTAATGTGTCCGTGTATGTGTTTGCCCTAGGTTTCTGGTTTATGTGTGTGTGTCTGAATGCACACAGTTCCACCATGTGGCTGCCATATACGGGGATTTGTGGGACAGCTACAGACTGTACCTGGCAGGCTTTACAGATCACCGTCTCTGGCCACGGATATGGAACCTGTGCCTGGCTGGGGTGCTACAGACAGTATCAGGTGCTAATCCAGACTGGGTACTATCCTCAGAGGTTGACATATGTCCACTGGATCCAGGTCCCTGCTGGGACTGGCCAGAGCCACGTGCACGTGGTCTTCTAGAATGATCTATGGACAGACCCCCCAACATTGCTGGGGCTGGTACTGGCACTACGGGAGTGGCTGTGACTTGCTGAACATCCACGGTGACCTCCAGCTGCTGATGTTGCTGGCATACATCCACGTCAACGTCTCAACCATCCCACACTGTCCTGACACATGGACATGACATTGTGTAGGACATCCAATGTATCACCCCAACGTCTATCAATGACCTCAGTGTAATTACGTATGGCACCTGCTAGGTCACGGATACTGTCATTTACACAGGTGTAATGAGCCCTCTGTGCCATTAGTCCCTGTCTGGTGTACTGCTCCATTCGTGCCTGCTCCTCCATGACAGCCTGGAACATGCGTGTGGGCCTGTGGAAAATATGGCCCAGACGGCAGAATCCTTTATAAACGCATTCTATTACCTTCAGGAATGCATGGATCATGCAATCCCAAATAAAACCAAGACCCAATCCTCCAAAGGCAGACATCCTGTCTGGTGGACCCCAGCCATTAACAAACTATACAATAGAAGGAGGAAGCTACTACATGATAGAGCAAAATCCCAAAAAGGGAAGGCATCTCTGATCAGTATTAGCAAAAAACTACAGGCACTCATAAAATCGTCTAAGGCCAGCTTCGAGAGAAAAATTGCACAGGACACTAAGGATAATCACAAGGCTTTCTTTAGTTATGTTAGGAACCTGGGTGGGAATTCCCAGATATGCTCAGAATTAGTCCAAAATGACAAAAAATACACCAAACCCACAGACATTGCCAACATCCTGGCTGACAGGTTCAGCGCAAACTTCTCCCCCCTCCCCACCAAAAGGGCAAATATCTATCCCAGCAGAGTGCTGGCCCCCTGACATCTCAGATGCTCAGGTAAGAGCCACCCTCTCCAAAGCAAAAAACACAGCATCAATGGGACCAGACGGTGACCTGGGCTGCGTCCTACATGAACTCCAAGAAGAGCTAAACCCAAACATAAAACTACTGTCCAATCTCAGCCTTACTACAGGATATGTACCCAAAGAGTGGCGTACAGCAACAGTGGTCCCTCTCTACAAAGGTGGTGCCTCAACGGATCCTGGAAACTATCGCCCCATAAGCCTGACTAGCTTGGTCTTCAAAGCTATGGAAAGGATCATCATGGACCTCATAAATAAAGATATTGGGGACCTACAGACACTGGATCCTACCCAGTTCGTCTTTGTTAAGGGCAGATCCTGCCTCTTAAACCTGGTTGATTTCTTTGAAACAGTCACCAAGGCCATTGACGAGGGGAAGGTGGTCCACACAGCCTACCTGGACCTCGCAAAAGCCTTTGATACAATACCCCACTCGGGCATTATAGACAAGCTCACCAGCTTAAATATAAACCCCTATGTCACTAGATGGGTTGCAAACTGGCTCAAGGACAGAACCCACATGATTAGAATTGCTGGAGCCATGTCAGACTCCAAACCAGTTACAAGTGGCATCCAACAAGGCTCAGTCCTGGGACCTCTCTTGTTCGGTATATATTTCTCGGAGGTACAGGTCAACACGGAAGGACTGTGGCTGACCAAGTTCGCAGATGACTGCAAACTGGGCGCCAATAATCGACTCTCCAGCCGACAAAAGCATCCTCCAAAAGGGCCTCATAGAAACAGACAACTGGTGCCATGGCCTCAAGCTAAACGCCAAAATGTGTATAGTCATCCCCTTTGGCAAATACAAAGTGCCCACAAATTACCACATAGGTGGTAATCCATTAAGTACAGAAGAGGTAATTAGGGACCTGGGGACCCAAGTTGATAGCAATCTCTCATTTGACAACCACGTGGCCGAACTGGTTAGAAAAACATTTTATATAGCCCACCTAATCATGAAGAGATTCACATCTAGATCAGGGGAGATCATCGTGCCTCTTTACTCATCCCTCATCAGGCCCATAATTGAGTACAATGCCCCTTTTGGGATGTACCTTACCAGACACCTGCAGCAACTGGAAAGACCCCAAAAGTACCTCACCAAGAGGATCAAAGGGCTCAAACAGATGTCATATGCTGCCCGGTTAAAGAAACTCCAGCTCTACTCAGTGGCATACCGTCTGCTCAGAGGTGATCTGTGCCTGACGTATAAATCCATGTCCAACCTGGAATTAATGGACATGCTGCACCTCAGAAAATCCAAATCCCATCGAGCTACGTGCTCTAGAGACTTGAACCTCAGCACTGAAAGAAATAGGACATGCTGGAGGGACAGATATATAACCCAGAGGCTCCCTTCACTCTGGAATAAAATCCCAGTCCAGGTTATGCAGAGTCCCTCATTGACTCTCTTCAAGAGGAATCTTGATGAGTGGATGGGAGATCATAGGTTTACCCCAGGTATCACTTCTGTGTCACTGTTAGACAGAGGCACAGTATACTAACCTCGAAAAAGGGCATAGCAAAATTAATTTAAAACAGGTGGCGAAAGCCAAACACACTCTGGCTAGGCTTATAAATGTCCTAGGGCAGATAGCCTAGTATGAACCTATGAACCTATGAACCTATGAAAGAGTTGTGGCACATCTGCCTGGGGCATGATGACCAGCAGTGCTCTGATGAGAACCCCTGGGCATCTGCCTATGTGGTACCGTTCCAGACATCTGGCTATGGCTGCTGTGTCCTGATACATGTGCCATAGATACCACACTGTCCTGGCCAGTGCCAACCATATACTGTCCCTCAGCTAAGGGCAACTGTGATGATGGATGTACAGGCAGTATGACTGTGTGCATGGATGGGGTGGAGACTTGTGTACTGTCAATTGGTGGCCCAACAACAGACCCTGACAAAGCTGCCTGTGCCTCAACACACCTATCCTCATGATCACTGTCTGTCTCAGTGACATCAGGTTCCCTGCTGTACTGAATCAGCCCCAACTCAGCACCTGTTAGAGGAAAACAGGAAACACACTTTAAGACCTGAACATGACGTCAGACCACATGCACACATGCACACATGCACACATGCACATGCACACATGCACACATGCACACATGCGCACATGCACACATGCACACATGCACATGCACACATGCACACATGCACATGCATGCATGCACATGCGCACATGCGCACATGCACACATGCACACGTGCACACACACAAATACACTCCTCCCTAAAGCAGACACACACACACACACACACACACACACACACACACACACACACACACACACACACACACACACATCAGCAATCTCAGAACATTTACAATAGCAGGTGATGGTGGAGTACAGTATCACAAGCAAAACAGTCATATCACACATGTCAGCATGCAGGACATGTGTTGCTCAACAGCATGCAGTGCAAGTGTAGACAGTCCTTCTTACTAACACTATACATGGCTTTGATATATGTGTTTTGTTATTAGGTGATTGGCCTCCCCCTGGAATGCAATGCATATATGGACACAACATTGCTGTGCAAGTATTCAAAACTCTGTAATGTACTGTGCACCATAACTCACGGGTCTACATACCATGGCTGGATGTGTATCTGTGTGTCAGATAGGTATCCAATGCTGATTACAGCCTCTGTGTCTTTAGCAAATAAGTGTGGACACAGTTTTAGCACACGCATGATGTGTATTCACACAACATCATTAGTGGTGCATGTATAATTGATGGAATACCATTCGTCCACATACCCAATGTACAGTAGTTATGGTGAGTGCAGATCATATTGTGGACATGCCAGTGTCATCCATGACATGGCATGCTAAAACACAACTGCATATTTAAACATCACACATACCCAATGTATGTCATATGACCTAGCCACTCAATAGCATCACAAGACATATATGTGTCAGTTGTGCAAATGGTGATTGGTATGCATATTGTTTAGAGGTGCATATGTTTGTACACACACAACATTGAGGTATATAGCAATGAAAGCTATATGTAGTACTGTGGTTACAATAACTGGATGGGGTATAGTACCATAGGCCATCATCATGAAGCATCATGTGGTCACTCAAGGTTACAAATGTTTCCCAAACCAGCACTAATCATGCTGTGCCGCAACTGTACTACCTTGGCTGCATTCATCATTTCACAACCAGTTGTTACATGGGTTTGTAAGGAGGCCAATAAGGAGCATTCCCTGACATGAATGTGTAGTGTGTTGCAGAGTGTTTAATGCCCCATGATAGGCCTCTACCCCTCAGGTATATTATGTGTAATGTGTGGATGAGATTTTGGATACTGGAGTGTGTCTTTACAGAGGATTTGTGAATCCTTTATGTGTAGCATGTTAAAATGCTCTGTGTATGACATAGTTGTGTATGTTATGTGCATGTTGAGTATCAACTTTGCCTATCCAATGGTCACTACAGTGTAGCCACATTTGTTTGAGATGATCTGGGTATTGCATGTGTTTGAGGCAGCTAATCACATTAGTGGAATGTGCGTGGTCTTACACCAAACATGCACACCATGCATTATGGGTAGGTGTGTTACATGTGTAAATGGCCTACAACTTAACTATGACATGCACTTTTTATTTACAATAATAAATGTAGAACACACTCACCAGCATATGTCCATTGCCTTGATGTCACCCCAGAGGGACCTACATAGAGATGAGACAGTTTGTCAGTGGCCACAACTGTGGCATTGCTACTGTGTGTTTGCAATCTTACAGTAGAACAACAGTTTACATTCACAGGCCTACAGAGTATGTTCCAAATGATCAGTATTGCTCAACAACAGACTCCACATCTTCTAACTACACACTCCACATCTCACATATGCATGATCTACCAATACAGATAACAGTAGTCTACAGATATGCCATGTTACCTGCATGCTCCATGTGTGGCTGCTGGGTGGCTCCAACCTCCATCATGGTGTATGTCTGCTGCTGTTGTTATTGGGCAGGTGCCACAAGGCTCAGGAGTAGCTCCTCCACTCTGGTGAGGGGGCGTGGATATTAACACCACCTCCTGTTGCAAGCTGTTCTCTCCGCACATCAGAAGCACGCTGACGGACATGTCTGAGTAGATCACTGCAGTGGTGGCATACCTGCTCATATGTCCGTTTATGCAGGCCTACCTCATTTACCCTCCGGACAACATCTTGCCACATTACATTATGCTCCTGCTGGTTCTGGTTGGTTTGTGAGAACATTAGACTGTAGTGCTGAATCATACAGCTAGTAATGATCTCATCTTCAGCACTACTATAGCTGGGATTTCTGTGATGTGCCATGATCCCTGGAAGACATAAAGAAAAAATATGTCTGAGTAAGTCATATGGCACATTTAACATTATACAGTAGAGATATCACTGACCTGCCATATATAGCAACCTATTTGCTAACTGAGAGTGAAACACTTTAACTACCACTTATCACTGCACACCCCACAACTGCTTGAAATTGCCTGGCCCACTCGATCTAATGAACCATGTTCTGCACAGCAACAAAATAAAAATCACTATATAAGACTATACAACAGTATCTGGCACACTGTAGGCAACACAATGCACCACCTAGCCACAGCAGATATACATCAAGCTGATGTGTAAAGAAATATGTCATCCATCACAATGAGTGTAAGGTCCATTAAATGTATTACTATTATACCACACAACTTGTTAATGGCAAACCCGTGGCCAAAATATGTGCACAGTTGGGAATATAGGTCGCATACTGCTGTAATCCATTATAAATGTTGCTAGATACTCAGTTATTTGTTTTACCACACATATGACAGAGGACATGTCACAGACATACCCACACACACATCAGACATAATTACAGGACGCAAAGGTATGGCAACCTAGATAAGCTTTAAGTGTGTACTATACAGTACTGTGTGTCAGTACTTACAAAACATTAATATTGGGGAATGTAATCTGTGATGAATACAGGGACCACACAAAACAGTGGATGCAAGCAATGTGGACATACACCATACTTTGCTGTACAGGACCAGAGCTTCAAGTAGTACTACAGTACACACAGGATTTGGATTCAACATCAATACCAATCAATAATCATAGATGTAGTGCTTTAGCCACCAATGACACACCCCAGTTAAAGCCAAGGGACTTAATCACACTGTATGCCATAGCACTTTTTCTGCCTAGCAACAGAATACACAGCTTTTGTTGGGATCAAAGCAAGGACCCATAATACCATGACATAAACAGTTTCCCACTAAGCTATCCCACAAATACATATTTTTGACATATTCACAAACACATTGACCATCACAGTCAGTCAACAGTACAGAGAATCTATTGCAACAAGTAGATGTAGGTGTGTATGAGTATATATGACTCTCTCTCTCTCTATATATATATATATATATAAATCTATCTATATATATATTTATATATATATATCTAAATATATATATATATATATATATATATATATAAATATATATATATATATATGTATATATATATATATATATATATATATATATATATATATATATATATATATATATATATATATATATATATGTATATATACATATACACATCCATTGGTGTACATATACATATATATGTAGGCACATATACATTTCACCTTTCATAGTGGGAATATCAATTATACAAAGGATGTGAGGTGTACAGTAATGTAATAATATTGCACAGTCTTGTGATAAATGCATTGAAAGTGTTCACAGCCCAGGTAGCTTTAGCAGGCCTCACTGGCTTCAACATTGCAAACTGAAAAAACTACCGACACTGTTTAACCACCACATGTCATATACCAGCACTGTATGCTGTCTTGTTTGTCACACACTAAAACCTACATATATATATATATATGTATGTATATATATATATATATATATATATATATAAATGTATATATACATATACACATCCATTGGTGTACATATACATATATATGTAGGCACATATACATTTCACCTTTCATAGTGGGAATATCAATTATACAAAGGATGTGAGGTGTACAGTAATGTAATAATATTGCACAGTCTTGTGATAAATGCATTGAAAGTGTTCACAGCCCAGGTAGCTTTAGCAGGCCTCACTGGCTTCAACATTGCAAACTGAACAAACCACCCACACTGTTTAACCACCACATGTCATATACCAGCACTGTATGCTGTCTTGTTTGTCACACACTAAAACCTACATATAAATATGTGCATACTAACCTTCACCAAGATATATATCTCCACTCTTCACAAACAGTTGCAATATGTCCCCTGCTCTATGCACATATACAGATGTGAATATATATGACACATATATATTTATCCGTATGGGTGTGGCATACACACACAAGGTCCACACTGTTGTAAGTCCCTGGACCTCACAGCTGAATTGTTGGGCCTTGCTGCAACACAAACAGGTGTCACATGTGAACACACACTAACATTAGAGTGGGGTATATATAGCTACAAATGCTATATAAGCATACTAGACTGCTACAGCAGTTGCCAGTGCTAAGCTACACTTTAATATGACTACCATGCATGTGTTGCTCTGTCACACCCATGTTTATATAATGGCAGCACTAATCCCCCCAACAGCCATTGGCCTCACTACTGTACAGAACACAGATAACATGGATCAGATTTTTGACAATTAATGCTGAGCTACACATTTCACAGGTATGTCCCACTGCCCACAGGTATACACTGTATTGTCCATAGCAGTAGTTAAGCAGGACATCTGTGCATAGATAAGTACTGCTGCCACATATGACTGGTTCACATTATGTAGACTACTCTTCAAAAATATCTACTACATGCCAGTAAATACATATGTGTCACCTACCTTTCCTTTGTATGATTTGGTATTATTTCTTTTTCTTTTTCCTTTTCTCTGTCTCTCTCTCTCTCTCTCTCTCTCTCTCTCTCTCTCTCTCTCTCTCTGTCAGTCTCTGCAATAGAGTGATTGAGTTTGTTGGCAGTGATTGCAGCCTGCTTTTGTAGGTATTTGCACATGAGCATGTGATGGCCTCTGCACCAGTTAGTGGCCACCATTTGCTAATTGCATGCAGCCTGCTGTGTAGTAATTGCAGTAATCACTGTCATAGCAACCCAGTACTATAAATTGCTAACTCAGGTAGGCGTGGCCCTTTCAGCTTTCCAAAATGGAGATCATCCTTGTTTGCTGTGGATATCATTGTTTAAGACAAAAGGTTGGTATAGTTCTTATATCAGAAGCCAGGGGTGTAGCCAGTGATTTACATTTTGTACTCAGACCTAAATGTTGCTGCTTCCAGTACACAATTGTCAGTGTAGAAATGTACTCACCCCTCAAAATGCTAACCCAAGATATATGGGAGGATGTACTTTCTTTTCAAATTTTACAATTAACTGCCATACAAAGCTAGTTATTGCGATGTATTCCTTTGGCACAAGAATTGTTTGTGAACTGCTATACTGTGAATATTCATTTCCTCAGTTCTAAACAGTTTGTGCTTTTTTATTGTTGACATTAGCACAAGCTGCTCAGGAAAACTGGACACATTTCAGTACTGTGAGTATGCTTACCTACATCCTTGGTAGACCATGCACACACAGGTATATTCTACATTTGGGTAGGGGTGCAGAAGTACAGAGAGTGTACGTATTATTGTGTGAATTTTATCTTGCTGGACTTACAGGGTTGCTGTGTACATGTTAGTTTATCAAGGCAAGTAGTTTGTCTGCGTAACTCCCAACTGTGGACCTATCCACAGGGTAGCCAGAGATTAGCCTGTTATTCTCTGTCTGTGCACCACACAGGTCTTTTCAGCACTAGAGCAATGGCATTGTTACAGGTGGTTGCTACCAGTACATGACTACATCCATTTGTATTTGAGTGTTGTATTCCTACATAAGGGTATGCTTTCGGAACTCCTTCCAAAGCTATTTGCACAGTGTGTAACAGCAGAAAGGCTGATATGCCTCTGTGTTTCTGCCTCTGCCAGACCTCTGAAACACTCAGGTACATATCTGAACAGCCTCAGGGAAAAGTAGAGAAAAGGTCAGGGACACCTTTAAAATATTAGTGCCATTAAGTTGAGAGTTTGAGAGAACCAGAGCATATGGATTAATACACCTTTTCTGAAGTAAAATAAGTGTCTAACTCTTAATTATTGTCATTACTCATTACGTGTAATTTACCACCTTTCTGGCCAAAGTCAGTAGTTTTCGGAGGGATTCAGAGGGACAGAGTAAAATTTTGTTTCAAAATCAGGGACATCCCTGAAAATTAGGGACAGTTGGGAGGTATGGCCTCTGCCCTAAACAGATATGCCAGTGTCTGTCCTGCTGTGATACTGTGTGGAGTTTGTAAAGTGATGGTGTAACATTAGTTCCTGCTAGAATGGCTGATTCTCTTATCACAGTCATGTAATGTAATCCCACAACAACTGTTGGTAAAGATCCACAGAACAAGTTGTGTGGTATGGCATTCCTATTTTTCCTTTACATTCACTCATTCTGATGCATGATATATTTATTTCAGCACCAACTTGTTGTATATCTACCGTGGCTTAGTGGTACTTCATACAGTGTAGTGTGTACAAGGTCCTGGGTTCGAGACTGACAGAGGTGTTTTATTTTGCTGCTAAGCAGAACAAGGGCCCTCACATACAGAGTGACTAAGGCACTTTTAAGCAGTTGTAAGCGGGTTTGCGTGGGTTTGCACGATGCTTTGCTAAGCGCAAACAAGTGCACACTTGCGCAAACCCGCTAACTACTGCTTAATAGTGCTTACTCCTGCTAACCCCCACGCTCATTTCTTTGAAAGAAAAGAAAATGAGGAGATAGGAAAGTGGTGAAAAAGGGGCACAAAGAGGAAAAGACAGTAGGGAAAATAGCTTGGGATGTGCAGGACGGGTGTAGGGAAGGTCCATAGCTGCCCGTTTCTTTAACAGCAACAGCTGTGCATATGGAATAAATTTGGAGGTAAATATGAAACCTTCAACCCCTGAGAGATGGGTGAGGACAACAAAGTATGTTGTAATGCCAATTAAATTACATTTTATGTGTCCAGGGGACATGTGTGCATAATGAGCAGCTATGTATGGGGCGTATTTTTTATTTTTCGGAGCAGATTGCCCTTTTTTTTCAGATGAGAGTGGAATGTGGGGTAGGGGAAGTAGGTATATTTGGGGAGGTAGGTTGGGGAGGTAAACAGACAAGACAAACAAGATGCATACAGGGGCAGAATATGACACGTGGTGGGTGAACACCATTGACGGGGAGGGATGTTTGGAAATCGCAAACCCATGAGCCCACAGATGGCAACAGTGGAACTGAGATCTCCACCCATGGGCAGTCACCACTGCACCTTCACAGCTGGGGGCTGTGTAGGAGGGACAGGCTGACCCGGGAGTTGCACTACTCATGCCTCAAGCTGGCGTAGAGGTTCTGCAACAGAACGCTCGATCTCTCTATGCACCACAGCCCGGACCGTTTGAAGGGTGGTAGGTGGCCCTGCTCCACCCAAGTTTGCATGGGGGGGGCCGAGCCCCATCTCCTGCAGCGCTTCCACCTGAAGGTGGCACAGGGCCAAAGGAGGAAGAGGTCCCAGGCTGGGCACCGGACCTGCTGGTGCCAGGTGCCATGGCCAGCTGAGGTGGGATAGGTGTGTCCGCTGGGACCAGCCTTCCCATATGAACTATGTTTTGGAGAATTTAATAAAGATATGGGTTAGTAACAGTCAACAGCATTCCCAGTTAGTTATAACAGCATGCAGAAGTATTCTCATTAACCCAACACACCAGAGTTTCAACAGTTGAAAAGCAAGCATAACACATGCATATATAGAACAATAGTGGGCATTACAACAGCATACAGGTTTAATTGATGGCAACAGGCCACCAATATTGTGGTATTTGAAAAGGGCACATGCATAGGAATGAATGCAAATATTTATAAACCAATAGGACATATGTCCCAACAAATGTTTTGAGATTAGGCATACCCATTGAGATGTGAAATTGCATTTTTTATGCACATACAGTAGGGTGGAAAAGATAGCTCAATTAACAACTTATATATCCTTCTAGTTTACACTACATTCCTATTAACTGCAGTTATATGTCCCTTACATGTATTATTACACTACCCAATGTCCTTCTATTGTGCAATTGGATTTTGCTAGATCATTATATACATGAGCTGTATCTGACATACAAACTGTTCAGGATGCAGATGTTACTACTACATATTTTGAGAGTTGCTCACACACACTACTGCTGTGATGGTACACTGACAGCTCTACTTTCATATAATTATCTAGATATGTTCAGTTGAAATTATCAGTTATATGTTAACATCTCCCTACATTTCTGGCAGCACACTGACATTTCTAGGGAGCACAACACCAATCTACTCATGTGCCAGATTAACCTGTACATGCTGGGCATGAACCAACAGTTAAGAGCTGTAAATATGCATAAAAGCTACTGGCACTCCCTTCATCCACTTTATATGGGCCTACCCAAGTGTGAGTTAACTAACACTGCTTAATGCAACAGTCGTATTTCTGAAATGCAACAGCACAACAACATATCAAAGAAAATCACACAGACGCACTCCAGGAATTATACCTTTATTAAAGAATTATTACACCTTTATTTATTGGGTTAAAACAATTTTTTGAAGGCTCTCTCATTTATTTTATATAACAGTACATGCAGAATAATTACTAACCTGCCTGGTGATGCAGCCTTTGCAGCCTATCTTCATGAGCTTGCTGATTCATAGCTCGAACACCTGCAGCTGTGAAGTAAATGCAGTGATAATGAGGCATACCTATCCATGGTATAGACAAGAATAGCAATTCTTAAATACTTAATACAATGGCTACTTACTCAGTACTGGGGCATTTGCATCCCATGGGCCTCCTGGATCCACTGATCCAGTTTATCCTCCTTGTGTCACTTCAGGTCAGAGTAATGGTGCCTGACCTGCTCACCAGTCTGAGGCACTGGTGAGATCACGAGCTAGACAGTTACAGGTCTCATTTTTGTATTGGGTGCCCTGGTACTGGCCCTGCAGGAGTCTTTCCTCATGATTGTGGACAAGGAGCCAAACCATTACTTTGGTCTCCTCAATGCCCCAACATTGCGCTCTAAATCGAGTGCCTTCTCCAACACCCGCCATGCTGACTGCAGAAGGGAGCTACAACCAGTTATGGCAAGTATTCCCACCTGTGGAGCTTAAATATGCCTAATTTCCCACACTTATTTGTGATTGGCCAGTTTTGAAAATCTCAGCTGTAGGCACACCTGCTTAGCTGATGTTAGCCATTTTTAACATTCATTTGATAGATATGTGTCTGTTGAAAGTGCATGGTTATGAAATGCTGTCATGGCTTAGTGGTTATGTAGTGTGACTATAGTGCACAGTATCCTGAGTTCGATCCCTGTCACTGTTTTTTATTTTCCTACTGGCCAGACCTGAATGGTAAAGGTACAGTGAAGGAGGTGTGGCCGTGTTTAGCCAACTTTGCTCAACTTTGCCCGACGTTGCCCAGCATTGCTCGACATTGCCTGATGTTGCCTGATATTGCTCGACATTGCCTGACGTTGTTCTGGTTAGCACGGTGCACAGCTACGTGCAAACATGTTCTGTTTGTGCTAGTTTGTGCGATGCGCAGCTCCACACAAAGACATTGCGCTAGTTAACGCAATGCTCAGCTACGAGCAATTAAATATAAATATGCTCAGTACTGGTAAAATGTGCTTGGCAGTGCTTTACATTGCTTAAAATAATTTACTCATGCATCAAAATGCATAACCATTTCACCTTCCTATATATATATATATATATATATATATATATATATATATATATATATATATATATATAATTCGTTCACTACTACATATAACATTTCAATACTTTTTACCAAACTTTAAATAATACATGTCAGGAAATATTTTTGTATACAGATTTCCAACAGAAAATGAAAAGTGTAGTGGTGGGACTCGAATCCGGAATACCTCCTCTTTGTGTGAAGGCTCTAACCACTACGCTATCGCTATTTTGCTTAATTTGCATATATTTTTCTTATTATCCTCTTCGGTGTCTAAACTGCTAATTGTAGCTACGCAATGGCAAATCCACGCAAACACGTGCAAATACGGGCAGCTATATCGGAAATGAAAAAAAAAAACATTTCTTTATTTCTTTTACTTTTTATATTTGTACGGGGTTTACTATATGGGGGAGTTTAGTGTTAGAATGTACACATGTGAGCAGACCCGCTCATGTAACTAGACATTTCCTGAGTTTCAAACTTGCAGGGGTGTGGATTTTTGGATTGATCGGCAGTCCGACACGACTCCTACACTCGTCCATGCTCCTTGTTAGTTTTAGAGTTGAGGAAGATTAGTGAATCCTGGGGATTGACACTTTCACAATGTACGCATGTACAATAGAAAAATGCAGAACAGCATGGGCACTAGTGGTATTATAATCAGAGGAGTGTTATCTGAAACACCAGTGCTGACCAAAGATAATCTCAAAAATCTGTTGGATGGGGTGGAATATGATATGTGTGCGTGGTCCACAAACCAAACAACTCTAACAGAGCAACTACATGAAGGTGAGATGGCAACATTTTTTGGAAACAGACTCATTTTTTGAAAAAAAGAAAGCATTTGAAAGGTTAAAAAGAAGCTGTAAGTACAGATATAATTGAGACATTACACTAAGATGTGATAGACAGTGGTTAGATGATGCAGGGCAGGTCTTGAAAGCAAACCGGGTGGAGGAGTGTGCACAACGTACAAAGTAAACTCTTTTGAACAGAGGATGGAGTCTGCTAGAAAATGCCATTTATTTTAAGAGGCAATGCTTGCTGGGAAATGGGCACCTGACCTACTGTGATTCTGACGTACAGACTGATAACCATGATATCTCATAAAATGGTGCATACTTAACAGTTTCATGAATATGATACAGTTGATGAGGAACACTTCCCATGCCAAAAGACAATGCCCAATCCACTGTTGTCTCAGCCACTCTCTCAAAAATGTCTCTGTTCAGAAGCTCTCTTGTTACTGTAGACTGTAGATACTTCTTGTAGCCTGGCACCAGAAAAGCTGTCCTTAATGATGGGGTCAAATAGTTCTTTTTTGAAAATACTGGGGATGGATCCAAGAGTTGGGAACTCTTTCTCCAACACATACATGTAATAGGAGATTCCACTGTAAATAGGAAACATACGCAACATTTGTTGTTTGCCATAACCTTGATTGTAAAATACAATACTAAATATAGTATGTGTTTTACCATAGATATAGCTCAGATCTACCCATTAGGGGAGCCAAGTGCTCTTAATTCCACGTGTATATCAATACATTGCAAAAATCTATCTCTATTCTGCCATTTCAAGGACATATATGCAAGCAAATAGATGGACAGATAGTCATCCAGACAATTAGAAAGATAGCAGGCTTGAAGGATAGATAGACAGATAGATAGATAGATAGATAGATAGATAGATAGATAGATAGATAGATAGATAGATAGATAGACAGATAGATAGACAGATAGATAGATAGATAGATAGATAGATAGATAGATAGATAGATAGATAGATAGATAGATAGATAGATAGATAGGCAGATAGAGACAGACAGGGAGGCAAACAAACATTATTCAAGATTCTTTCATAAAGTATATGATGCACACAGTGTGGCCACATAGCTTCATAGGTTAGTACTAAGTTAATTGCCTTTGTGGGCCACTTTAATCCTAACCAAATTTCCATTGTGGTGCTTTGAACTACCAATCCTGTTTAGTATTTAGTGTGACTTAAAAACATTTAGGAGCTACCTCTCTCCATTAGTAGGACAGGTGATAGCCCTAGGATAAATGTCCTATTTCCCATTAAGAGATCCAAGTTTAATTTGGTCAGTGATAAGGTTTGTTTTATGTGAATGGAGAGTCTGTTCCAGAGCAATGCTATCCTCTGTGAGATTTAATTGCCCATCTAAACTATTCTGTTGATGTTGCAAAAAAGATTTTGATCCCCTGTGATGTAGTTTGACTTGTTAATGTATTGTAGGTCCACCAGTACTGAGTCAGATGATACCTTGTATGCCAGACTCAGGTAACTACTTAGCAGTCTATAAGAGGCAGAGTAAAGTGTCAGGCCTTTGAGTTGGCACATGTAGGGAAAAATGTCTGTCTGCTATCATTTTTGTAAGGTGTCTCTTTGGGCGTTCTAGCTGTTGCATGTGTCTGGACAGATACTTGCCAAAGGGAATGTTATACTTAAGGACTGGCGTTATGATGGCTGAATAAAAGAGAGCAATGACATCCTTAGTCCTAGAAGCAATTTCATTGTAATAAGTTGCACAATATAGAAGGATTTCCTTACCATATTGGACACATGTTGATCAAAAGATGGGTCACTGTCCACATAGATTCCCAAATCCCAAACAACTGGATCAACTCTTAGGGGCATATTTTCAGTGGAGTAGTTACCCAGGATAGATCATCATCATCTTTCCGCTGTTCCCATTACAGGTCACCACAGCAGATCATCTGTTTCCATTTCTTCCTGTCCTCTGCATCTTGATCTGTCACACCAACCACCTGCACGTGCTCTCTCACCACGTCCATAAACCTCATCTTAGGCCTTCCTCTTTTCCTCTTACCTGGCAGCTCCATCCTTAGCATCCTTTTCCCAATATACCCAGCATCCCTCCTCAGCACATGTCCAAACCAACGCAATCTCACCTCTCTTGCTTTGTCTCCAAACTGTCCAACCTGAGCTGACCCTCTAATAGACTGATTCCTAATCCTGTCCATCCTATTCACACCCAGTGCAAATCTTAACATCTTTAACTCTGCCACATCCATCTCTGACTCCTGCCTTTTTGACAATGCTACCGTCTCCAACCCATATAACATAACTGGTCTCACTACCCTCTTGTAGACCTTCCTTTTCACTCTTATTGGTACCCGTCTGTCACAAATCACTCCTGACACTCTTCTCCACCCATTCCACCCTGCCTGTACTCTCTTCTTCACCTCTCTTCCACACTCACCATTACTCTGAACTGTTGATCCCAAATACTTAAACTCATCCACCTTTACCACCTCTACTCCCTGTATCCTCACCATTCCTCTACTCTCCCTCTCATTTACACACATATATTCTGTTTTAGCCCTGATTACCGTCATTCCTCTCCTCTCTAAAGCATATCTCCACCTCTCCAGGGTCTCCTCAACCTGGTCCCTACTCTCACTACATATCACAATGTCATCTGCAAACATCATAGTCCATGGGGCCTCCTGTCTAATCTCATCTGTCAACCTGTCCATCGCCACTGCAAATAAGAAAGAGCTCAGAGCTGATCCTTGATGTAATCCCACCTCCACCTTAAATGTATCTGTCACTCCCACTGCAGTCCTCACCAATGTTACACTACCCTCGTACATATCCTGTACCACTCTTACATACTTCTCTGCCACTCCCGACTTCCTCATACAATACCACAACTCCTCTCTAGGCACCCTGTCATATGCTTTCTCTAAGTCCACAAATACACAATGCAACTCCTTCTGACCTTCTCTGTATTTCTCCAACAACACTCTCAGAGCAAATATTGCATCTGTAGTGCTCTTTCCTGGCATGAAACCATACTGCTGATCACTAATCATCACCTCCCTTCTTTACCTAGCTTCCACTACTCTTTCCCATAACTTCAAGCTGTGACTGATCAATTTTATCCCTCTGTAATTACTGCAGCTCTGCACATCACCCTTATTCTTAAAGATAGGTACCAAAACACGTTTTCTCCACTCCTCAGGCATCCTCTGACTCTCCAAAATTTCATTAAATAATCTGGTTAAAAATTCCACTGCCATTTCTCCTAAGCACCTCCATGCTTCCACTGGTATGTCATCTGGACCAACAGCCTTTCCATTCTTCATCCTCTTCATAGCTGTCCTTACTTCCTCCTTGCTAATCTGCTTCACTTCCTGATTCACTATCCCACATCATCCAACCTTCTCTCTCTCTCTCTCATTCTCTTCATTCATCAGCCCTTCAAAGTACTCTTTCCATCTACTCAACACACTCTCCTCACTTGTGAGTATGTTTCCCTCACTGTCCTTTATCACCCTTACCTGCTGCACATCTTTCCCAGCTCTGTCCCTCTGTCTAGCCAATCGGTACAGGTCCTTTTCTCCATCTTTAGTGTCCAATCTCTCATACAACTCTCCATATTCCTTATTCTTAGCCTTCGCCACCTCTCTCTTTGCCATGCACCTCATCTCCTTATACTCATGTCTACTTTCTTCATCTCTTTGACAATCCCACTTCTTCTTTGCCAGCCTCTTCCTCTGTATACTCTCCTGTACTTCCTCATTCCATCACCATGTCTCCTTGTCCTCCTTCCTCTGTCCAGATGTCACACCAAGCACCTTCCTAGCAGTCTCCCTTATTAGCTCTGCTGTAGTCACCCAGCTATTCGGTAACTCTTCATTGCCTCCCAGTGCCTGTCTTAACTCTTCCCTGAACTCCACCTCACAATCACCCTTTTTTAACTTCCACCATTTAATCCTTGGCACTGCTTTCACACTCCTCCTCCGCTTCTTGATCACCAACATCATCCTGCAGACCACCATTCTATGCTGCTTAACTACACTTTCCCCAGTCACCACTTTACAGTCTCCAATCTCCTTCAGACTGGCCCTCCTACATAGGATATAATCCACCTGTGTGCATCTTCCTCCACTCTTGTATGTCACCCTATGCTCCTCCCTCTTCTTAAAATACGTATTCACCACAGCCATGTCCATTCTTTTCGCAAAATCCACAATCATCTGATCTTCTGCATTCCTCTCCTTAACACCATATCTACCCATCACTTCCTCATCCCCTTTGTTCACTTCACCAACATGCCCATTGAAGTCCGCTCGAATCATTAGTCTCTCACCCTTGGGTACACCCACCACCACTTCATCCAACTCACTCCAAAATTTTTCTTTCTCATCCATTGCACACCCAACTTGTGGAGCATATGCACTAACAACATTCATCATTACACCATCAATTTCAAGCTTCATAAACATCACTCTATCAGACACTCTTTTCACCTCCAAAACACTCTTGGCATACTGTTCCATTAGGATAACCCCTACCCTATTTCTTCTGCTATCCACACCATGATAGAACAATTTGAACCTGCATCCTATACACTTGGCCTTACTTCCCTTCCATCTGGTCTCTTGCACACACAATATATCAACCTTCCTTCTCTCCATCATATCAGCTAGCTCTCTCCCTATACCAGTCATACTGCCAACATTCAAAGTTCCTACTCTCAGTACTACACTCCTAACCTTCCTCCTCTCTTCCTGCCTTCAGGCATGCCTTCCCCCTCCTCTTCTTCTTCGGCCAACAGTAGCCCAATTTCCACCAGCACCCTGTTGGCTAACAGTCCTGGTGGTGGTCGTTGTTAACCTGGGCCTCGACCTATCCGGTATGTAATTATGAAAACTTCTCCGCATCAGTAATTTTTTGCAGAGGTTTTACGCCGGATGCCCTTCCTGATGCAACCCTCCCCATTTACCCGGGCTTGGGACCGGCACAAAGAAATGCACTGGCTTGTGCATCCCCAGTGGCTGGCATTTTTCGGCATTTAGCATTAAATCATGATTCAGTCACCAGTTATTTGTTTGGGACAAGCCTTCCTGCAGGATCGCTATGTCTTTTGGGGATTTGATAATTGTACCTAGGTTGCAGTAATTTTCAAACCTAGTAACTCAGAGTCCTTTAGTACTGGCTTTAACTTTCAAGAAGTCAATGCCAAACAGTTGAGATCCCTGCTCCAAGCCCTGGGGGAACTCCAGTGTTAACTGGTCTTTTAGTGGCGGTAGCTTATTCTACTTTGATCTTCTGCATTCTGTCTATGAGCTGGTTAATGATTCAGTGGGTGATGTACGAGTTTATTTCTAGTTTATTAATCTTTTCTACTATACCTCACTGAAGGATAGCATCAAAAACCTTAGCCAGGTCAAGGTAGGTGATGTATATAATTTTTATTTTGTCAAAAAAGTCCCCCCAAGTTGAGTTAGCATGACCTGTTATTGACAAATCCAAACTGAGATGGGTACAGTGTTTGGAGGTTCAATATGTCCTTAATGATTAATTCCATGATAATTCTTTCCATGGCTTTGAATATGAGGTTGGGCAGACATTTTAGCCTCTAATTACCTGAGTCTGTGGAAGGTGCTCCCATATGCAGACGAATAACCGCTGCTGTTCTGCATTCAATAGGTACAAAACCCATATGGAGGACAAATTTGAACAGTGTTGTTAGGGGTGTGGTTAACTTTTACTTCATGCTGTTTAATATGCACACAGGGATATACTGTGGACCAAGTGATACAGTGGTTTTGGCTTTGATGGTGCTTTTAAGACTTGGTCTTATGTGGCAGCTGGGGAGGTGAATTTTAGGTATTTATTGTGGGATAGATGTGGGGAGAGATTGGTAAAGTCTGAGCTGAATTTATCAGCACTTTGATTAGCTGTATCTTCAGCTTCGGTGAAGATAACATTGTTAAAAACAAGCTCAGTGCATTGCTGCATTGTGATCCTGAGATTGCAAACATAATTAAAAAAAGGACTTGTGATTTTATTTAGCTTGGAAGGCTATTTTCACCTCAAGTTTGACTTTGTTGGATTTTTAATTAATCAATTAAGCACTTGGATTGTTTGTTTAATTTAATGTTGAGAGCTCTATCATTTTGGTACCACTCTTCTTACTTTTGGCCAAAATTGTCTTCCCTTTGTAGTATAGGTTGTCGATATTAATTCCACCTGGGGGGGTGGGGTTTGCCCTGTGCCTGTTTCTGCAGGGAACAGCTGCATAAATGCAGCTTATCTACATGCTGGTACATGTTGTTGGTGTACAATTTCACATAAACAGGAGCGTTTTCAGGGTGTGGTAGGGATTTGAAGCTTGCCAATGAATCAGTAAAAAATAGATATATTTTGTCTTAGAAAATTTTCTAAAGGAGTTATGAGCTGAGGAAGCCTCTGGTTTCAGTTTTACTTTGAAGGAGACTATTTTATGGTCTGACCTTACAAGGGAAGACAATACACTACAGATGTTGCAAGATGTTCCCATATTAGAAAGGAAAAGGTCTAAGATGTAGTTACCCCTAGTGGGTACTTTGACTAATTGTTTCAAGGTAGTTGTATTAATAAAATCCAGGAATCTTTTCACTTGTCGAGGTGTAGGTTTCCCAGTCTACAGTTTGGTAGTTAACCTCACCAAGGAAAATGATAATGGGGTTAACATCGAGAGACGCCAGTTATTGTAGGTAGGTTTTGTAGCATTCATTAGCCATAGATGGAATTCTATAGCTATCTAGCTAGTATATGGTGAGGGATCTTTCTGACAGCGATTTGGACGTGTAGAAGCAGTACTGTATCATGCTGCTTTACCAAACCAAATGTGAGTCTCTCATGATTGAAGACAGACACCTCCACCTCTTTTCCTTTTCTGTGTTTTTTTCTGCACAGTGTCTGGCCTGAAAGTATGAAAGGCATTATAATTCTGGACTGCCAGAATGCTCTCCACTGTTTAAACCATGTGACAGTCATTCACATCCAGGGTTTGGAGAGCTTGCAAGGAGTATTTTTTTTTGTTTAGGCTCCTAGCACTGATTAGTAACACCTTCATATTTTTCTTTGCCTGTTTCTCCATGTTGGTAGTTTTATCTGGTTCACATTGCCTTCAAAAGATACTATGGAAGTAGAGAATGCCTTTGCCATTATCTGAAAACCTAGATGGGACAAATACACACCATCCCTGCCAAAGCAGCATGGTCTGTTGAACATACAATATTCTCTCAGGCTGACAGGTGTTGGACCTCCCAAGAATGACACCAAAACGCTAAGCTAAATTTGCTCAAAAGCAGGGTCATACCTGCCTAGGACAGATTGTCTGATGGCTCCATCATGTCTTAATTTATATAGGTTCATAGGTTCATAGGTAGGTACTAGGCTATTGGCCCTAGGGCCTATATAAGCCTAGCCAAACAGTACCCTGGCTTTTGCCACCCAAGAAAATTATTTTCCTGTGCCCCTGTCAAGCAAAGCCACAGAAGTGATCCCTGGGGTGAATTTCTTATCTCCCATCCAATCATCAAGAGTTTTCTTGAAGAGTGCTAATGAGCAGCTTTGTTTGATATAGATAGGTAGTTTATTCCAGAGCATGGGAAGTCTCGGGGACAGGAATCTATCCCTCCGGCATTGTTGTGGTGACAAGGTTTATGTCCCTAGAGTGTGTAGCTCAGAGGGATTGGGATTTATTTATGTGGAGCATGTACAACAGGTCTTGGTTTGACATAGCTTTGTATGTTAGGCAGAGATCGCCTTTGAGTAGGTGATATGTGACACAGTAACGCTGGAGTTTTTTGAGACGGTCTGTGTAGGGCATCTCTTTGAGGCCGGTAATCCTCTTTGTGAGGTATTTCTGCAGCCTTTACAGTTGTTGTAGATGTCTTGTGAGGTACATACCAAAAGGAGTGTTGTACTCCATAATGGGTCTAATGAGTGATGAGTAGAGGGGAACAATTACCTCTTTTTTCCTGGATGAGAAACCTTTTGTGATGAGGTGTGCACATAGAAGGATTTCCTGACTACTGTGGCAATGTGATTATCAAAGGACAGACTACTGTCCACCTGTGTCCCAAGGTCTCTTATCACACTTTAGGTGTTAAGCAGACTACCACCTATATGGTAGTTCATGGGTACAGAGTTTTTACCAAAAGAGATGACAATGCACTTTTTGGCATTGAGCTTGAGGCCATGGTTTTGACACCAGACATCTGTCTTAATGAGGCCCTTTTGTAGGATGCCCACATCATTAGGAATTTTGATTATGGTTCCTAGTTTGCAGTCCTCTGTGAACTTTGTTAGCCAAAGACCTTCTGTGTTAGCCTGTACTTCAGAGAAGTAGATACCAAACAGGAGAGGACCTAGGACTGAACCCTGTGGTACTCCACTTGCACTGGTCTGAAGTTGTATTTAGAGTCTGCTACTTTCACAGTGTGAGTTCTGTCAGTGAACCAGTTGGCAACCCATCTTGTGACATTGGGATTTATACCTAGTTTAGTGAGTTTGTCTATAATTCCAGAGTGGGGGATGGTGTTGAAAGCCTTGGCGAGATCTAGATAGGCTGTGTGAACCACCTTACCCTCATCTACAGCTTTGGTGACCGCTTCAAAGAAGTCTATCAGGTTTAGGAGACATAATCTGCCTTTTACAAACTTGGACTGGGTAGGGTCCAGAGTTTGGAGATTACCAATGTCATTGTTTATAAGTTCCATGATGATACGCTCCATAGCCTTGCAGACCAGACTCATCAGGCTAATGGAGCGGTAGTTCCTGGGGTCCGTGGTGGCTCCTCCTTTGTGGAGTGGGATAACCGTTGCTGTGCACCATTCAGTGGGCACAAACCCTGAGGTGAGGCTATGATTGAACATGGTACTTAGGTGGGGTGGCAGTTCATTCTGTAGTTCCTATAGAACGCAACCTGGGATGTTGTCAAGTCCCATGGATGCTGTGTTCTTGGCTTTGGAGAGTGTTTTTTACCTGTGCAGCCATGATTACAGGTACTTTTGCATTGTTTCGGTATAGAGATGGGCCCTTTAGGTGATGAGAGAGGGGTATAGTTAGCACTGAACCTATCTGCCAGGATGTTGGCAATATCAGTTGGTTCTGTATATTTAGTGTCATTGTGCTGTAACTCAGAGCAGATCTGAGTGTTGCCATTGAGATTCTTGACATAGCTATCGAATGCTTTGTGGTTGTATATAGCATAGGAGGTCTATTTCATGTCACTGGCACCCACATGTACTATGACCTGGTCACACCTGTATCTGTTGCTCAAAAGTCTTCACTGTGTGTGTCATCTGATGGATGCTTACTTACTTTGGTAAGAGGTGCAGCTATATGTCTTAAAATGGAGTCACTAATAACTGGAATGCATGGTTGAGTAGATGCTTGCCTTTTGGGCTAAGCATCCATGACTTTGGCACTCCTTGCTCTGTGTGTGGTGGTAATAATATGTGAAAACACCTTTAAATTGCAGTATGGACAGCATGAGCCTTACCTATTGTTCCAGAATATGTATTGCACAGAGTTGCCTCAAAGCATTATAGCAATAATAATGAATAGTAACTTCTGTGAAATGTCTTGTTTATAAATACCACAGTGCATCGCCACTGTACTATGACTGGCTGTAATTTCCTTAATTCAACTGACAACACTGCAGAGTTGACTAATGGAGTAGTAAGACCCTTATTTTTTGCAGTGGGGTAATCATATCTATTGTGCATGATTACTGAAAAGCCATGCGGTCAATTCTGTACAATCATCACTGTCTCAGTTCCTCGGAATGCTGATGGCAAATTTCAATAAAATAATGACCATCCTGCATCATAGACTAGTGAATGCCAGTATTCCTGTTGAGTCTGATGGACAGGTTATCTGCAGTGGACTGGAGCAGTGACAGCAGAACTGTAGGCTTTGTACCAGCCTGCGATAGTGAAGTAATAACTGAGTCACTGGACAAAGCTCTTAGTTTGCTGGTCAGTATATGTTGTCACCCTCATATATAACTGTAAGCTATCCAAAAAGAGTAAAAGCATGAAACCATAAATACAAGAAACAAAAATTAGATTCCTTCATAGGGTAATAAGACTCACTCTCCTTGCAAGTGAGGAGCTTGGCAGTCAAAGATGGTCTAAGAGTGCATCCACTTCTCCACGTTGAGAGGAAGAAAATGTTGTGTCCAAATGCAGAGATGAAAAGTCAGCAAGCAAGGAAGAGTAGTAGTAGTGCTGAAATTGAAATCATCATCAAGTCTTGGAGAGTACTTTCATGAGGTAGACCCTGTTTTACACAAAATCTCATCATGGTGAGACTGATATATAGACTGTATTTATATAACATATATCATGGACAGAAGGAGGTTAAAAATTAAAAAAAAAAGATAGCTGGGTGTATAAGACCCAGAATAAAAAAGTGCCTGATCCTGCTAGGCACACTGGTGCCAGGACTGGAAAAGATGACAGTGTAGAATCCTCAAAATATGGAAACATTCCTACAATGGGGCTAGGCCAGGCCCAGGGGGAAGGATGCCCCCCCCTGTTGTAGAATGAAGTAGCAGCCCACAAAAAAGTGATAGGCCAAAGAAGATCCATAAAGACTATAAAGTGGACTATTGAGGATAAGAAAGAAATTATATATTGTTACTATTATGCAAAAAGGCCAGAATTTCCAGACAAAAGATATACAAAATAATTAAGAGAGAAATTAGAGGAAAGAAAAATACTTCCATGAGAAAAACTGTCAGAAGCTTCAAATAAAAATGTTTATTCATTAATACAACAGATTTGTGAAAAACAGTAGAAAAATCAAGACACATTGATCTGTCTGGAAAAAGAAGCAGCTGAGGAAATAAGAAAATATGAACAACAGAACCTAGAGATTTTTGAAAAGTATAAAAAAGAAATATGGACATGGGAAAGAAAGAGAGATTTGATATGGTGCAATGTTTATGCAAAGGAGGAAGTCAAATTAATCAATATAAAGAAAGCAGCTCCAAAGATATTCAAAGAGAAATACAGGCAAAGGCATCCAGAGATCGAAAATTTCACAATAAGGAAAATAATATCAGAAAGAGGGAATGCAGAAAAGAAAATTAGTAAAGTAGAAGTTAAAACAATAGACGGTGAAGTTATGGAGTGCCTGCGAAGTGAAGGATTTGGTGTAGAAGGTCCAACACAGGTTACATCACAGCAAGATGGAGCGAGTCCACAAAGTAAGGAGAAGCAGGAAGTTCAGGAGACATCTGTAGAAGAAATATGGACATGGGAAAAAATAAATTTAATATGGTGTAATATTTATGGAAAGGAAAAAGCAAAACTAACCAATACAAAAAGAGCAGCAGCAAAGATATTCAAAGAGAAATACAGACAAAGGAATACAGATATGGAAAACTTTACAATACAAAAAATAAGACAAACAGGAAAAGTAAAAAAGGAGATTAGCAATGGAGAAGTTAAATGAAACTGAGGTCATGGAGTACCTATGAAGTGAAGGATTCAGTGTAGAAAATCTAATTCAGAAAGCACCACAACAGGATAGAGCAATGGATATCCAAATTAATGGGAAATCAGTGGAATGGGAAGCAATTGGTCAGGTGCCATATGAAGATATTTTGGAGCTTTCCACAGGAAACCAGTATAAATGTTCACTTGAAGCTGGACAGCAAGGGAAGGAACAGGAAACTGGAAACTCTGATGCAGTCAATGTCGAGAAATGATAGGCCAGTAAGTTATCATATGACAAAACAACGCATGGCACAGGATGAAACTGAAGAGAATGTGCCACAGGAAGATGCTATAGAACTTTCTATAGAATGTCCACAGGAAATGGAAAATAAAAAATGTGTACTCAATTTAGAAGAAATAGATACATTTTGGAGAAGTATTTATTAAGATTCTGTGGAACATAACAAAGATGCTAAATGGATAGAAGAAGTAAAAGAAAGAATAGAAAGTTTAAAGGTACAGGATATGAAATGGGATGAAGTAACATCCAGAGAGATTGAAACAAAGTTAAGAAAAGTCTCCAACTGGAAAACCCCAGGCCCAGATGCAGTACCTAATTTCTGGTTAAAAGTATTAACATCTTTGCACAAAGACTTACCTATGAGTAAGAACTAATTATATGCACACCTTGAACAGACACCAACTTGGCTAACAACAGGAAAAACAATGCTACTACTTAAGAATGAACTTGAAAGCAACCCTGAAAACTATAGACCAATAAGTTGCATTCCCACAATGCATAAACTATACTCTGAATTGATGCCAACAGAGTTTATAGTCATTTAAAAGAAAACTGAATTATGGCAATAGAACAAAAGGGCAATAAAATAAAGTCATATGGAACAAGGGATCATTTGTTGTTAAATAAAGTCATAGTGGAGAACTGTAAAAAGGGGAAGAATCTAAGTATGGCATGGATTGACTATAAAAAAATAATTTTATATTATCCCACATTCATGGATAAAAGAGTGCTTAAAATTTATAAGATACACCCTTCAGTGATTGATTACATTACAGTGACCACGAAACAGTGGCAGACCACTTTGCAATTAAGCCATGATAAATGACAAATTATTATTCTAGGGATACAAATTCAAAGGCGGATATTCCAGGGTGACTCTGTCTCACTGCTGTTATTCTGGCTTTGCCCTTAACCCATTAAGTTGTTGACTTAACAGCTTAGGCCATGGCTATAACTTGTGTCCTAAAAACAACAAAGTGTGAGGACTTCTCATCTTCTCTTTATCAATGATTTAAAACTGTATAGCTCATCAGATGAGGAACTGAAAGCAGCACAACTGCAAGTTGTCAATACTTTTTCAAATGATATAAGAATATCAGTTGGTCTTAATAAATGTGCAAAAGCAACCTTTAAAGCAGGAAAACTGCAGCACCAAGAAAACATCAGTTTGGGACAAGAATGTGATATAAAATAACTTGAGCAAGAGTGAGTGTATACATATTTGTGAACTGACGAAGGATCAACAATAAAACATGAACAAATGTAAATGAAACTTAGTAAGGATTACTTTAGAATACTTAAATTAATCCTGAAAACAGTGTTGACATCTAGGAACAAAATCCAAGCTATAAACCAATTTGCTATTCCTGTCATAACTTACAGTTATGGAGTGATTGACTGGCCCCAAAATGTATTGGATATATTAGACAGGAAAACCAGAAGGATGCTTCATGCTCACCAAATGATTTATATAAATAAGTGCATAGCAAGATTATATATTCCCCATTCCAAACGAGAGATGGGATTTATACAAATCAGTGCATACCAAGATTATATATTCCTCATTCCGAAGGAGGAATGGGCCTCCTTGAAACTGATTATATGTATAGATCTGCAATCTTGTGACTCCACATATATCTGCTGACCTCATAAGACCCAAACGTAGTGAACGTTTTGGAACATGAAGATAATAAATCTAAGATGACTTCTCTGCTTAATCTAGCAGAAGCATATTGGCATCAAGCAAGAATGGAAATCAAACCAGAAGTAGATAAAAATCAGGCATCAACTGAATGTACCAAACAACAAAAGCAAGAATATAAAGTGAAGGAGTAGATGAGAAGGCAAGAAATGTGGAAAATGCATAAATATAGTTGCAAGTATAAAAAACTTCTGGAAGAACCTCATGTTGATCATGAATTAATGCTGGAATGATTAAGGAGGGGCAAATTCAAACCAAGAGATGAAAGGCTAATATTTGTGGCCCAAGATAGTGGGATGCGTACTCGTTGGTTTACAAAGTCCATTGAGCATGTGGGAGAAACAGACAAATGTAGGTTTTGTAAAACCGAATTGCAAACAGTTACACACTTCATTGCTGGTTGTGACATACTAATGGCAAAAGGACTGTATACTGAAAGGCATAATAATGTGGCAAGATTGTTGCAATGGGAATTGTGAAAACATTATGGTATTGAAGTGAATGAAAAACACTGGCAACATAAGCCACAAAGCATTATAGAAAATGATGAAATTTACATCACATGAGATCATCCATTACCAACAGTTCAAAAGATAGATGCTAGAAAAGCAGATATAGTGGTCCATGAAAAGAAGACAAAAATAGCATTGATAATTGAAATTGCCACACTCAGTGACTATAGTGTCTTGCATACAGAGACACAAAGTCATAAAATATCATGATCTACAGGCAGAAATGAGAGCAACATGGAAGAAAGATGCAACAGTAGTAGGAACAACCAATTGGGAATTACCTTACTGGGGTTTTGTGTCAAATGCTTTGGCTAGTTCAAGATAGGTGGTATGCAGTGCCTTTCCCTCATCCAGGGCCTTGGTGACTTTCTCTAAAATGTCCACTGAGGCTGAGTAAAGCCTTTAGAAAGGCTTCGTATACAGGTCATAGTTCCGGCTGGTCAGGTCGCCTGGTGAGAGGAACTGCTAGTGTGGCAGCTAGAAATCAAAGATGAAACACACAGAAAAAACAGGCAAAAGAACGTAAATGGCTCGGCTAAGGAGCTCTGCTCGCCATGGTGGCAAAAAATCAACGTAGTCGAAGTTCAGATTCTAGAAGGTCGTACTTTATTGAAGTAAAAAGTACCAGAAGTACAATTATTGTACTTCTGGTACTTTTTACTTCAATAAAGTACGACCTTCTAGAATCTGAACTTCCACTACACAACCACAAGTGCTCGGGTATGCACAGCCTTTCTCAAGGCTTTACCGGTATCCCAGCTTCTTCACCGACATTCCACCATACCTTTATTAAGGCAGCCTACCTGGTCATCCATTTGTTCTTGGCTTCCCTAGGGTATTTTATTTGTGGACATTTTTCCTCCTCTGCATAGGAGCTTAAATACCCAGGTCCCACAAACAATCATTTTCCTGCTGGACTTTCTCTAAGAAGTCAACCATGTTTAACAGGCATGACCTACTTTAATTAATCTAAACTGGGTTGAGTCCAATTGGTTGATGGTTCCCCTTTGTGCAGATGGATTCCTTTTGCTGTCCTCCATTCCACTGGAGTATAGACAGTTTGCAGGCTGTGGTTAAACAGGGATCCAAGCAAGGGAAGGAACAGGAAACTGGAAACTCTGATGCAGTCAATGTCGAGAAATGATAGACCAGTAAGTTATATGACAAAACAATGCATGGCACAGGCTGAAACTGAAGAGAATGTGCCACAGGAAGATGCTATAGAACTTTCTATAGAATGTCCACAGGAAATGGAAAATAAAAAATGTGTACTCAATTTAGAAGAAATAGATACATTTTGGAGAAGTATTTATTAAGATTCTGTGGAACATAACAAAGATGCTAAATGGATAGAAGAAGTAAAAGAAAGAATAGAAAGTTTAAAGGTACAGGATATGAAATGGGATGAAGTAACATCCAGAGAGATTGAAACAAAGTTAAGAAAAGTCTCCAACTGGAAAACCCCAGGCCCAGATGCAGTACCTAATTTCTGGTTAAAAGTATTGACATCTTTGCGCAAAGACTTACCTATGAGTAAGAGCTAATTATGTGCGCACCTTGAACAGACACCAACTTAGCTAACAACAGGAAAAACAATGCTACTACTTAAGAATGAACTTGAAAGCAACCCTAAAAACTATAGACGAATAAGTTGCATTCCGACAATGTATAAACTATACTCTGAATTGATGCCAACAGAGTTTATAGTCATTTAAAAGAAAACTGAATTATGGCAATAGAACAAAAGGGCAATAAAAGAAAGTCATATGAAACAAAGGATCATTTGTTGTTAAATAAAGTCATAGTGGAGAACTGTAAAAAGGGGAAGAATCTAAGTATGGCATGGATTGATTATAAAAAAATAATTTTATATTATCCCACATTCATGGATAAAAGAGTGCTTAAAATTTATAAGATACACCCTTCAGTGATTGATTACATTACAGTGACCACGAAACAGTGGCAGACCACTTTGCAATTAAGCCATGATAAATGACAAATTATTATTCTAGGGATAAAAATTCAAAGGTGGATATTCCAGGGTGGCTCTATCTCACTGCTGTTATTCTGGCTTGCCCTTAACCCATTAAGTTGTTGACTTAACAGCTTAGGCCATGGTTATAACTTGTCTCCTAAAAACAACAAAGTGTGAGGATTTCTCATCTTCTCTTTATCAATGATTTAAAACTGTATAGCTCATCAGATGAGGAACTGAAAGCAGCACAACTGCAAGTTGTCAATACTTTTTCAAATGATATAAGAATATCAGTTGGTCTTAATAAATGTGCAAAAGCAACCTTTAAAGCAGGAAAACTGCAGCACCAAGAAAGCATCAGTTTGGGACAAGAATGTGATATAAAATAACTTGAGCAAGAGTGAGTGTTTACATATTTGTGAACTGACGAAGGATCAACAATAAAACATGAACAAATGCAAATGAAACTTAATAAGGATTACTTTAGAAGACTTAAATTAATCCTGAAAACAGTGTTGACATCTAGGAACAAAATCCAAACTATAAACCAATTTGCTATTCCTGTCCTAACTTACAGTTATGGAGTGATTGACTGGCCCCAAAATGTATTGGATATATTAGACAGGAAAACCAGAAGGATGCTTCATGCTCACCAAATGATTTATATAAATAAGTGCATAGCAAGATTATATATTCCCCATTCCAAATGAGAGATGGGATTTATACAAATCAGTGCATACCAAGATTATATATTCCTCATTCCGAAGGAGGAATGGGCCTCCTTGAAACTGATTATATGTATAGATCTGCAATCTTGTGACTCCACATATATCTGCTGACCTCATAAGACCCAAACGTAGTGAACGTTTTGGAACATGAAGATAATAAATCTAAGATGACTTCTCTGCTTAATCTAGCAGAAGCATATTGGCATCAAGCAAGAATGGAAATGAAACCAGAAGTAGATAAAAATCAGGCATCAACTGAATGTACCAAACAACAAAAGCAAGAATATAAAGTGAAGGAGTAGATGAGAAGGTAAGAAATGTGGAAAATACATAAATATAGTTGCAAGTATAGAAAACTTCTGGAAGAACCTCATGTTGATCATGAATTAATGCTGGAATGAATAAGGAGGGGCAAATTCAAACCAAGAGATCAAAGGCTAATATTTGTGGCCCAAGATAGTGGGATGCGTACTCGTTGGTTTACAAAGTCCATTGAGCATGTGGGAGAAACAGAGAAATGTAGGTTTTGTAAAACCAAATTGCAAACAGTTACACACTTCATTGCTGGTTGTGACATACTAATGGCAGAAGGACTGTATACTGAAAGGCATAATAATGTGGCAAGATTGTTGCAATGGGAATTGTGAAAACATTATGGTATTGAAGTGAATGAAAAACACTGGCAACATAAGCCACAAAGCATTATAGAAAATGATGAAATTTACATCACATGAGATCATCCATTACCAACAGTTCAAAAGATAGATGCTAGAAAAGCAGATATAGTGGTCCATGAAAAGAAGACAAAAATAGCATTGATAATTGAAATTGCCACACTCGGTGACTATAGTGTCTTGCATACAGAGACATAAAGTCATAAAATATCATGATCTGCAGGCAGAAATGAGAGCAACATGGAAGAAAGATGCAACAGTAGTAGGAACAACCAATTGGGAATTACCTTACTGGGGTTTTGTGTCAAATGCTTTGGCTAGTTCAAGATAGGTGGTATGCAGTGCCTTTCCCTCATCCAGGGCCTTGGTGACTTTCTCTAAAATGTCCACTGAGGCTGAGTAAAGCCTTTAGAAAGGCTTCGTATACAGGTCATAGTTCCGGCTGGTCAGGTCGCCTGGTGAGAGGAACTGCTAGTGTGGCAGCTAGAAATCAAAGATGAAACACACAGAAAAAACAGGCAAAAGAACGTAAATGGCTCGGCTAAGGAGCTCTGCTCGCCATGGTGGCAAAATCAGCGTGGTCGAAGTTCAGATTCTAGAAGGTCGTACTTTATTGAAGTAAAAAGTACCAGAAGTACAATCATTGTACTTCTGGTAATTTTTACTTCAATAAAGTACAACCTTCTAGAATCTGAACTTCGACTACACAACCACAAGCGCTCGGGTATGCACAGCCTTTACCGGTATCCCAGCTTCTTCACCGACATTCCACCATACCTTTATTAAGGCAGCCTACCTGGTCATCCATTTGTTCTTGGCTTCCCTAGGGTATTTTATTTGTGGACATTTTTCCTCCTCTGCATAGGAGCTTAAATACCCAGGTCCCACAAACAATCATTTTCCTGCTGGACTTTCTCTAAGAAGTCAACCATGTTTAACAGGCATGACCTACTTTAATTAATCTAAACTGGGTTGAGTCCAATTGGTTGATGGTTCCCCTTTGTGCAGATGGATTCCTTTTGCTGTCCTCCATTCCACTGGAGTATAGACAGTTTGCAGGCTGTGGTTAAACAGGGATCCAAGCAGGTCTGCTATGTCATGTTTTAAGTTGCTTAAAAGGCAATCTGGAGTGTTGTCTGGTCCCATTGATGCCATGTTTTTAGAGATGACCTGTTTTCTTGAGATAGCTTGGAGAATGGTGGCAGGTATACTTTAGGGGGGGTGACTGGAGGGGTCAGAAGGGTGAAGTTTTCTCCTACTCTGTCAGACAGCAGATTGGCTGCTACCTCTGTTTGTGTATGGGTGATGCCATCCACAGCCAGTTCAGCATACAGCTTGGTATCCCATTGTAGATTTTGGATGTAGTTATAGAATGCCTTGTGATTATCCTTAGCTAGGGAGGTTATTTTTGCTTCATAATTAGCTTTGGAGGAATTGACAAAATCTCTTATTTGTTTCTTTAAGCTAGAGAGGAATTGCCTACTCTGCTGAGCCAGTTTCCTCTTGTTCCTGGGCATTAGTTTCTTTCTCTTCTTGTATAGCCCATTTATACAAGAAGACCACACATTGACCATGAAACCAGGGTGATCTGTTATTTTGGCAAGACCAGATTTTAATCTGGTCAGGTACAGCCAATTCAATAAATTCTTAAGTGGTTATACAGGGCATTGGTGTACAACTCTGCATAGGAATCTGTGTTATCTGCTTTTGAGGGGGGTTTGGAACTTGTTATACCTTCACTTAGTAGAAGTTAATTTGCCTTTGAAAAATTCTTAAGCATTTGTTTAGCTTGATGGGGTATCTGATCCTATGTTTACATTGAATGAGACTGATTTATGGTCCATTCTTACTAGGAAGAACATCACCTGATGGGGAGTACAATATTCTCCCATGTTAGTCCAAGACATCCAAGCCTCCTGTGGGTGTGTTGACTAGCTGTTCCAGAGCATTTGCAATAACAAAGTCCAAGAACCTTTGAGACAGCATGTTTGAGGTCATGTATGTTTCCCAATCAATGGCAGGATAATTAAAATCACCCATGAGTAAGTTATTGGGCTATATGGCAAGTGACTCAAGTAAGTCCAGGTATGTGGTATGCTTTTCCTGTTTCATGGTAGGGGACCTATAGCTAGAGAGTAGCTCAAGGGATGGATACAATTTGACCAGTCTCAAGGTGTACTTATCCTTAATGAGGATGGATAAACCTCCTACTTTGGTTGTTTCATGGTCAATTTGTGGTCTGAGCATATGAAGGGCATTGTAGCCCTGTAAAGCCAGAGTGCTTTATCTGCTTTAGAATCATGTTTCAGTGACTGCACAGATATCAGCATCTTCCAAAGTGAGGTGTGCTTCCAGGGAGTGCAGTTTCTTGTTTGACTCCCAGCATTAAGCAGCAGTGCCTTGAGTTTATCTAGAGAATAAGATTTTGTTAAGCCGGGAAGTTTATTATTTTGAAACTGCCTACAAAGGCACTAGAAGTGGCTAATGCCTTTTCCAGTATCCAAAAATCTAAATGAGATAGGTGCTGACCATTTCTACCAAAGCAATGAGGCCTGAGGACCATGTCTTCCCAGGCTGACAGATAGTGGATCCCCTTGGACTGACACCGAAGCTATGCCAATTGTTAAGTCAATCATTTTTTTTTTGTTTGTTTTGTGGCATCATCTTTGGAGAAGGTAGAATGATGCTTAAGGCTAAGCTTATATCTGCCTGTGACACATAATCTGAGACCTCAGTCATGTCCCTCTTCATATAGTCCAGTGAGGTACTTCTCAAGTCATTCACCCTCACATGGGCTATGACGCAGTCAAACCAGTACTTGTGGTTGAGTGACCTGAGCGCTTGAGTAACTTGGCAGATCCTGGCACCTGACAGGCAGTTAACTGTAACTGAATCCTTATCCAGGCTAGCGAGTGGGAACATTCATGTATCTCATAATGGAGCCACCTATGACCAATACCTTAGGTTTTGTGGTGTTACACCTTATGGGTTTATTTTAGACAAACTGGTGTGTGTGCTTTATTATGTGTTGTGGTTGATTTTTGCATTGTGTAAGTGGTTTCCATTTGGGAGGCCTCTGATCTTCTGCTAAGTTACTAGTTAGTATCTGTGCATATGATGGTTTATGTGTCATGTCCTTATTTAGTGTTGGAAGTGTGCATGTGCTGATAGCATGTTTCACATTCAATTTGTACTTATGTGAGAGTCTTGTCTCCAATTTCATAGTGTAACTACATCTCTCGCATAAAGCATTTGTTTCAGGAATAAGTGGTTGTCAGGTATACATGAGACAATTGCTACATTGGCTCAGGATGCCCATGTCTGTCAAGCTGGCCAGAGAGATGATGAGAAACAGCCCATTCAATAGAACAGGTTTCTTACTGTATCTTTTATTAGGGAAGGGAATGGGTTAATTCGGCAGGACTGTGCTGGTAACAGTGAGACAACAAGAGGAATCTATACTTTGTGTAGGCTACACTTAATCAGTAAGCAACATGCTCAGTGTGAATCTGAGTTGCTCCTAGAGCAGCAGTTGAGCTTCACTAACAGCTATTTAGGGTAAAACTGAACGTCTAGGCTTTTGAGACTATGCAGGGCTTTGATAAGCTGCTACATGAAGAGCAGCACAGCACAAATGTGAGGCTTAAACATGAGCAAAGAGAAACAAGTTTTAAGCTAACTGCCAATCAGGAAAGCACACAATAAGCCTTCTCCCAACTCACACAGGTTAAATTAACACACTTCTACAACAGGGGTGCAGATAAATATCTGGTTAATGTAGAACAGCTGGTTTGGAGCTCAAGTGTAACAAGACCACACAAACTACCTGCAACAGCCCTACAACTAATCAATACAATGTAATACAATGTGATTAACTACTTAAAGTAGCAGTAGCCAATACACTTTATTTATTTATTTATTTATGTGTTTATTTATTGCTATAAAGTACAAAAATAACAGCAAATAGCTCAAGAAACTGTTAAAGTCACACTATAAAAGAGAATTGCACAAAAAAAGAAAAATAGTTATTTTTGTCTTTTCATTAATGGATTGCTCCAGGTGAAAGCAGATTCTCAGCAATAAATAGCAAAGTTGCCAAACAACAAGCAGCTCTGGGTATCTATGCCAAAGTCTGTTCAAATGTGAAGCTTAAGTGTGAGCAAAGAGAAAAAAAATTAAGCTAACTACCATTCAGAAAAGCACATAATAAGCCACCAGCAATCCCCAACTCAGACAGGTTAGATCAGCACACTTCTGCCACAAGGGTACAGAAAAACACTTTTTTAATGTAGAATAGCTGGTTTGTAGTCCAAATGTAACAAAACCATGCAAGCTACCTACAACAGCCTTACAACAAACAGATACAATATAATACAATGCAATTAAATATTTAAAGCTGCAGCAGATAGTGCAGTTCTTTTAAAAACTGCTGAAGTACAGTCATAGTATAAAAGAGAAGTGCAAAAAATTACCTGGACCCATTTTGTGTGCTTCCCAGCTCAGATAGACCAGGAAAACACCTACTCCCACTAGATAAATAATTCCAGTCCTCCTAATGTGAAGGCACAGTAAATAAGCGACTCAGTAAAATGCTGCCACAAACAAACTTAAAGATATGGATACATCAGTGTACTTTAAACAGATTATAAAAGTGTGATTATTAAAAAAAAGTACTTTGCTCTGTATAAATGAGCCAAGGGCCACCAAATTGCACAAAATTTATAAAGGCACTAAAAACAAGATAAGCTGATTAATAAGCAATTCAGCCAATAAAACTATGTGCAGATATATCAAGTGTTTCCCCAACCTAAGCAAACCAGGCTACCTCCGAGTATACTAGCTGGAAAAATCACTGACCTCTTATTGTAAAAAAAGTGCTTGCTAGAGTGTAGAAACATACTACTTTATCCAACAGCTAGCTATAATATGAATTCAGATCAAGTCAATCAGTAAAACAGACAATGAGAGGCAGAATGCACTTTTTCAATATAAGCCAAGTGGAAAAGCTAGCAGGGAATCACCAGCACTGCTTTATTTTATGCAGGCTTGAAAACTTTTCAGAAAAAGACAAAGACCCAGAAATACACTCTGTATTTAAGTATCACTCAAGAAACAATATAACCAATGAAAAACATGTGAAATGTGCAACCTAGATAATTTAAGTGCCTATCTCTCACATAAAACAAAAACACTAGTCCAAACAGATTTCTTAAAACAGAGACTAGCTCTATCACTCAAAGACAAAAAAATATAGGTTTACTTTCCTCACCCATAAGGTAATCAAAAGCAGTGCTTTAGTTTATGCAGGCTTGAACTCTTTTCAGAGAAAGACAAAGGCACAGAAATTCACTTTCTGCAGCTTTTTCTATTCAGGACAATAGTGCATATTTTTTAGCAGCTGTAGACATGTTCCTCATGCTTTAATATATGAGGTCTGGCTTTCAACCATATGACCCTGATGTCCTCCTCATTATTGACTTTCACCCCCATTCTTTTTTTAACTTGATCTTCACTCTATGTTGGTTGAAATTTAACAGTACAGCTGACACCACCCAGAGGGGAAGAACACTCCATTTGGGGTTATTATTGTGTGTAGAATGGTATATGCAGTGACCGCATCAGTTATTTTCTTTGTTGTATGCTGGAAGACACATTCACATTTCCTTATATTCACTGCCCTTCTCTGTTTGTGCATTTCATTAACTCTGTCTTCTGGGGCACTTGATAGTCTGTGGATAGTTGTCATAAACACACCAAAGTCTCCAGCAAGAGAATAATACTTTCTGTTCAACCTTAACACAATATAACTTCTTCCATGAATCTATTACTTCTTTTTTTTTTTTTTTTGTTTTTTTGGTTATTTAACCACTAGATGGTCATTTGGAATATATCCATATACAAGCTTTTATCAGGGAATCTCACGCAGCTGTTAGTAATTATGCCATCTATTAAATGTGGCATTCATCACGTTACTGAGTACTGGTGCCTTACAGTTGACAAAGGTGACTGAGTCATCTCTGGTAGGGATCTTGTTGGTGACTCCACTTGCAGTCTGTCATCTAACATTGTGAAGAGGCGAATCTTGGCATGGACTGCTTCTGTGACCATGATGAAATACTCAGCAGGAATTCCAAAAATGTATTTATTTCATTGTCAGGTCATATGTGATGAACAGTAATTTATCAAGTATATCAAAAGATGTAGTCAGAGACATGCTGACACTTTCACCATGCTGAGGAGGAATGTCCTTCATACCAGTATATCAAATGGCAAGTATAGTTTAGTTTCAAGAAGGATGTGCTTCCCTGCAAACTGTGAACTGTCATGCTTGCACCAGCTTTCTGACCAAGCAGTATAATTGTATCACCTCCAGATCATAGACAGGGTTGAGGTATAGCTGCAGACAATGCTAGAGTCTCTTTTTTCTCTCAACCTGAGTCTGAAGATCTTGGAGTACCTTGGTTGCAGCAAGGAGGTACACATATGTTTGGTATTTTGGCTAAAGGCAATCATTCTGAATGCAACACTGCGATACATTCTTGTGCTCCATGTCAGTTGTTCCTTCTGCATTTATATGGCATACAGTGATGTTATTGTGTTGCAAAAATCACATGTGATGCAAATGGGCAAAACTGCATGCCATATATCATGATATCGCTTTGGAAGTCAAAGCTGTCAGATATGTTGTAATAAATTTTATGGAATTACAAATGTTTGATGTGGCATGTGTAGTATCTCACTTTTGCATAGATTATTTAGGAATCTGTCCCAGTATTCATTCTGGAGATGCAGTCATTGGGCCATTACAATAACCAATATTTTGTGATACTTGCTCACAATGGTTTTCAGATATACTGATATATTTAACATTTACCTCACTTGCACTGTGCTGGTCATTTGTGTCATCATAAGTCAAAGATTCTAGTACTCACATTACACATGGCTAATCTGCATTCTGCGCTAAAACAAGAACAATGCATCAGAAGGGGTCATAAACAGGATGGGAGTTCTAGTAGTGATATTGGGCTATGCCACCCATACTTACAAATATTAGGGCATGCATAGACAGATATCCTCAGTTGTAATGGCCAAATATAACTGCAGGTCAGGCATTTGGGTATGGCACAAAAATAAAAATCATAATGTCCACAAATACGATGCTGCATTTCCACACTTAAGATTCCATTTAGGCAATAGAAGGATTTTAGATCTGGGGTGGATGGTTTAGGAGTTATGCCTGACATTTAAGGTCAAGGAAAGGAATCAGTAGCAACTGACATGGCAGCTGAGCTCCATATGGAGTGAAATAAAAAGAAAAAGATAAGTGAATCCAGAAATTTGCTAAGTGAGTTGAATGAGTAAGCATCAGCCTAAACTAAGGATACACAACAGTTCATAGATCCTGATTCACTGATCCATATGGGCTTGCCTGAATGAATAAAATGTAGTTTTTATTACATGAGGGACTAAGACATAACTCCCTGCAAGTCAAGGGTTGAGAATTTTGGGGTGGGGTGGGGAGCTTTGTCCCTTTACCTCCTCTAACATAACTAATTGTGAGATTGCAACACCTTGGAATAAGTCATAACATCTTTCAGTGCCTTTTGTTCTTCTTCTTGTTTTTGGCTCAGCTGAACTCAGTGCAGGGAGTTGGGTATCATCAAGGAGTACATTATAGAGTGATAGGCATGAAGTATACAATGTAAAATGGCATGTTGGCCAAACTGTGATGAAAGTACAGGATAATGACTGCTGATGTAATGTGGGGTATGTCAGCTCACACTATCGTATTCCCAGGGAGTCTGTGTTTGCATATTTAATTCATTCATTAATTCATTAATTCTTTCTTTCTTTGTTTATACATTTAACCCAATTCAGGCTCATTGTGGGGAAATGGAGAAGGTAGTGACACTAATGTTTGGGACCTTGGTCAGTCACAGGCGATTGGTACACCTACTTTCATGCAAAGCATGCACAGCATGCAGGACACACAGCTATGAGCAGTTTGGAATGTGGAATGAAACTAAAGCTCCCAGGAAAAAGTCCATAGGGACAAAGGAAAGATGCACAGATTTCACAGAGAGGATATCCCAGCTGAATGCTTAAGTGGAAAGCCATGTGCTATGAGGAAGTAGTGCTACTACCAAAAAGTAGCATTAGCACCTGATGTGAGAGTAGAGGTAACATCAAAAACAACAGTCATCAAACTATAAAGTTAATCTAAGTACAAAAACAAACAAACAAATACAAAAACAAAACAAAACAAAAAAAAAAACAAAATAAAGCATGTTAAACAG
>NC_056729.1:1277786505-1277844005 GCF_019279795.1 Protopterus annectens
GAGATAAATATATGCAGATAAATGTACCCAGATATAGACACGTATACTTTTGTAATGGATTATGATTATCTATTATGATACAGTGGTTCCCTAAATCTTCCTGCTGCATCCTCACACTAACATCTTACCTTTAGCTAATTTCCCAGTTCAGTTTCCACTTGTATATCTGCTGCACTCACAATGAGCAAGTATACTATTTTCCCTGGATTTTTCTCCACCAGGCACCTTATTTTGCATTTAATTTAAGTTGCCATGCTACAGACTGTTGACTACAATATTTCTAAATGCTTGTTCATCTTTCACACACTTTCCTTTCTAGCAAACTATATAGATACAAATGCCATCATCAGTAAAACAGTAAACTATTGTGAGGTAAATATTTCCTTCCAGACATTCTGAACTATCATGTATAAATGCACTGAAGAACAATTGCCATTATTGACTTTTGTGATAGCACTTTGGCTAATATTCATTTATGTGAATAAATGCATTTGCAGCCTACCCTCTCACTCAGTCCTATTATCTTTTATTAAAGGTTACACTCAAAACCCATTCCACAAATTGTTCATTACCCTTTCATATGCTGCTGTGTAGAATGCCTTTGCAGAAGTCAAGTACTGGTAACATAACATTCCAATGTGAAAGTGGCTAATGTATACATTTTGCTGGAGTTTTCAGAAATATCTTCATTAATTCAAGCAAGCTTTTCTCTTTAACACACATGTGTGCTGGAATGATTGCAATTTTACTATTTCTTATTCAGTTGAGCCGGCAGAATTGTACACTGATTAAGGCTATGAGCCGCTTACAAGTATCATCCTGTATTCCAAGGTATGAGGCCCTTATTCATCTTCTCGTTTGCCTGCTTTATGGCTCTGAGTAAATCACTTAAACAATGTTCATTTTTTGGCCCTGAAAAGACATAAACACCTAGTGATGCTATGTGGCTACTCCACTGAACTGTGTCTTGTACATATAAGTAAAATATTTATGGGCCACATTCACTAGCCCTTCATTAAAAAAAATATATATTGCTTTGGTATAGAACTATATAATAACTGAATTCATATAGCGGAAGAGTAGCCAACAAAACAAATTGATTTTATTTGTCGGAAAATCTTCACGTGTTTTATTAAATGAAGAAGGCATATGTCAGGAAACACCAATGTACCTAAAAGAAAGTGCCACAATAATATGGATACCAGGCCTGTTGCTTTATATTACTCATTGCTTATGTTGGAGGGAGGGGTAAGACTTGAACCAGCATTCTCAGCATTAAGCTGGATATACTGAGTGTGGGAGTCAGACATATCTGTTATCTTCCCTTTTGTTTTGAGTTTTCATCAATGGATATTAATGCAAACCAAAGTCTGATGACTAAACAATGTAGAGATGTAAGACTGCATCTTTGCTTTTTGTAGGTAATGGTGTGCTCTTAACTTCAAGTTATTCTGATTGTCCAACATGCACAGGAGTGATTTCCTGTTGAGTATGATGTTGTGATGAAAGAATGCATCCCCAAACTGAAGGTCATGGTTCTGTCCCAAAAAAGGAGCATACTGCTTTCTCCATGTTGGTAAGGAATAGATAAATCTGATGGACACGTGTATATCTCTTAAGGTGTTGTTCATGACTGAGGAGGATGGATGCGTGTATATCTCTTAAGGTGTTGTTCATGACTGAGGATAGATGTGTGTATATCTCTTAAGGTGTTGTTCATGACTGAGGATAGATGCGTGTATATCTCTTAAGGTGTTGTTCATGACTGAGGATAGATGCGTGTATATCTCTTAAGGTGTTGTTCATGACTGAGGATAGATGCGTGTATATCTCTTAAGGTGTTGTTCATGACTGAGGATAGATGCGTGTATATCTCTTAAGGTGTTGTTCATGACTGAGGATAGATGCGTGTATATCTCTTAAGGTGTTGTTCATGACTGAGGATAGATGGAATCAGAAGATTAACCAGATTTATGTGACAGTACAGCAGACCTGGTAGTGTACCGTGGTGATGAGACAAGAGCTCACAATTTACCAGCCAATCAATGTCCTCATCCTTACCTTTGATTATGGCCTTCAGGTGGTGACTGAAAGGATGAGACATGAGTACAAGTGGCAGAAATTAGGTTCCTCATAATATAGTAGGATTTCCTTTCATAGGCAGAATGAGGAGTTTGTCAGTCTGGAAGAATCTCTTAGTACAGGTACTATGCCATTGTGTTGTGAGGACTCAGTTGATATGACATGAGTACTCCCTGTATGCCTCCCATGAGTGGTATATCAGACACGGCTCATAGTGAGGAGGTCCTTTTGCTGAAATAAAATCTGTTGGACAGATGATATCATTTAGCTTGACTGGGAATGAACAGATATCTGACACAATGAGATAGCTGCAGGGTATAAGGAAGCTTGGTCTTTCCTTCTCAGCTTGCTACTACTGCAATCTTCATCAGGAAAAGAGTTTAAAAATACTGCAAGCCCTGATGATGGTGAGGATATTAGACTCACAGATACATATGTTGCTTGTGTGCTGCTGCTTTTTCTGAATCCACACTCTGCTTCATCATCATTCATGTTAATCTGAACTTATCTTTCACATGCTACCTTGCTTTTTTCAAAATGTTCTATCATGAAGGCCAGTGTTTTTAGTTTTAATTGACTCAAACCATATGGCCTGATGGTGAACCACACTTAAGATCACTTATACCCCAGTGGCTGTCCGTTTTTAAAGATACTTCTCCTTCTCCACCTGAGAACATACAATCCAAGATTGGTGGTCTTCAAATATTCTTTGGAAATATCCGAGTTCCATCGTTTGGAAGCCATCTAGCTCTACCCTGATTTGCAGTGTATCAGCACTCATAATGTTCTGGCAATATTGAAATCTTGCATACACAATACTTTCCTTACCTTACCTTACCTTATATATATCAATTTCTTGCTTTTTGTGTTCACGATGAGTAGTTCTCTGTACAAACCCTTTGCTGATTCCCTCCATGTTCCATCTTCAGTCTGCTCATACACTATCTCCTCACTTCTATGTTTATTTGTATATGTGGTTGTGTCGTTCTCCCTAGAGGGCCTCATCCTCCATCATACACAAAAATCCTCCCATAACTTACATTTACTGGTATCTTTGCTACTTAGTCATGTGTCTCTCTGTCTACCCTGCTCCTCTTACTGGCACAATATCAAGATATTATACATCAACCAGCAACACTGGCTTAATTAAATGGTAAAATAGTCTCTGGCCACAGGTACTCATTACCTTCTACTTATTTTTGTTTATTGAATGAATTTTATGTCCATGTGTATGGTCTTTGCCTTTTTATCTCAGTAATTACTTTGTCCTGCACTTGTTTCTTCTTCTTTTGGAGTTTATTTTATAACATTCTGAGGAGAAACTCCATAATTTGCCTTATGATTCCCTGTGTCCTCCACAGTTGTTAGTTCAAATCCTTCATAATGAAACTACATGCCCTGACATCTATAATATCTATAATCGTACTTAATCTTTCTGACAAATATAGGGCATTACAATGCTAGCACTGCAGAGTGCATTCCCTCCAAAGGATTCTATGTTTACAACAAAGCTGATATGCTGAGGTCCTCTCCAGTGGGGAAAAAGTATCCTGAAATGCATAATGCAAAATGTTCTGTTTTGACTCTTGTCTCAGACAGCCCTTCTGCTAACATGTTTGTTGTTCAGCAGGTGCTCCTCTTCAGTTCAGCAGACACTTCCCACCATACTATGTAGTCACATTAGATAATATTTACTTGATTGCAGAAGGCAATATGTTTGTTTAGTCTGATACAAAAGTGCATTTAGAATTGCATCTTCTTTCCATCCCTGCCATCCTCCTTCTCTCATTTTCTCCAGCCATCCAATGGTCTCTAGAATGCCTCTGTAGATTACTTCCTCAGATCTTCTCCAGCTGTCTATTCAATGATTACAAAAACCTTTCAGTAAAAAATACTTTCAGACATCCAGGGAAAATTAATTTCTACAGTCTCTAACTCTAGATTTTGCTTTTTTTTCTTAACCCTTCCTGTTCAGGCTGACTCCTTAGCATGTCCATGATATGATTATATACACCAATATAATGCCCTTTCTGTCTAACCTGGTCTCAAGGAAGAAGATTTAAAGCTATTCGACTCTGTTGAAAATATAGGTATCCCCCTCCATCCTATTCATCTTTTTGTTGTCTTTTCTGTGTATGTTTCCTGTAAATGTCATGTCTGTTTCCTTGGATGTCCTCCAGAAATAAACCGAATACTGTAGATATGGCTTGAACATGACTGCCAGACAGGAATCGTTTTGTGTTTCTTTTTGTTTTGGAATGTATTGCCCTGAGGGAACACCACAGTATTCTGTATACTGCCACTTTATAGCTATGATCCCCAGAAAGGGACACCACAGTATTTTGTCTACTGCCACTTTATAGGTATGGTCCGCAGAAAGGTTTACCTCTGAACTGCCAATGATCTTTTTTTCAGCTCGCTGTTTACTGATAATTAAAAAATCAAACTCAGTGAGCTTTAAAAAACATAAAAAAAGAAACACAAGAAAGTTCTTCTGCATGGGCCAAGTCCCCACAGACCATGAAATTATATAAACCAGCTCCACAGTCACACCAGAGAGAAATAAAAGGGAAATACACTGCCAGCTAACAAAATACAATACATTGTACAAAGCTCACAGCAACATTAAATTATCATACTTAAGTGACTTGATCACCAGTGCAGCAATCACCTGTAGGCAAGTACCCTTGCAACACTGAAATTAGTGAGTAAATTAGGAACTATAAAGCATCAGTCCTACTGGATATAGGAATAGACATGTGAGAAGATGCAAGAAAAATTGATTACATGTGGTTAAGAAAGACTAGAACTTTGTTTACTGTGTTTAACCAGTCGGTGAACTGTAAATACTATATGCAAATTTATGTCAATAATGTTTAGAAATTCACTAAAGGGAATTAAAAAGAAATTGTATGTAAAACAGTTTTGCTCTTATACATATTTACATAAAAACTCATGTTGTAAATTTCATGTTATATTGTAAAGCAGTTTTGTATAGTATGCAGTCAGGGTATTTTAAATGTGTGGTGGGGTAGGGGGGTCTTATTATTGACTGCTTTATATGCTAAAGATATTTAAAAAATATTTTCTTAGATGCATGATATACAGGGTTTGCATTAGCAAGATAAAGCCTGAACAGAAGCAAGTTAAAGTGATCTTGGGATGCTGGGGTAAGATGTAGGCATGTATTGATCATATTAATATGTACAAATACGATCATTTCTCCTGTTTTACTGGCATGGGTGTCTAGACATTTTTATGTAAATAGGGTCGACAAATAAGATAAAATGATAAAAGGCATATAAACGGTATATTTCTTGCATTTGTAAAGTTATATTTTATTAGCAAATGCTCTCAGGGATCATTTGGCCTTCATTTCAGTGTGGGGTTATTTTTTATGGCCTATACACTTCTCTCTTTCCCCACCCGCATGCTCACTGGTTGCATCCAAGGCCACCTGTCTCCTTTGGACCATGTCTCCCCTCAATGAGCATCACCAGCAAGCATCCACCTCCTAAGATGTGCACACCTGTCTTTCCCTGCCACTCTGGCTGTCACCCAAGACACTAATTTTCCCCAATTTGGCTGGGCCATAATTAGAGATTGATCCCAATATGAAATGCCTATGCAGAACTGCTCACATAAACCCTGTACAAACATGTTAATAGCTGTATAGAGGCAGCTGTACCCACCAGGAAGAAGTACAGAACAAACTCAAAAAAACAAGCCACCCTGGTGGAATCACAAAATCAATCGGATGTATAACAGGAGGAAGAAAATCATCACAAAAATTAGGAGATGCAGCACCCAGCAGGATAAAAGCACTCTCATAAAACTAAACAAACAATTAAGAAGGCAAATACAATCTATCAAAGCCAATTTATAGGTAATTTTAACCTCCCAGGCCAATGACAACAACAAAGCAATCTTTAGCTATGTCCCCGACATCAAAGGCAATACACACTTGTGTGCAGAGCTCATTGTAAATGGAGCCACCTATACTGAGCCAGAAGATATAGCAAACCTCCTGGCTGATACATTCAGCTCCAACTTTACTCCTCTCTCCCCCTCAACCTTCCCTCAGGAAATATCATCAAATATAACTCCCCCTGCTATCACTAGGGAACAGGTCCTTAATGCTCTCTCTCCAAGACCAAGAACACTCCATCAGTGGGCCCAGACAATATCCCAAGATGCCTAATAAATAGCATGAAACATGACCTATCAGGGCCTCTGGAATTATTATTTAACTGTAGCCTCCAAACAGGCTTCGTTCCTCATGAATGGCGAAAGCAACAGTCATCTCTTTGCACAAAGGTGGTCCACCTACAGACTCTGGAAGCTGCAAACTCATAAGTCTCACTAGTCTTATATGTAAAGCCATGGAAAGACTTATTATGGAGATGATCAATAGAGATATAATAAACTTCCAGACATTGGACCCAACCCAATTTGGTTTTGTAAAGGGCAGGTCATGCCTACTCAACCTGGTGTACTTCTTTGAGAAGGTCACCAAAGCAATGGATGAGGGCAAAATCATTCACACTGCCTATCCTGACCTGGCCAAGTCATTTGACACAATACCCCACTCAGGCATTGTTGACAAACTCAGAAGGTTAGGTACAAACCCGCATGTCACCCAGCGGATAGCAAACTGGCTCACAGATAGGACCCAGGAAGTTAGAAATGGGAAATCCACATCTACAAAGAGGCCAGTCACAAGTGGAGTCCCTCAGGGATCAGTCCTTGGACTGCTTCTTTTTTGGTCTTTACTTTTCAGAAGACAAAGCCAATGTCAGTGGTCTCTGGCTGACTAAATTTGCAGATGATTATGAATTAGGAGGTGTCATTGAATCTCACCCTGACACACATGTTCTCCAGGAGGGGCTGACACAGAGAAACAACTGGTGTCAGAATCATGGACTAAAACTAAATGCCAAGAAAAGCATAATAGTATCCGTTAGGAAGTCATCCATCCCTGGTAACTATCACATTGACAACATACCCCTTAGAGTTGACCCACTAGTCAGGGACTTAGGAACACACAGAGATAGTAATCTAGCCTTTGATCATCATGTGTCTACAGTATTGAGGAAATCATTCTATGTTGCACAACTTATAAACAAAGGTATGGCATCTAAGTCCAAAGAAGTCATTGTTCCACTGTATTTGGCATTCATCAGACCTATCATTGAGTACAATGCTCCCTTTGGCATGTACCTAACCAGGCATATCCAACAACTGGAACATCCACAGAGGTTCCTCACTAAAAGAATACAGGGCATAAGTAATATGTCCTATGCAGACCACCTCAAGGCCCTATCCCTGTATTCTATCTCCTACAGGCTTTTGAGGTGAGATCTATGCCTGGTTTACAGGGCATTGTCAGACCCCACTCTGATGGACTTCATGCATTTCCACAAAACAAACAGTACCAGAATTACCCATTCTAAAGACTTAAACATTGCCTGTGATATAAATAGGACCTGATGGAGAGATAGGTATGTATGCCAGAGACTACACTGTCTCTGGAATAGGCTCCCCATCCATGTGAAGCAATTCTTCAATACAACTTGGACAATTGGATGGGAAACTGAAAATTCATCCCTGGTTTGGCACCTATGTCTCTGATCCAAACAGGTAAGCTGTAAATGGTTTATCTCCCAGGCCCATGCTTATACTTATCAAGGATATCAGAACTCATCAGAGATTTGGGATGCATGGCTAGGCTTAAAAAGGCCCTTGTGGTCATTAGCCTAGTAAACACCTATGAACCATCAGACCACCTGCAAGCAATTAATTTTGAGATCTCTATGCTGAGAGAGATGTAAGTGGTACAATGTAATTAATATTTAATGGTAAAGCATCAAGCAGTTCAATGAGACATAAACAATGTTTGAAACTTTGGGAAACAATTTATATAATAGCTGCCTCCTCAGAAGCCTTAAAACTCAAAGTCCTTTACTATAACTGTTTACAATTAAGTTTATTTATTTCAAGGTAGCTAGTTAACATTTTATAGCTAAAATGTATTATTTTCTCAAAACATGCAAACCGTTTTTTTACATCTGGGAGGAGAAGAGAGAATAAGAAAACAACAGACAGCAATCAGGGTAAATGTGGAAACATAGGCTGTAACATGCTCCTTAGCATTGATCATTTTCATTTTAAATTAGGCTATGCCCATGAGTACAGTTGTCAGTTTGGGGATAACTTCTCCTGTCTGGAGGGATACATTTAATTTGTTGAAAATGCACATCGTTTTATGTGTTTAGTGGGAGGAGCTAAGAAACAACATTCCTCTTTAACCAGAAATTTTTGGAGGCATCTTTATTTAACTGGAGTACTTATTTGACTTGCGTCTGCCTTTCTTTTGCTGATCTTTGTCTCCATTTGATTTTCCAACCCAATCGCCCACCCATCCAACTGTTATCATACTGTTAAACTTGATGGCTCTTGAGTTTGCCCGTCCTTACTATTAATCTGATTTTGGACACTCCTCCCAGTCCCATCTCATCATCTCATTCTACTGAGTATGGAGAGGTCAGTTGGGAAGACCCACCCCCTTACTGTCTTAAACTTGAACTATCATCTGTTTCCTCCCTTCTCACTTACTTAAAAAAGTCACACTTTATCCGGCTGCTATTACTCTATCTAGGCTTCTTCCTACCTTATTACTTTATTTTGCTTTTTACTGCTTGTTCTTAAAACAGTTCAGATGCATTTATTCTGCTGCAAGTATTACTGATTGCTAATAACCTGATTCAATTGTAAATGTTATTCTAAGCCTCTTAATTTTGATTTAAGCACTTCAGCTTCAAACTAGTTATTTTACATAAGGAATGTTTGCTGGTTAAAGGCTTATTGTGTCTGTTATCCTAAAAGCGCCTTAGTTCTGGTTTAAGCGCTTGGGCTTCAGGTCCATTATCTTACATTAAAAAGGTCTGTGGTCTACACTCTTGTGGGAGGAAAGGTTAGTCTCCACCCTTCTATGTTGGGAATTACTGGTTGATGGCTTATCGTGCCTGTTATTCTAAATGCCTTTGTTCTGGTTTAAGCTTAATTAAGTGGAGCTTCTCTGTGTTTGGAGTCCTTTGCCAGAGGTTCATAGTGTTTCTGTTTGAATACAAGCCATCTAAAGCTAACAACAAAAGTTTGATCTGCACATTTTCATTTGTATTTACTGTTTTACTACATTAATTTGTCCCTTTTTGATTGTTTTCACTGTTTGTGCCTGCATATTACCTGCATTTGCTTTGCACTGAAATATTGCTTAGTTAGTATAGACTAGATTCAGACTTGCTGACTCTAGCTTGTTTTTGTACACTTGAACTCAAATCCAGCCATCTTACATTAAGAAGGGCTCCCCTGCACATTGTGGCAAAATAGTGTATATATAGCCTTGTTTGAGCTGAGGATTGCTGGACAAAGGATCATTGCGTGATTTCCTATAGGCAGACTTGTTTAAAACAGTTTAATTTTGTCTGTATATAAGCAGTGTGAACAGGGGTTAGTGGTGCCTTGTATAGACATATAGGCCTAGAAATTATTTTTTTCCCTAGATACCAGTTACTGAAACCCTCCCAGGTTCCCTACTGCTCTCTGGGTAACACAGCTGCACACGTCTGCACTGCTGGCAACTCAGATAAGCACTGAGCAGCGTCGCCCCACTTCCCATCTCTGATCTTTTATAGAATACGTCCCCTTGTTAATTCCAGAGAAAATGCTGATCTAATTTGCCATCTCAGAAATTAGTACTTATGAATTACCTGCTACTATGAACAGTCAGTTTCCCAACATTTCTCTAGCCATCCTGATTGACATGAGCATCCTGAGGCAATGTAGCAATTACCTGATGTATGCTAACAATCACTTGCTCCTAAAGCAAACAAATATATTATGTGAGAGATGTAATTATAAATTAAAGTAGAACCGGTCCTCTCACACAACAATAAATAGGCCATCAAACAGGTTGTCAGCACACACACCTCTCTACTCATGCAAGATAAAGTCAAGACACATAAACCCACATATGCAGGGATATTCACTAAGAGCCTATGAAAAAGACCAGAGACCTCCCAAGTGCAAGCAACCTACACATACTGGTACACATTAAATCCAAATACAGCTCGAGACTGGTAAATCTGTACAACTCTCTTGAGCTACTCCATGTTCAAATAACTATAGGTAAAATACCCTAGCACATCATCACTAGCTGCAGGTCCCCCACTATGAAACAGCAGAAGCATACTGCCTACCTGGACTTGCAACAGTCACTCTATATACAGTCTAACACCTTGGTCAAGGGAGAGTTCAACTATCCTTCCATCAAATAGGTGACTTCCATGAGCGCAAACATGATCACTCTGAGTTTCCTGGATTTTGTTAATCCAAATGCCCTGGAACAGTTGTTCTGCATCTCCACAAGGGGCTGAAATGTCCTATACCTAGTGGTCACCAACATGGGGGGGGGTCACTGCACTACCTCATGTGTGTTGCCCTCCCTGTTAAGGTCAGACCATAAATCAGTCTCATTTGAAGTAAAGATCAGACCTAAAACCCCCACAGTAGCAAAAAAAAAACCTGAAAAATGTCTCCAAAACAAACTATAGCCTACTAAGTGATTGTATAAAAAGTTTCAAAGCCCCTGCTAACACAGCCAGCAATTAATCCTATGGAGTAAGCTACACACATGCCCTATATAGCCACTTATACAAATGTATTGACTCAGCTGTACCTGACAGGACTATAACCAGGTCCTCCCAAAAAAAAACAAAAAAAAACAAGCTACCCTGGTGGACTGTAGTTATAAATAAGTTATATAACAAAAGAAAGAAACTAATATCTATGAATAAGAGGGAACTTACCCAACAGAGGAAGAATACCCTCCACAGTGTGAACAAGCAAATCAAATAATTTGTAAAGTCCTACAAGGCTAGTTTTGAGACTAAATTAGCATCCCTAGCTAAAGACAACCATAAAACATTATTTAGCTATGTCTGAAACCTAAATGGGAATGCCCAGCTGTATGCTGAACGTATAGTGGATGGTACCACTCACACTGAACCTGAGAGATTGCCAACCTGCTAGCTGATAGATTATAAAAACTTCACCCCCTATCCCCACCAGCCATACCCCAAAGCATTCCTGACACCAGTCCAGTCCTCTACCAAGTATCTCCAAAGAACAGGTCAAACAAGCACTTTCCAAGGCCAAAGACATGACCTCTATGGGACCAGATAACATCCCAGGTTGCTTACTAAAGAATCAAAAGACCTATTGGAAACACTCGGCACTTTTTTAACCACAGTCTGATAACTGGCTTTGTAAAAGAGATGAGATGCAGAAAACTCCTCCGTCCCTCGAGAACACCAAAATAAGACTCCAAGTCACCAAAATGTAAAACGAACAACATTTATTAACTGGCTTTGTTCCAGCAGAGTGGAAAACCACAACAGTAATTCCCTTGCACAAAAGGGGTCCACTAACTGACCCATTTGACCCATAAGCCTAACCAGCCTTATTTTCAAGGCATGGAAAGGTTCATCATGAACCTTGTTAACAAGGACATGGGCAGCCTTCAAGCTCTTAATCAGACCCAGTTTGGCTTTGTCAAGGATAGATCTTGCTTATTAAACCTGATGGACTTCTCTGAGAATGTCACCAAGCCCTGGATGAGGGCAAAACAGTACATACCTCCTATCTTGATTTAGCTTAGGCTTTTGACACAATCTCCCACTCAGGGATCATTGGGAAATGTCCCCAGCTGAGGATTAACTAATACATCACTTGATGGGTAGCCAACTCGCTCACTGACAAAATGCTCACTGTCAAAGTTAGGGAGTGCACCTACACCAGTAGACCAGTTACAAGTGGGGATCTATTATTTGGAATCTAATTCTCTGATATCCAGGCAAAGTAAATGGTCTATGGCTTACCAAGTGTGCAGAAATGACTGCAAACTGGTGCAATCACTGAGCCCTCCATTGATGTAAACATATTACAGAAGAGGCTGACACAGACAAATGACTGGTGCCAAAGTCTCAGACTAAATCTAAATGCAAAAAAAATTCCACATTATCCCCTTTTGCAAAGAAGTACCATATGCTAATTATGATATGAATAACACCCCTCTAAGCTCAAACCCAGTTGTGCAAAACTTGGGCTGACAGGTTGATAGCAATTTACATTTTGATCTCCATGTGTCCATATTCATAAGGAAAGGCTTCTACATCTCACATCTCATAAATAAGGAAATCACATCCAAGAAAAAGGACCTTATAATTCCACTGTACTTCACCCTTATCAGACCAGTAATTGAGTACAATGCTCAATGTCTCACCAGGCACCTGCAGCAACTGGAGAGATCACAGAGGTTTCTAACTAACAGAATCCAGGGCCTCCAGAATGTGAGTTACATGAAAAGACTTAAAGCCCTGTCACTGTAATCTGAATCATTCAGGCTGCTGAGATGCAACCTGTACCTGGCCTACAGAGCAGTATCTGACTCTGCCCTAATGGAAATGCTGCACATCTGCAAATCAGATGGGACAGGAGCCACTCACTCAAGGGATCTCAACCTACCCTGTGACATTATCAGAACATGCTGGAGAGACAGATATATCTCTCAGAGATTGCTACTCCTCTGGAATAAACTCCCACTTCATGTGAAACAGAACTCCTCAATGACCCTGTTTAAGCTCAACCTTGACAATTGGTTGGGTGACCATAAATTCACCCCAGGGTGGCTCTTATTTCCCTTATGGATAGGGGTAGTCGGTGGCGATCATAGAGTGTCTCTGCTAACAGCAACCATCTGACTATGGTCAATTAGGGTATGTGGGTTTTTACATGGCTAGGGACATTAGCCTAGTAACCTCCTATGAACCTATATTCAAAGTTAAAGGGGAATGGGGGCTTGAAAATTAATTTTATTTTTTTTGGGTGTTTTCAGTGAAACAAAAGGTCTTAAAAACAGGATGTAATTTGAAATGGAGATGGGAAGAAACAACTGTATAAGGGATCTGCCTACCAAACATTAGTGTGTGAACTGTCATATGTAATATGTGTAATTGTTCACCAGAACTTCCATATATAATATGTAAGAGTATTAGCATTTAATAACAATGGCTAATGTGACCATATTATCATGGACTGTACAGGTATAGACAAAAAGCAAAAAGTACGGAATTATATTAAGAAATGTAGGTGGCAAATTGCAATGTTGCAGGCAAAACATTTAGATAGAAATGATCATATGAATTTTATTAAGAAAGGATTTGAAAACAGACATTCAGCAGGATATCAGGGACAAAGGAAAAGGAGTTTAATAATACTGATTGCTAGAAGGGGCTATCATAACGACATTAGAGGAAAAAAGACAGTGGCAGATTTGTGTAAGGGATGTTGGCAGGAGAGGATGATTATGCTGGTATGTATTTATATTCTATTTAAAACTGCTATAATAGAGCTTAATGGAATTTGGGGAGAAATTATAATCTTTTAGATGTCTACCCTCTTCTGTTATAGTCTTCCTTATAGGTCTTCCCTGCTACTCTGTCACTTTTGCAAATAGAGGTATATTTCTAAAGCAATAAAAAGGAATATTCAGCATGAAAGATGTGAATTCGGTAGTGGAAACTCAGTCAGAATTTACTTCTTATTACCCAAGATGCAATAACTGGGCTAATGCAGATCCTGTAGTGGGAAAATGCAAACAAAGCACAACATGTTAATATGCAACACAGTCATGAATGCAGGCAGAGGTGCATGTTGACATACATACCACAGTAACAGGATACAGTGATACTCATATGACATATGGTGCACATGTTGGCAGTATGTCCCTGTGTATGAAAAACAGTGACATTCATTTCATATAAAACAGGTGTGCTACATAATGCTGCAGACTATGAACATGGTGGGAAACCAGACCTGGTCTGTTTGTAGGTACACCTGCATGGCTCATATCTCCTGAAAATGTATCCATACATTACAGTGGCAGAGAAACATCAAAATATCTCTATACATAGCTGGCAAGACAGGTGGCAGAGCCAACAGAGCCAATAACAGGTAATGGTCACAGTGACAGTTTATGGAGATACTCACCTGACATATTTTGCTGCTGTGTAGAAATGGATGGACCTGTGCAAATGAATACAGACAAATTTGCACATGTTGCTGGAAGTGTTATGTGTGTATTGCAGTTGAACAATAAAATGACATTATACTTATGTTAGTTGTTGTCAGCATGTGTGCCCAGATGTGCATGGTACAGATCTGCTGCTGTAAAACAATAATAATAATAGATAATAATGCATGCAATGATGATCTTTACTGTGGTACTCTGTATGCAACAGTGTTCTGCAAAGTAACACACACACATATGGTCTGACAGATCTGCTTCAGTTCGACCACCAGCTATACATCAATCACCACTTGCTGTATGCAGAAATGCCAGAAATTGTGTCAACTCATCTGGGGGTGTCAATGGTGGGCCACCACAGGTGGCATCCCTCAACCTCTCATACCAGTTTATCCTGTTCACTGCGTGAAGAATCGTTTCAGAGTACCATCGTAGACAATTATCCAGGGATCTTGTGACCTTTCACAGTATCTATTTGTCCATACTTTTGACTCTAGCATATACTCATGTTGGGAGAAAAGACCAGATTACTGCAAAAATTGGCCAGAAGGTGCACTCACGCAGCTACAGGATTACTTTGAATGAACTAACTGGGACATTTTCAAAGATCAGGATCTGGAAGAGTACTCATCAATGATGCTCTGCTACATAAAAACCTGCGCTGACAATGTTGCTGTCAGCTAGCATATTTGTGTGTACCCTAATCAGAAGCCCTCAATGACGAAGGAGGTCAGATCTTTTCTCAAGTACTGCAATACAGCCTTCAGGTCTGGCAACAGAGTCTTTTACAGTGTGTCTAGAGCCAACCTAAAGAAAGCCATCAGAGAGGTTAAAGTGGCCTATAAAAGGAAGATAGAGGACCACTTCACAAACAATGACTCACAACAACTATGGCAAAATATTCAGCACCTCACCAATCATAAAACAAGTAACTGTATGGTTGTTTATGGAAATGCCATGATGGCAGAGGAACTTAATTATTTCTTTGCCCATTTTCAGGTAGAAACAGCAGAGACAGTTACACCTAAACACTAGCAGGTAGGTCACAGCAGTCTCACATCATCTATACCAGCCTCCTGCAACCACACCTTCACAGTACAACAGCATGATGTAAGATGTGTACTCAAAACAGATAATCCAAAAAAGGCTGCTGGCCCTGATGGAGTGATGGGATAGGTGCTGAAAAAAATGCATGGACCAACTCAATGGGGTCTTCACAAAGATCTTCTACCAGCCTGTCTAAGTCTACTTTTCCATCTGGTCTGAAGTCAACTACAATTATTCTACTGCCAAAGAATCCTATCATCAGTAGTCTCAATTACCATCCAGTGTCACTTACTCCAGTCATCATGAAGTGTTTTGAACAACTGGTTTTGAAATATATCAAGGACAGTCTTCCAGTTATCTTGGATACACACCAGTATGCTTACAGTGCAAATAGGTCTAAGGACGATGTCATCACCACTGCCTTACACACTGCACTCTGTCATCTTGAGCAGCAGGGGAGTTATGTTAAGATGCTCTTTGCAGACTTAAGTTCATGTTTTAGCACAGTAATCCTGGATAGACTGGTCACTAAACTCGTTGGCCTAGGATTTTCAAAACCTACCTGCCATCAGATTAAATACTTTTTGTATAACTGCCCTCAGCTGGTTAGACTAGACCTGTACCTCTCTTCCACTCTCAGGCTAAACAATGTTGTGCCACAAGGCTGTGTGCTGAGCCCCCTTCTGTATACTCTTGACACCCATGACTGTGTCCCCTCACATTGTATTGATAGCATCATTAAGTTTGCAGATGACAATACTGTGGTTGGACTTATTTCAGGAGGAGATTAATGCACACACTCGAGGCACTCCTCAGTATGGAAAAAATTGATATATGTGCAGTAACAGAAACCTGGTTTAAGGCTCCAGAGAGCACTCCAGCACTACCAGACTACAACTTATACCATATATTTCGGCCACAGAACCCAAACCAAAATACAAAAGGTGGGGGCGTATCCATATTCATCAAGGATACCCACACCTCCAGATTATTGTACAGCATGATGCTTCAGAGATCGTCCACGTGCAACTAATAATGGGAAAAACTGCAATTCAGATTGTAGCTTGCTACAGATCACCCACCATGTCCTAGGACCTCCATTCTGCATTTCTGGAAACACTGGCAAACATAAAGGTACTACCAAACACCCTAATATTGGGTGATTTCAATTACCCATACATTAACTGAGAGAACTACTCAAGTACTAACTCCCTTGCCCAACTTTTCCTAGAATTTATAAACTCAAACACCCAGGCTCAACTGGTCAACACTCCCACCAGAGGTGACAACATATTGGACCTGGTCATCACCAAGATGGGCGACCGGTGTTCCACACCAGAGGTCAACCCCTCACTGGTTAGATCTGACCATAAACAAATCACTTTGGATATCCATATTCCACCCCCACTTCCGGACAAGAAAGCCACCGTGAAAAACTTTTCAAAAGCAAACTTCACTTTACTTATGACCAAGGTGGAAAGTTTCAAAGCCCCCATACTGAAAGATAACACTGTCCAAGCTGCAAAATCCTTTACTAATGCATTCTACGGGCAGCTACAAGAATCCATGGATCATGCCATCCCAAGCAAAACCAAGACTCACTCCACAAGAAAAGGAAATCAGTCTGGTGGACTCCTACCATATCAAGTTATACAAGAGAAGGAGGAAACTAGTACAGAAAAGAGTAAAATCCCAAGAAGGGAAAACATCCCTGATCAGTATCAGCAAGAAACTATGATCCCTCATAAAATCATCCAAGGCAAGCTTTGAAAGAAAAATTGCCAAGGACTCCAAAGATAACCACAAGGCATTCTTTAGCTATGTCAAGAATCTAAGTGGCAATGCTCAGATCTGCTCAGAGTTAGTGCAGAATGGCATGGCACAAAATACACGGAATCAACCAATATTGCCAACATCCTGGCAGACAGGTTCAGCGCAAACTTCACCCCCCTCTCACCCCCAAAAGGTCCCATAACCATACCAGAAGAATGTAGAGTCCCTGAAATCACAGACACTCAGGGTTAAAACAGCCCTCTCCAAAGCCAAAAACACAGCATAAATGGGACCGGACGGTGTCCCAGGCTGCGTCATACATGTGCTCTAAGACAAACTAACCCCTCACCTAAACACACTGTTCAAACTCAGCCTCTCCACGGGCTACATACCCATACAGTGTTGCACAGCAATGGTTATTCCATTCCACAAAGGTGGAGCCACAACAGACCCCGGGAACTATCACCCTATAAGCCTGACTAGCTTGTTCTGCAAGGCTATGGAGCACATCATCATGGAACTCATTAACAGAGACATTGGGAACCTCCAAACACTGGACCCTACCCAGTTTGCCTTTGTTAAGGGCAGATCATGCCTCCTAAACCTGGTCAACTTCTTTGAGACAGTTACCAAGGCTATAGATGAGGGAAAGGTGGTACACACAGCCTACCTAGAGCTCGCTAAGGCCTTCAATAACATTTCCCATTCTGGTTTTATAGACAAACTCATCAGCTTGAACATAAACCCCTGCATCACAAGATGGGTTGCCAACTGGCTCACGGACAGAACCCACATGGTAAGAGTTGCGGGAGCTAGGTTCAACTCTAAACCGGTTACAAGTGGCATTCCCTAGGGCTCAGTCCTAGGACCCCTCCTGTTCAGCATATACTTCTCAGAGGTACAGGTAAGCACAAGAGGACTATGGCTGACCAAGTTCACAGGCGACTGCAAACTAGGAGCTATAATTGACTTTCCAGCTGACAAAGACATTCTCCAAAAGGGTCTCATTGAGATGGATACCTGGTGTCAAAATCATGGCCTCAACCTAAATGCCAAAAAGTGCATAGTCATCCCCTTTGGAAAAAACAAAGTACCCAGAAACTAACACATTAGTCCCCTAAATATGGAAGACATAATAAGGGATCTGGGGACCCAAGTAGATAGTAATCTCACTTTTGATAATCACATTGCCAAAGTAGTTAGAAAATCCTTCTACGTGGCCCACCTAATCACAAAAGGCTTAGCATCCAGATCAAAAGAGGTCATTGTGCCCCTCTACTCATCACTCATCAGACCCATCTTAGAGTACAACGCCCCATTTGGGATGTACCTTACAAGACACCTGCAACAGCTGGAAAGACCACAGAAGTACCTCACCAAGAGGATCAATGGCCTCAAACAGATGCCCTATGTAGCTTGACTGAAGAAACTCCAGTTGTACTCGTTTGCATACCACCTACTCAGAGGTGATCTCTGCCAGACATACAAGGCCATGTCCAACCCAAAATTGATAGACATGCTCCACCTAAAGAAAACCTTATCCCCTCCAGCTACACGCTCTAGGGATCTAATCCTCACCACAACAATAAATAGGACGTGCTGGAGGGATAGATTCCTGTCCCAGAGACTTCCCATGCTTTGGAACAAGATCCCAGTCTACATTAGGCAGAGCTCCTCACTAACACTCTTCAAAAGAAACCTTGATGAGTGGATGGGAAACAGAAAGTTACCTTGGGGATCACTTCAGTATCTCTGCTTGACAGAGGCACAGGGAACTAATCTAAGGGGGTGGTGAAAGCCAACACATTCTGGCTAGGCTTATAAATGCCTTCGGGCAGATAGCCTGGTACCCACCTATAAACCTATGAACCTATGAGATGAGACAACATATAGAGATGAAGTTCAAAAACTGGCTGCATGGTGTACAGAGAATAACCTTGCCCTGAACTCTGCCAAAACAAAAGAACTCATAATAGATATCCGTAGGCACAACGCAAATCACAACACAATATACGTCAATGGAGACTGTGTGGAAAGGGTTCCTGCCTTCAAGTTTCTAGGTGTACATGTGACAGAAAATCTGTCTTGGTCCATAAACACCACAGATCATTCAAGAAAGCACAGCAGATATTCCATTTCCTGATGATCCTCAGGAAAAACAACCAACAGAAGATGCTAAGGGTGTCATTTTACCACTGTTTTATTGAAAATGTATTGACATACTGCACCTCCATTTGGTATGCCAACAGCTCGGTGGCAGACAAGAAAACTATTCAAAGGATCATTAACTCTGCCCAGAAAATCATTGGCTGCTGCCATCTTTGGAGGAACTCTAGAGCTCTCACAGTCTCAGTAGGACAACCAACATCTTTAAAGACCCTTCTCATCCTGGATATCATTTATTTGAGCTGCTGCCTACTGACAGATGGTTCCAGTCCATTCCATCCCGGACAAACAGACTTAAGACAGTTTTGTCCCAGAGCCATACATGTACTGAACAATGCTAAATACTCACACTGTGTACAAATAATAGCCATTTGTACTAAAAGGTATATGCTTATATTCTGTGCACCTTACTTTATACCTTTCATGTGCAATATACTCAAGAGCAACAGCTAGTTGCTCATTACATTGCATTATATTGTATTGTTTGGTATTGTATTGTATTGTATTCTGTTATTTATTCATGTTCATTATATGTGAATGAACCTTAGGAAGATTGCTGCAATTTTTATTGTACTTGTTCAAAGACAATAACAGAATCGTACGTTATCTTATCTTATCTTAATTATGTTGGCTAGCTCAATCCACATTTCATTCCTCCAAATTGTATTCCCCACTCATCCAAGGAGTCTATGTCCATGCTGGCACAGGGCATCAATTATGACTTCATTTTCTTGTGGCAAAAAATTGTTGCCCTACAGCCTGTTTGCCATCTAAGAGACAGTTTTATGCACATAGTTAGATTCATATGGGGGCCTTCATATAGACTTGATTATATCAACATAATATGTCTATTGACCTTCTCTCCATTAACTATAAGAAATAGCCCGTCTCATTCACTTCTCCAAATCTTTTGGGTTTCTAATACCATGACAGGAAAGGACCCCATTCCTAAGTCAAAGTACAAGTAAAGTTCATGAAATTAGTATTGTTTCAATCTTTGATGTCAGCCAAAAGTTCTCTTCTCAACACCGAGAATGTGCCCAGTAATGTCTCCTTCTGCAATTTGTATGGAGTTACATGTATTGGTAACATATCTAAATACATCTGTAAATTATTTTTTATTTATAAGACTCGTTGCTCCTACTACTATTGGGACTGTCTGGGTATCTTTCTTCTCCATTGCTCTCATTTCTGCCTGCAGATTCTGATAATTTATGATTTTATGTCTATCTGTATGCAAGAAACTGTAGTCACTGGGTGTAGCAATTTCAGTGATCAATGCTTCTTTTGTCTTCTTTTCATGGACTACAATATTTGGTCTTCTAGCATCTATCTTTCGAACTGTTGGTAATAGGTGATCCCATGTCATGTAAACTTTGAAATATTTTATGATGCTTTGTGGCTCATGTTTCTAGTGTTTTTCAGCCACTTTAATACCATTTGCACAATCCCTAGTGCAACAATCTTGCCACATTATTATGCCTTTTAGTATATAGTCCTTCTGCCATTACTATGTCACAGCCAGTAATGAGGTGTGCAACTGTTTCCAATTCAGTTTTACAAAACCTACATTTGTCTGTTTCTCCAACATGTTCAATGGACTTTGTAAAACAACGTGCACGTAGCCCACTATCTTGGGCTGCCAATATTAACCTTTCATCTCTTGGTTTGAATTCGCCCCTCCTCAACCATTCCTGCATTCATTCCTGATCAACATGAAGTTCTTCCAGACATTGTTTACACTTGCAACTATATTTATGCAGTTTCAACATATGCCCTGTCCTGTGTAGTGTGTGATATGTGATATGTGATATGTGATAGGAAAACAATGTCTGAATACTTAACACATGGAACAACATCAAAGCCTGTGATATCTGTAGAGGTCGTATGTGGAATTTGAATCCATTATAGTGGATGGTCAACCACAAAACCATTGTGCCACATGATCAGTACAATATGAATGCACTTCACACATTTATATACTCATCATAACATATGTGTAAACCAATTATGTTGGATGGCTGTGAGACATCCTAATAATGATGTCTATGTCAATCGATGTTATACAACATTAGCATATAGAGAAGACCTTTGGAGAACAAGCATTCATATCAACACAATCAATAGTGCGCAGTCACTGCTATCCCTATTTCATGAGATGTATGAGATGAAATTCAGTAACATCTAATATGTTTCTGTTATCAGTAGTGATTGTTCAACTTACGGAAAATGTCAGACACCCTTGTTATCTGTAAGCATACCACAGGCAGTACAAAGGTAACCAGATATGAACATGGATATATTTTTATTGTGGCGCTATTTATAGTACAGGTATTACTAAGCATCAGTGAACATCAACATAATCAATGAACATGCAATGTACAGATACTCTTGGAACATGTCGGTTTGCATAAGTGTACCAAAGAATGCACAGGGTAACCAGAAATATATATGAAGGTTTTGGCTGTGTGTCTGTATGTAAGTTCAGTGGGGGGTTTTATATTTATCTGTACAAGAGAATATGTGGAATCCCTATTTGTTAGTGATGCAGATGCACCCACCTGGATGCATACGGGTCAATCCTACACCCCTCCAGTATTTCACATACATTTGATATTACAGATAAATTTTCCTGAAAACATCACTGTAAGCATGTACACATACATTTTTAAAGAGTAATAATACCATAGGTCTATAAGCAGAAAAATATATCCCACCATAACAACGCCAGTAGGTGCCACATTACCTTTGAAGCTACCTGTAAGTCAGGTACACCTAAATGTAAAACCAGCAATGTACACACACAATGTTTAAGTCCCATTTGTGCCATACATATTAATGAGGTTAATTAACATTCAAATTTTTAGAATCCCAGTTGCAAATGTCCATGTAGTTTCTCGAAATTTGGAGCATTAACTAATCGTTCAGCATAATGAGAAAGTGCTCCATGAAGGGTTTATATCGGAACATCGAAGGCTGATAAGTCCGAGGCTCACAACTTCGAACTTCAAACCCCGAAAGCTGGCAACATCAAACAGCAGAACGGAGATCGTCATAGAGAGCGGGAAGGGAGGATTTCCCTTTACTGCACTATAGTGGGATCTTTTGACTTGGTATATTTAAGTAGCGGGGGGTGGGGTGCAGGGGGGCTTGCCCTCTTGCATAGAGTGTTTTTTTTAGGTATTGAGTATCTTTTTTTGTACATTTGATGTTGTCAGCTTTCGAGGTTTGCAGTTTGAAGTTGTGAGCTTCGGACTTGTAAGCTTTCGATCATCTGATATAGACCCCTCCATGAAAGTACACAGTAGGTATTGTTAAACATGATCATGTGTACCATCCTATAAGTGCTACTTTTAAAATGTGATTTTGATGCATTTACAGATCAGAACATTGCTACCTGTAGACAGACTGTGACCTCAGCAAGCATTTTTTAGAAGTACTTTATTTGAAGATCATCATCGACATGGCTACTGTGAGGAGGCTTTGGCATACCCAAGTGCTGACTTGGACTGAGGAGGAGACTACCCAGATGCTGACCATCTATGCTGGAGTGCAGCATCAAATTTGAACAGGACCATGGAACTTCCCCAATATTTGACAACTGGAACTGGATTGTGAGGGAGCACCAATGTCACACGGGCATTTAGCAGACTAGATTGCAGGATCATCACCTGTATGATGTGGGAGACTGAGGATCTTCATCAGATGGTCAATGAGGTGTGAAGATAGCCAGAGGATGCATACAGTAAGTGTCATAATCTATTGCATCAGTCAACTCTGCTAAAGAAAATGTATGGAATATATATAACTGTTTGTTGAACATTAGTGTAAGACCACTGCAAGTCAACATGTCTAGCAGGTGTACATTGTAAAACTTAATGCTATCTAGTTATTGCACATTGCGAGTTTGTGTGAAGCATGAATGCCTATAGTGTTTAGTTGTCAGATGGGTGAATATTCCTCTGTTATCTGCAGGGACATGGATGCACACATCTAACAGTACTTTGTTATAAGAGAAAGTATTGTGCTGTCTATTAGCTCACTCTGTTAAGCTCCAAGCCAGGGTATATATATCATGGATAACTGTGGTTTCAAATCCACACAAGTGATAGCTTGCATTATATTTTTGTCTGTCTAAACATTTTGAAATTGCTTGTATAGATACCTGCCTGTTCATACAGTTAGTTTGTACACATTTACAATTATATCATTCATTTGTGATTACTACAAGTATCTCCATTGTTTACTTTATTTATTTATTTACATTTGTTTACCAGGAAGGTCTGACCGGGTCATCAGTATCCATTTTCAGCAGATGCATGGGAGGGAAAGCTACAGCACGAGGTTTATACAAGAGAATACCTAAGCAGAACATTTAGTAAGAATTTACATTAATTATCATGGCACTTAAATTTTGCATTGTAGTATTAAATATAATTATGATACATATGTGAGAATGGAAGAAGCAAACATAGCTACAATGTGTAGTAGGAATTATTGCAGTGTACAATGACAGTTAATGCTATAGAAGACAGTAAGTGAAAGAGTTGGCTGAGAGTAGTAGAAGGAAGAAAAAATGAGGAGCTATAAAACATCTATAAAGTAGGTTATAGGTTAGGTAGGAAAGAATGGGATAAGCTATATTAGTTGGACATTTTATCCTGGAACTGAACGGGCGGCATATCTGGGATTCAGTAAGAAATGCTTTAAGTGTTTGCTTAAAGGTCAGTGTATTTGGGTTGGATCTGATGTTCAAAGGTAGGGTATTCCATATTTTCACCACTAACTGGGAGTACAGACTTTATCCTGCTGTTTTGTTGGCTTTGTAGACTGAGAGCAGTTGCTTATACTCTGACCTAAGGGGTCTTTTGGGCATATAGTTGTTGCATATAGAGCCAAGGGCTGGGCAGTCCAATGGCTTATGTATTATTTTATATGCAGCTACAAGTTAAGTAGCTAAGGTGGTGGTGAGTTCTAGCCATTTGAGTGAATGAAGGGGTGAACAGTGATGGATAAAGCAGGTTGTGCAACTTGTGAATTTAGCAATTTTATTATAGAGGTGTTGAGATTTGATAGAAAAGGAGCACCATATAAGAGTGAGGGTAACAGATAGCTGGTGGCTAGGGTGATTTTGATGGCTATATCTAAGAAATGTTTCTGCCTGTAGACCATTTCTGACTTCTGACTTTTTATATTATTATGGATATGGAGGTCAGATTTAAGATTTATCATCTATTCTCACTCACAAGAATTTGGTTTGAGGAACTACGTCAGTTTTGATTTTGTTCTGAGAAAGTATTGTAAATTTATATTTCTGTGGGTTAAGTGTTTTGCAGGTAAAAATGAGAAGTGTAGTGGTTTTTTTTTGGGGGGGGCGGTGGTTGAGTAACAGTTGGGAATTGGTAAGCCAAGACTGAATAGATGAGAAGGACTCATGAGTCATATGTTCAAGCTGTGAGAGACATTTATCAGAGCAGATTATAGTGGAGTCTTCCACATACTGAATTAGGGAGTCATGACATGGTGAGGTATAAATATTTTAATTATGCTTAGGGTTTTGGAAATGTACATTGGATACTGCAATAATTGTCTCAGGGTTTGATGAGTGTTATTCTGAGCAGTTATACCTTGCTTTATGTTATCTTTGTCTCTTATCTTCTATCTTGTCTCTCTTGCCTCCTAGAGTTACTCTACTCATCCTGGGCTTCCAGTGCTAGTCAGCAGGAAGCTAAAGAACATTCTCCAAATATTGGTGGGTCACCTCATTGCATAACAATCCTACAAATCCCTCTTTCAAGGAAACCAGTAAAGTATGTCTGCTGAATAACTCCAACAAGAAAGACTTTCTATTTACTGTACCACTAACATAAATGTTACAGCCAGTCCTGAGCTAGGACATCCAGCAGCCTCTGCTCCCCCTTCTTCTATAACTTCACTATCTCATTCCTACTAACTGCATAGATCCCACCTTGTTTTTTCTCACACTACGTTTGCAGTCTACCAATTTACTCCCATTCAAACAAGCCTGCAATACGTGAACTGTCCACTTGATGGCACTCTAATTCCAGGCATAATCTCCTCTTACCCTTTTTCTCATGATCAACTACTTACCTCAATTTCTTAAACTTCAGTAGTCCCAGAAGTGCTATTTAGCCCTATCTTTTGTTTTTTTCCTTCATTTCTACTGTCCACAGACACCTTTCTAGTCCTCTCTCTTTTTTTTTCTTTCCCCTCCATATCTACACACTACAGACACCTTTCTAGCCCCTATTCTATTCCAACCTACCATCAGGCTTAGCCCAGCTGATTGTTTTTCGTTAACTGCTTTAGTATCTGTTTCTACCCACTCCATTCACCGTGCGGTCTCACTCCGCTCATCTCCATACCCCCAATTCCCACCCACCCCCAGGGGTCCTACCTTTATACTCTCTAACCACACACCCCTTCCGCTACCCATTACTCTCTAACCACACCTCTTCCTCTTCCCACTAGTCTCTAAGCACACCTCTTCCTCTTCCCTTTATTCTCTAACCATACCTTTTTCTCTTCCCATTACTCTCTAAACATACCTCGTGTTCTTACAATTTCTCTTCAAACACACTCCTCCCACTACCTTTACTCACTAAACACTCTCCAGTTACCCAACTGCACTAATATTAACCTCTCACTATTCTCCTCTCATCAGACCACACCCTACTCCCTTCTTTCATCTCCACCCAGTAAATTTCTTTCTTCTACCTACAAAGAATCTACATTTATTCATATAATGAATAAACAACCCATCCCATCTTTTATCCCACTCTTATTAACACTCTCACTACTACCTCCTTTAATCCTCACCCATCTATTCACCTCCTTTGAAAACCTACTAGGCCCAAACCTAAACTACCCCAAAAAAGAAACCAACTCTCCAGACTCACCTTTCCATTTTATTCATGCTAATATAACATCCTCATCTAACTACATACTTCCTAAATACCATAGATCACTACACAGAAAATACAACAATCAAATCCCCAGGAAAGGTCTATCTCTATGCAGCAGATTTCCCAACCCAAACTATCTAACCCTACTACTCTCTTTAAAGGATGGTGACATCCGCCCTAACCCAGGCTCTCCAAAAACTCCTATCTCTCTCCTCAACCTCAAAGAATCACCTATTCAAGCCCTCTCTAAACCATCAAACTCCCTTTTAATTGCTCATCTTAATATACGTAGCATAAACAATAAAGTAACTCAACTCCAAGCTCTAACTGAAATCTATTCCTTTGATATTCTCTGCCTAACAGAAACTTGGTTAAAACCTGTAACCAAAGACAATGAAATCATCCCACCTGGATATAATATCCTGAGACTAGACCAAATATCCAAGAAAGGTGCAGGGGTTGCTATCCTATATAAATCTAGCTCACAATTAACCACTCATAACTGTAAACCACCTTTAGTCTCCAAAGCAGAAATTCTTATCTCCAAACTTCATCTTAACAATTCCAGATCTATCTATATTATCTGTATATATCTACCTCCTTGTAACAATACTGCCACCATGGAAAACATACTTTGCTGGCTTTCCCAAAACCTGCCTCAAGAAATCATAATCCTAGGTGACACAAACATTGACTGGACCTGCTTCTGCAGCAGCTTCCCCACAAACCATATTAACCTATATGGGTATTTCCAAACCATTACCTCCCCTACCAGGATAAATAAATCTAACAAGAAATCAAGCTTATTAGACTGGATTCTCATAAACCATCATCCTCACATTTATGACTCAGGAACCCTCAATGATGATTTAAGTGACCACTCTCTTACCTATATCATCAGACATAAAATCAACTCTCCAATTCCAACATCTGTCAAAAACATCAGATCTAAAAAGTACTTTAACCCTGAACTTTTCCAGATGGAACTAGGAGCGTGCAACTGGTCCCCCTTACAAAACTTCCCTTTAGATGAAGCCGTTAGCTACTTTAACTCCAACTTCCTTGCCATTCTCAACCACCATGCCCCAACTAGATTAATTAGAATTAAAACCAAATCTGCTCCATGGCCTTCAAAAGAAACCAAACATAAAATAAATCTTAGAAACAAACTTTGGGCAAAATGGAGGAAGACAAAAAACCCTGTAGACCAACTAACATTTAGCCAGCTAAGAAATGAAACCAAGAAAGCTATAATATCTGATAAAAGAAACTACTACCTGCAATCCCAACAAGCTAATCAAAACAAGCCACAAAATTTTTGGACTAGCATTAACCAACTACTCCATACAGGGCAATCCACTACTCCAAACCCTCAAAACACTGACCACAAAAAAGCAATGGATACAGCTAATGTGTTTAATACCTTTTTTACTGATGCTATACAAACACTAGCTAGTCAACTATCACCAAACAATTTCACTCTAACCTCCTATAAATCAACCTTACTCCCTACTTTTCATATTCAGCCTGTCCCAACAACATATATCCTAACCCTTCTACAGAAACTAAAACCATTCTCACCCTCAGCAGACCAACTACCTGCTGAATTCCTACAACAATCCACCAAAGCTATTGCTTATCCCATTTCTATCCTGATCAATAGAACTATTACTGAAAGTCATATCCCCAGTTTATGGAAAATTTCCCATATTACCCCCCTCCATAAAGGAGGACAATCGACTGAACTCTCCAACTAGTGCCCCATTGCCCTCCTCTCTCTTTTGGCAAAGATCATGGAGAAATGCATTCACAGACAATTACTTGACCACCTAACACAAAATAACTTACTGTCCAACTGTCAACATGGTTTCAAACCATCACATAGCCCTATTACTGCCCTTCTTTCCTTCACAGATTGTATCAGCAAAAACCACAATCTTAACAAGCTTTCTTCAGCACTATTTATTGACCTGTCTAAAGCTTTTCACATGGTAAATCACCAAATTCTCATCAAAATACTGAAATCCCTGTCACTATATACATCTTCTATAAAGTGGTTCCAGTCCTACCTTGATAAAAGACAACAGGCCATACTATGGCACAAGTCTCTCTCAACTCACCTGCCCATCAACCTTGGTGTCCCTCAAGGGTCCATCCTAGGACGTCTACTTTTTTTCCATATTTATTAATGACCTTCACCTTGCCATCCCCCAAGCTACATGCATACAATATGCGGATGACTCCACAATAATATGCTCAGCCCCCTCCTCTTCTGAACTTCTCTCTCTTACCCAACAAGTATTTAACACAGTTGAGAAATGGTTCACACATAGATGCCTTCTCCTAAACCCCAAAAAGACTAAACTCCTCCTCGTCTCTCCTACTAAGAAGTCCTCCCTCTTGATTTCTCAGTTAACTCTACCAATAAAACTATTATATCCCCTGAACCAACCACCAAACTATCGGGTATCACCATTGACAACAAGCTGAACTTTGATATCCATATTAACAATACTATAAAAACTGTCAACAAAAAACTAGGCTCTCTCTATAGGATAAAATCATTCCTCTTACCTTCAGCTAAAACCACTATAGCACACACTCATCTAATCTCTTCTCTTCATTATGCCGCACCCATTTTTACTAACCTATCTAAAAATAATCTTAGTAAATTGGAAATGTCCTACAATAACATTGCCAGATTTGCTACAGGCAACCCATTTAGAACCCATCATTGCATTAATTTAAAGCAGCTGGGATGGCTTGAACTACAAAATCTGCTTAAATTCCATCAACTATCTATAGCCCACAACACTCTCTACAAACCTTCCAAAACTCCTATTCTATCCACACTCATCACTCCCTATAAAAACCTGAAATCCTTAGGGCCTTCTCAGAGACTTCTAGTACATACCACTAAACCAAACAACAAGGCCGGATACTCCCTTTTTTATAATATTGTTGGAAAAGCCTGGAATCTCCTCACCAATGAACTCTCCACACATCCCTCACTATACTGCTCCAAAAACAAATTGAAAGTGTTCCTCAGAACACACTGGTTGTGCCCCTGTACTAAGCCTGAATAGTTTATGTGTCTCTTAATACTTTGCTCTTCCTACCCCTTCTACTCATTAACTGTAAGTCCTTCCTTATTAACCATTATACTATCTACCTCTAGAATATCTTGATTGTACTAGCATGCTATGTTATGCCTGTATTCTGCACTGTTAAATTTACTGTGATAACCTGTAATATGCATTGTAAATAGGATTTTTCTTTTTGTTTAATGTTTCCTTATTTTTTATTGTGTTAATTTCATTGTTCTATCTTGGAGCTTATCTCCCTGGGCCTCTACTGAAAATGGACATGTATCCAGTTAGACTAGCCCGGTCAACAAATGTAAAATAAAAATAAAAATAAAAATAAATAATAAAATGAAATAAATATCATTGATAAAAATATTAACGAGTAAGGGACCAGAATGTAGCCCTGGGGAGCACCAGCATTATTAGATGAATAGGGTGAGAGAGCCTTACCATTTTACAGACTGCTGCCTTGTGGATAGGTAGCTGGAAAACCCACTGAAAAGAGGAGGTGCCTATTTAGTAGTATAGAATGGGAAATGTATCCCATGCCTTAGACAGGTCTAGGAATAGTGCTGAGACAAGTTTGCCAGAATCTCTTGCTGTAGTAACAGTTTCTGTGAAGGTGAGTAAGGCAATTGTTGTGCTGTGAGCTGACCAGAAGCTGTGTTGAGCTGGTGTAAAATATTTGTTTTGTGTGACGTATATAAATACTTGCTTAGAAAAACATTTTCTAGTATTTTAGAAACAAGGGAGCAAATTGCACTAGAACAATGATTAGACACTTCTTCGGAGATACCTCCTTTATGAAGCGGGATGATAAAAGAATTTTTCCATAATGTTGGGACATATGATTCTGTGATGGATCTGTTGATGATTATGCTGACAGGATATTGCTTCTGCAGCAAGTTTAAGATTTTCTGAGGGACGTTTGCTGAGGTAGAGCAAGGTTTTAGGTTTTGTAGAAGTTTCTTATAGTGAAGTCTGACACAGGTTGGAGTGTAAAGTTCTAGAGATACTGCACAGAGTTTGGGTGGATAGATTACTTGGATTACTGTTTATGTATATGAGAAGGAGGTCAAAGAGGACGACTCGCTGTTAATCTGATTGGCTATTCTTTTGATAAAATATTAAATATGCTTGCAGTTTGAAGTGGGCATTTATCGGGACAAGGCATGGGGACTTTTTTTTTTATCCTGGGATAAGCAGTGAAATGACTGGTGACCAGAATATTCTGGGACTACTTTTGTGATTATTTTGTAGTTGAATATAGAAATTCTTTTTGTCTTACTTACTTTTTTTGATTGCTTATATACCTAAAGTTTTGTAGCTGTTGGTTACATTTGTTACATTTTATTCTTTTTGTTCTAAAGGGGGCTATGCAATTGAAAATCTCAAGAAATATTATGTTAAAGCAGTTTCCTGCAACATCTAATGGCATAGTTTTTAGGGAAGATCAATCCATACATTTTAGTGTTCTTGAAACTGGATAACCTGTTGATGATTATGCATTGGTATACTTTTGTTATATGAGAAATTATTCCATTTGTATAGGCTTAAAGATGGTCACTTAGCATGTCTGAGTATATTTTGCAGTGTCTATTATTAAAATTTCAGTCAAGAATTGAAGGTTGAAGTTTTTGTAATATCTAGTTTGTGTAGAGATGAGTTGAAACTATAAAGGTTAATGCTAGTTGTTGAGGAGATTGTTGTCAGGTTTATTCAGTTAATACTAACCTTGACTAAGAAAATAGTTTCATAAGAAATTGTATTTAATTTCCAGCTTTAGATATTGTCCATTGTGGGTTTACTTTGACCAGGAAGGTGTAATGAACAGTAATACATAGACTTTTAGCATTATTTATACTCTGGAAGGTTATAAGTAATTCAGTATTATTGAAAGTTGGATTAGGGTTAGACTAGGTTGGAAATTATATTAGTTTGGGTAGAGAAGTGCAATTCCTCCTGCTTTTTTGTCTGATCTTTCTGCCCTTATTATATTATAGCCAAGCAGTAGTAATTCGGGATTTGTCATGCTTCATTTGAGACAGGTTTCAGTGGATAATAGGAGACTAGAGGTATGTTGTGATACCCAGGTATGAAATTCAGCAATTTTATTACCATTACAGCTTGAAAGGCCCCAAAAGTTCCTCACCAAAAGGATAAAGGGTCTCAAAAATATGTCTTATGCTGCCCGACTGAAAGAACTCCAGCTCTATTCAGTCTCATACCGCTTGCTCAGAGGTGACCTGTGCCTGACATATAAGGCCATGTCAAACCCAGATTTGATGAATATGCTTCACCTCAAAAAATCTAGATCCCTCAGAACCATAAGGGCGGGAGACTTAAACCTTGACATGGTTATAAATAGAACGTGCTGGTGGGACAGATTCATCACCCAGAGACTCCCTGTGCTGTGGAACAAAATCCCAGTACATGTGAGGCAGAGCACCTTGCTGGCCTTGTTCAAGAGGAATCTTGACCAATGGATGGGAGATCGCAGATATACCCCAGGGATTACTTCAGTGTCACTGCTTGACAGAGGCACAGCAAAATGATAGGCATAGTTTTATTCAAATATTCAAACTAAAAGGTGGCAAAAGCCACATAACTATGGGCTAGGCTTATAAATGCCCTTGGGCAGATAGCCTAGTATGAACCTATGAACCTATGAACCTATTACTACATAAATGTAGTGTGACAATATTTACTTGCTTTGTAGGAGATTGAGTTGTTGCTAAGAAAACAAGATTTGGGTGGATATCTCCACACTGGGGAATGGTAGAGAAAGGGATGGAGAATAGTTTATACTTAGTAATGTTTTTGGAAGATAGTTGTGAAGTTAATTACATTTGCTTTAGGATAAATCTGAAGAATTTTATGTCTAGTATAGTTGGAAGTTGGTACACTAAATATGCTGGGACAAATATCCAAATAAATTTTATGTTGGTCATGATTAGTAGTAGAGTTTGTAATACTTTTTTCTCATTATATAAGTTACTTACAAGAAGTGTTGTCACATGTGTAAGCAAAAGAAGATGGCAGGTTATAATTGTAGGGAGGACTAGTGAAAAATATATATAAAAGTATCCATTATGTTACAGATGAATGATAGTAAGTGAAGAAAGTCAGATGTAGAAAGGAGAGACAGATTGAAGAGTCAATAGAAAGGAGTACATGATGCAGAGGAAGGTGTATATGGCTATAGGGGAGGATCAATATGGAAGAACAGAATGAATCCTATAGTGACTGGTAGATAGTGGGATGTGGGTGGAGCAAGAGAAGTATAAATCCGGAAGTAGTGCGGGTGTGTAGGAATTAGGGGTAGGGTAGGGGATTGAAGTGACCCCGATGGGATCAAGGGGAAACAGAGCAGGCAGAAACTGGAAAACAGGCTAAACATGTGAGAAACAATCAGTGTGGTACAGTTCTAAATACAGAAATGAATTATTATGTGGAAGCCCTGATCCATGTTTTCACACCTTCCCTTCACAGTCATATTTTTGAATTGTTTAACTACAGTTACTCGATACAATCACAACAAAGAAGGATTACGGAGGCAGGTGGGTGTCATGGTTATAGTGTGACTATAGCTGAGAACTGAAGGTTTGAATCTCAGGTTCTTCAGTCTGTGTTCAGTGTCTTCCATTGTGTAAAGTATTGTGTGTGACAAAGCAATAAATGAATATGCAGAATCTGTAATTTTAGAGGAGTGGTTTTGTTTGCAGCTCAGTGCATGACTATTAATGCAAGACTATCAGGCATGAATCTGCAAGGTAACTGCAATAGTCATAGTTTTCTTGTGCTTACCACTATCAATTTCATTAAGAATGTTTACATGTGAGTTAAGAGCAGGAAATGTTTGCTGAAGGTAATGTATTTCATTGTATGCCACAACCTAGTTGACAGACAGTTCTGTATAACTGTTACAGTACTTTTGCCTGTGATGTTTCACATATAAGTTAATTGTGCTTTTACTGCTGCATGCACTATGGGTGGTGTTCAGTGACTGTTCTGTTGTGCATAGCCTGCCAATTCACATATCAAATGGGTGTCTGCTGGCTCAGCATTTGGACTGCTGTTGGCAGACTAATTCTGGCATAAACTTCAATGCAACATGGCTAGTGCATATACACTGGTGATGCTTTGCTTACAACATACTTGTAGCCTGTGTTTAGGAATTGTTGTGCACATGGCCACATATGTTCTTCATGTATATCTGCCTGTTACATAATCACTAATTAGCATTACGCTGGTTGCATTTGCAGTTACACATATATGGCTAGTTAAAAAATGCATGTAGGCCATAAATACATTAGACGACAGACAGTATTGTTATACTGGGTGTGGGTAATTACCCGGTTTGGTCCCGGGACCAAACAAAGCCAACCGTGGGTAAATACAGCATTACCCACAACATTATTTAAGAAAAGAAACTATTACTTTTCTTAAATAATGGCATAGTATAATGCCTGTTTACTGCCCTTCTGCAGATGTCTGGCATCCGCAGTTCTGATGTACTGAGCGCCTTTACATCAGAGTTGTATAAAAGCAACGGAGAAAGCAAGATCTCCGTTGCTTTTACTGTTTTCTATGTTAAATGGGTTTAACATAGCGAGACCCTTTTAAAATAAGCAGCGGAGATGTCCGTTGCTTATTTTAAAACTATCTATGTTAAACCCATTTAACATAGCGAACAGTAAAAGCAACGGAGATCTTGCTTTCTCCATTGCTTTTTTTTAAAACCGTCGCTATGTTAAATGGGTTTAGCATAGCGAGACAGTGTTATAAATTGTGTAGGAAAAAAGTCCAGGCGACGGACCTTTTCCATTAGTATAACTCAATTTACAATGTGCACGTTGGCCAATCAGCGTGCACGTTTTGGGGGGGTCATGGTATAATTATATGTAACATGCTGTTAGCAAGTCTATGATTGTCCAATAGTTCTAGGGTGTTGTATTACATTCCCACTATTTGATGTTATTGTGGTAGCCAGTGACCATGAGTATTGCTTATCTCATTTGCATATATTGTTTATATTTACCATAGAATTTCCTCTTACTATATCTTCATAACACATATATTTGGGGGCTGTTAACATGACTCATTAAATATACAGACATCTGGGTTACAGTTGTGAGTGATTCATATATTCACACCTTGATATAATTGTGTATGGTACACCTTCAACATAGGAAATATGGAAGTAGTGATGTTCTCTCAGACAGTCAGCTTGCCAGTATAGCGAGGGGTATGTCATGTATTACCCACTACAGGCTGCAGTAGTTGTTTTATGTTGTCAGTTTCACAGTGATCTAACAGTGTAGCGTTGATTTTTGCAATGTAGATGATGATGTTGAAGTGGAAGTACCTGAACCTGTACATGCTGTTATCCCTGCAACACTCCAGAGGAGACTTCGGCCTCCACCAATACAGGACCAGATCAGGGAGTTAATGATTGATGTCTTTCAGACATAGATGAGGGACCAGATCAGGAATTTCTTGCAGGAAATGACACAGGCCATGCAAGACTCATTCAAGAAAATAGCCCACAAGATCATTCTTGATGTTCACCCCATCAGGATGGGCCCTCAAAACAATAAGTATTGTCTGCATGATCTACAATTGTAATGTAGAGGCACACTTGTGCATGCATAGTATATGGCTGCCATGCTTATGTGATAGATGTCCAACCGTACAATGCAGATGTCATGTGGCATTTTTACATTATATTGCATTGCACCCAACACACTGCATTAGACATGCAGTAATCATGCTGATATCTATAAAGTGCTGAAGTTGATGTATACATTGCTCCATGTGGGCAGATGAGGTACTCTTCGTGTCTGTGTGTATGTGTGTACTCCTATTCCTGCAGTGCAGCATATTGCTGTTATACCAAATACACTGTGACCCTGTACGTCGCACTTATGAATTTTGCAGTTAATATGCTGCTACAGACACAAGAGTTTTAGTGTATATGTGTGTGGGATTGACAGCAATTCACAAACAAATTTTCCCCATAGTTCACACATAACACAGTGAGATGAGTACATTTTGTGGTTTTCTGTGTCATGTCTCTTCACCAACCAGACATGTTGTTACTCCTGTGCTTTCTATGACACAGTTGTGTCATGCTGTCAAACTGTGTACTAACTTTGTGTGTGTCATATGTGTTGCCAATGATGGTGCCATGTTATATCATCTAAGTGTGGCTGCTATATATGGGCAGTCCTACTTCACTTAATGCCTAGATTGTCACTGTACCATTTATGAAATTTCTGCTTTATATAGCAACATTCTAGTATGCCTCATTTGGCTTCAGTTGTATTTTCACATATATTGCTTATTCACATACATATCCATATTTTTGCAAATGGTGTACATATGTACCGATTTACATACATGTTTCTGCACATATTCTGATCAGTACAGAAACCCCATTGTAGCCTAGGATTGTGAACCTTCATTTAATCCATGTTAATGTGTTGTACAATTGTTCAACAGAACTGCCCTTAGCTCAGCGATATCCATGGTCAGTGGTGTTTTTCCACATTTGCTGTACATTGGCATGACAGTATATATGTGTATGTGATACTGATTCATACCTTGTGTACCTATGACTCTTGCTGTTTGATGATTGCATATTACTGTGTGTATATGATTTGTACATGGCCATGTTTAGTGCTGTCAGTAACACAGTCTGCCCATGTGACATAAATTTGCCAGTTGCTTCAATGTGGCTTGAGTGGATTTCAACACCACCTTATGTGGTGTACACATTAATTTGCAATGTGCCCCCTTATATACTGTTATCCTGCTTTATTCTTTGCCTTCTTTGCTTTGCTGGCATTTCCTCCTTGATGTGGGCCCATATTGTCCACCTTCCTTCCCCCTTTGTAGGTTTATCATATATCTTGCACATATGCATGACATTTGTTAAACTTCCTATGCATTATCATCCATTATCCTTCCTTGTGTCAACCCACTGGCCATTATATATATATATATATATATATATATATATATATATATATATATATATATATATATATATACATATGGCTATTGCTTGCATTACATCATTGGTCCTGTTATGCGTGTGTTATGTATTATTTGGAGTATCTTCATATACTTCATGTGCACAAACTGACATTCCTTATATAGCATTAATAGCATTACTTGTGAATATCCTAACATTTATTATTCCATGCCAATGGTGTGTGTATGTGTATTGACATTGTTTTCTGATAGGTTCCTGTTAGACCAATAAAGATCACACATATACATCATTACCTCTGTGTCGCCTTTGACAATACATATGCCTGTGTCATATGCATTCCATTTCAGGTATGTTTGAGCTGTGTACACCAGTTTGTTGCTTTGCTACACTAGTGCTGTTTTGCACTGTACTTGGTTATCTGCCTTTTACATGCGTAGTCAGAGGTTGCATTCTGTCTTCCACTTTTCTTCTCCAAATTTCATGGGCTGAATTTGCTTACCATGCTACTGTTGATACACTACCTGAGTACTGGATTTAATATCCTGTGTGTACTGTGATCCCTGTTTCTTCCTCTGCACCTCACACCAGCCATCAGTCATACAGATTAAGGTTTGACTGTCACACCGTTAGCAATATATCATAACATCATAGGGCATAGGTACTTATGTATTTCTGCATTTCACCATGGCTGGTATGAATCCTTACCCTGTCTGTCAAATTTCTTTTGCCTGTGTTGCATAGTTTGTTGTCTGAGTATCTTTCCTTTCCTTTATGTTTATTTGCAACTTCTGTCATGTCTTGTGATAGCTGTTACATGTGGATACCTGCTATTTTGCCCTTCTTCTCCCACTCCAACAAACGGGGCCTATTCTCACAAAAAATGGCCATGCCTCTCTGACTGACCCTCAGACTTTACTTTTCTAACAGACCTCTTGTGTGTCCTCTTCTTCACCCATACAAACATCTGCTTATCTATTTCCCTGTTTTCTTGGGTGTGTGCATTACTTGTGTTTCCCACACATGTCCCACATCCATTGGCAACTATTATTAGCCCAAGTGAAGTTGTCATGATTGCCCTTCACCTTTATACATTTTTTATTAAAAATGTTATGGATTCTATCAGATTTTGTATTTTCTGTTGAATGCATTTTATTAGTACATGACCTATAGAGACAGCTGTACTTGCTTGTGGACCTACTGGATAGATATTTGTGAGTTTATATTCCTTTAAATGCACTGCAGCTTCCATTGGACTTGTATAATTACTGCAGCTTTGGTAATACACATCACAGTTTATTAAAGATTTTTCATGAATTACAGCTTGGCTGTTACTGTTGGACAGTGTGCCTATATTGCTGGTCAATTCTGTTTTGAACTGAGATATTCTAAGTTCACTGAGGCATATTTGCATATTATAGGCATATCTGCAACTTTTACGCAGATGTCAGCAAAATACGCTGGATTCTGAGAAAGTTACAGAATCCAGCCCATAATATAGTTAAGTTAGTGTACAGGTATGTGAATTAGATGGGTGTGTCTGGAGAGACCCCTCTTTTTATTCTTAGCATAAAATCTACAATGGTAATTTGACCTAGGTGGAGCGACACATAACAACTATAGTTATCAAAAAGAATAGGAAACTGCAGAGAGCTTTGGAAGTCTATCAGACTAGCAATGCTTCTCCTTTGAGTAATATATTTTCTTATTCAGAAGGCAGTACTAGTAATGTCATTTCAGACACTGATGTCATCAAGGGGGCCTCTGATAATATGTCTACTGTTATTTTATTCACAGAAGAAAACTTTCCACCTCTTGGTGATCATCTTGATGAGGCAGGAAAGAAAAAATCAGTTACAACATAGATTATCACTGACTCTAGTGGTTGGTTGATATAGTCTGTGTCCATTACTGAGAAGAATGCCCCTCCCCTCTTCCTGCTCCTTTTTTCAGCACAAATTTTCATTCAAGTCAGAAAGGGGCAGCAAATGAATGAGGAAAGTCAAGGGGGCAAAGCTGCAGCCGAGTGAAAGGAACTTAATATTGACATGCCCAGTGTTCAGTTTAAGTGACTTTGTACTTAATAAAGTTCATCATTCTTTATTGAATAAAGGGTTTTTGTTTATCCCTAGCAGTGGGACAAATTTACCTTAACTTATTATTGATCTTAAACAGTATGTCAGGAAGCTTACCTTGGGGTGTATTTTTAAATGATGGATGTACACCATACTAATGACAGGAATTCTTTAGTTTTAAGAAAAATAAGTAATTTTAATCCTTTTTTACAGAGTACTCTACAAGTTTTTGCAAACACATGCAAGATGTTTGCACATTGTTTGAAAAAGATCAAGCCACAAGTTTTTTTTTTTTTTTTTTTTGTTAATTTTAAGTGAAAAAACAGCTTTGTCATAGGATCATAGGATGTTACTAAGCTAATGGCCCCAGGGCCCTTACATGGATAACAAAGTTCAACCCATGTTTCCAAGGGTGTCTGATTTAAGCAGACACTAAAACCAGCACTTATTGTCCCTTTCCAAGAGGGACACAGGTGGAACCCTTGGGGTGAATTTCTAGTTACCCATTCAGTCATCCAAATTATCCTTGAATAAGGCCAATGAGAGGCTTTGTTTAAAATGAATAGGAAGGTTGATCCAAAGGTGGGGCAGATATGTCCCCCAGCAAGTGCTATTGATGTCACATACCAGGTTAAGGTACTTTGAGTGCCATTTTACTTGTGAATGTGTAGCATTTTCCATTAAAGCTGGGTCAGAGATTGCTCTATATGCAAGGCACAGGTCACCTCTGAGCAGTTTGCATGACACAGAGTAAAGTGACAATGATTTCACTTTGTCTGCATAAGACAGATCTCAAAGACCTTGAATTTTCTTTCTAAGAACCTTTGTGGTCTTTTCAATTGCTGCAGGTTTTTGGAAAAGAACATACCAAAGAGAGCATTGTACTCTATTATTTCCCTGATGAAGGAAGAGTACAGAGGGGTTCTAACCTCTTTTTTCTGGAGGCAATGCCCTTACTTATGAGATGAAGAATATAAAATATCCTTCTTACTACTGTGGAGACATGGTGATCGAAGCTAAGGTTTTTGTCGACCTGTTTGTCCAGATCTCTCACCACTGACTTTGGGATTAGGGTATTGCTGTTGATGTGGTAGTTTACAGGAACATAACCCTTGCAAAGGGGATGATAATACATTTTTTTGCATTAAGTTTAACACCATGACTTTGGCACCTGTCATTAGTCTGCATAAGACCTTCTTGAAGGATGTTGACATCATTGGAGAGTTCAATGATCACTCTCAGTTTGCAGTCATCAGCAAACTTTGTCAGCCACAGTCCTTCAGTTTTAACCTGAACTTCAGAGAAGTACATTCCGAACAGTAGGGGTCCCATAACCGATCCCTGTGGAACACCACTGTTTACGGGTCTATTGGAGGAGGTGGAGTCCTCTATTTTGACTGTATAAATTCTATCAGTGAACCAGTTTGCAACCTATCTGACAATTTATGAGTTGATACCCAGATGGGTGACTTTATCAATGATGCCTGAGTGGGGGATTGTGTCAAAGCTCTTGGCCAAGTAAGTAGGCTGTATCTAGAGATTTTCCCTCATCTAGTTTTGGTGACTGTCTTTAAGAAGTCCATCAAGTTTAACAGACTTGATCTCCCCTTGACAAAGCCAAACTGGGTGGGATTAAGTGTTTGGCGATTACCTATTTCTTTGTTAATAGGGTCCATGATGATTCGCTCCATGGCCTTGCAAATAAGGCTGGTCAGGCTAATGGGTTTATAGTTCTTGGGGTCTGTGGATGCACACGCTTTGTGCAAAGGGATGACGGTAGCTCTTTTCCATTCTACTCGGCCAAAACCAGTGCTTAGGCTGTGATTGAAAATTTGCCCAATGGTGATGCTAATTTCTGTTTTAACCTATGTAGAACATAGCCCAGGATATTGTCTGGTCCCAAAGAGGCTATATTTCTGGCCTTGAAGAGTGTATTTAAGACCTGCTCCTCTGAGATACTAGGTGGGGGACAGAGGTTAAGGATGCATTGAGGTATATGTGGTGGGGAGTGAAGTTTTCACTGAACCAGTCAGCCAGCAGGTTTGCAAAATCCACAGGTTCCGTATATCTAGTACCATTAACAATGAGTTCAGCACAAATTTGGAGCTTACCTTTGAGGTTAAAGATGTAACTAAAGAATACCTTGTGGTTATTCTTAGTTAGGGAAGCTAATTTGGATTCCTAGTTAGCTTTGAAGAACTTCACTAAGAGTCTTATTGCTTGTTTGAGATGAGGAGGGAGTGTTTCCAGTTTTGAGACCATTCCTCCCTACTCTTAGCCAGCAATTTCTTTCTCCCATTGTTTAAACTATTAATGGCAGTTGTCCACCTGGCAGGTTTGTTTTTCTTTGAAAAAGTTGCTTTGGTTCTATCAGGTATGGCAGAGTCAATACAATTGTACAGGTGCTCGTATAAAACATTGGTGTATAACACAGCATAGGTTTCTGTCCCATCAGTGGTGGAGGGGCTATGAAGCTATCTATGCTGTGATGTAAGAGGTTGCAGTTGGTCTTGGAGAAGTTTTTTAGTCTAGTCGTTGGTAAGGGGGGGGTGTCTTGGTTATACTTACTTCTAGTGAGACTGATTTGTACTCAGATTTCACCAGGAATGGCCACACATTGAGTGTGGTGCAGTGGTCCCCATGTTGTTGAGCACCAGATCCAGAATGCTTGAGCCCCTTGTGGGTGCGTCAACCAGCTGGTCCTGGGCATTGGAATTAATGAAGTCCAGGAACCTTTCGGCAAGTGAGTTAGAACATCTAAAATTTACCCAATCAAGGGATGGGTAACCAGGGTATTTAGTTGTATCTTGATTGACTCAAGTAGATCCAAGTAGGTTAAGTGGATGTCCTAATTCATGGAGGTGGTCCTATATCTGGCAATGACCAGAAGAGGGGTGTTGCGTATAGTCAATTGCACCTGAAGTAATTCAAGGAAATTGTGCTGTTTAACCAATCTAGAGGTGTATTTATCTTAATGAATATTGATTTACCACCTCCTTTAGTTCTCACACCTTCAGTTTGTGGTCTGAATGTGTGGAAAGAAATGTAACCTGGTATAGCTGAGGTGCTCTCCGCAGCCTTAATTGAGTGTAGTTTCTGGATTAGATATCTAGCGTTTAGCAGCATAACCTTGAGGTTGTTTTTAAAGGGGATTTTTACATGGGCAATTTTGTTCTTGTGACATTGCCTAAAAAAGGCAATATAGGGGTGGCAAGAGTCTTAGCCAGTAACCAAAATCCTAGGGTGACAGATGAAAACCATCTCTGACAAAACACTGAGGTCTGTTGACCATATATATATATATATATATATATATATATATATATATATATATATATAAGTTCAAATAAGCAGTGATATAGTAAAAATGCAGTTCAAAAGAGCAATATACAGTGAAAAACTCTATGTAAGTTAAGCAGAGATCAGCAAATACCTTGGATTGATCAAATTAATACAGCAGTATTTGGTTGCCAAACTCTGAGGAGCATGATAAAACAAGTGCAAACCCATGCAAACATGGTAATTATCAAGCAAGCTGATTTAAACTAACTAACCAATAAAAAAGCTAAAAAATAAGCCCTGTTCCAGCAAACTTCAAGCAGATGAGATCTAACTGCACACTCTTGCTACTAGGATGCATGGGAACATTCTTCAACAAAAGATGGCTGATTTAGTGTTCAAGTTATACAAACAAAACTAGATTCAGAAGGTCTTAATTTAGTCTATGCTACAGCAAACAAAGTTCAAAATTTCAGAAAAAAAGTTCAAATAAACAGTGATATGGTAAAAATGCAGTTTGAATGTGCAATATACAGTGAAAAATTCTACTTAAGCTTTGCAGAGATCAGCAGATGCCTTGGATTGATAAGACAAATACAGCAGAGCAGTAGCTGATCACCAAACTCTGGGGAACTTTGTTAAAACAATCCAAACCCACACAAATATGGTGCTTATGTAGCAAATGAGAGCAAATTGATTTAAACAAATTAACCAATGCAAATCTCAAAACCTGAGCCCTATTCCAGCAATCTTCAATCAGATGAGTTCTAACTGCACACCCCTACCATTAGGGTGGAGGGGATCCCTCTCCAACAAAAGATGCTCTAAAAGAACCCGTTTTCAATGGAGTCCTGGGGAGAAAAGCCCAGACAATGTAAAATGCAAAGCAAAACAGTTACAATAAATTTAAGTTTAAAAGTTTTAAAAGTAAAAAAAAACTGATAACTAAATGTTGGGTTATGTTTGTTGAAGAAGAAGTTACTGGTATTTGGAAGTTGGGGGATGGGGAGTCTATGAGTACTTTAGCTTTGTAAGAGAAGGATAGGAGGTGATTTATAGGATATAGATGTGGAGAGATATGGTGGTGTGGGGGTGTAGGGGGAGTTTTAGTGGGTTAGATGTATGATAGGTGGATGGTGATGGGTTGGCAATTGGGTGTTGGGTGTAAGGTAAGGTAAGAAGTAGAAGTAGTAGAGTAGAAGTAAAGAGAGTGAAAGAAGGGGGTTATTAAGCGTTATATTGTGTTACTAATCAATTAGATAGAAATTAAGCTTAATTTTGTTTTAAGTTAGGATGTGATGTAGGAGTCCTAGATTGTAGTGGGGGGTGGTGTGTGTGGGGGTGTGAGGTAGGGGAGGAGGAGGTAGAAGAAGGTAGAAGGTAGGGAAGGTAAAGAATGTTGAGCTGATTGTCAGTTTGAAGTTTGTGAGTGGGTTTATGTGTGTGGTGTGGTACTAAGTAGAATTAAAAATAACTATGGGTATGGAGGGGAAAATGGAGTGGATGTGGGAGGAAGTGGGTGTGGTAATAAGAGGAAATATGTGTGGGAGTACTGGGGGTGGGTGGGGTGGGGGCAGGGTAGGGAGGGGGGGTGGGCCAGGGGAGGCGGAGAGAGGAAGGGGAAGAGAAGAACAAGAGGGAAAGCTGGGGAAATGGGAGCAGCGAAGCAAGAGCTAACAGAGAGGAAGAAGGCTCTAACAGAGGAGCAGAGGTTCTACCGAGAAATGGGAGAAAGGTAAAAATAAAACAAAAGGCTAGTATAAAAAATAAAGGTAAGGGCTAGAGAAAAGTGCAATGCAAGTGTAGGTAAGAAGGAATATCAGTGTGGGAGGTGAAAGGGAGTGTAAGAATAAGGTGTAAAAGCCTGATGAATGTAAATGTAAGAAAGAAGAGTAGAGTGTAAGGATATAGGGAGGTAGAGAAGAGGGAAGGATGAAGGGGGAGAGAGGCAAGGATGGAGTAGGGAATGTGGGAGCATGCACAGGCTGGCAGGAGTACAGAAGCATAGGTTCAACAATAATTATAATTACAGTCATGACAACATAGACAGCTTTCTTCCAGTGTCCTTTGAGAGATCCAGTTCAGGGGTTAAGAGGTTGAGTTCAGTGTACTGTGGGAGTCTGGTGACCAACAAGGTTGAGGTTAAAGACCTAGTTAAGGTGGAAGTATCCACTAAATCAGGATTACAATGGGAATATGCAGGGGTAACCTTCTTCTTCAGTTGGGCAGAGAGGTTTGGTTTAACCTTCCCAGGTAGGGTTAAAGGCAACAGAGTAATTGAGTCACAGGTGGGTGGTCAAGGGTTAGTCTGGTGGCCTGGTTGGGTGGACTAATCCGAGGGCCCAAATGAATATAGGAATATGCAGGTAAAAGACAATGTTATCAGTGTCCTTAGTTTGAAGGCACCAAACCTTCCAACCGGGGGTAGTGTGCAGCAGGTAATAGGGAAAGGGACACAGCAAGGTTGAGTCTGAGCCAGCCTAGTTAAATTAGAGTATCCACTACAAGTCCCAAACAGGGTATATGCAGGGGTAAAAACAATTTTTCAGTATCGCTGGGGTAGACTTGTAGCGCAGCAGAGCAGCAGGGAAAGGTAGCAGAGTCAAACGGGAGGTCAGCACTGGGTAAGTAGAATGGGTGGGAGAGCAGGCATTCCACTTTGGGAAAGTAGAGAAAGTAGAAGAATTTGAAGAACATAAAATGTGGTTAGAGTAGTATGATAGTATGAAAGTGCAGGTTCCAGGGACAGGCTAACCCATGTGAGGAAAGTATTTGCCAGGTGGGCCAGTTTGGTTTGACCACTTCAAGCAGATTTAGTTGTTGAACACCCAAATTCTATAGGGTTGAAGGTTTTTGCACAGAATTTTGGTGACAGAGAGAGGTGAGGGAAAATAAGTTTGTGAAAAAGGGATTAGTGTGTATAGGGGAGCTGATGGGGTAGTTCTAGCCATTTTAGACAGAGAGAGGGCAGGAGCAATGATGGGAGTAAGTCTTTGTATAGCTAGGCTAGGTATTGTAGCAACTTGTAGCATTTTCAGTTGTTTTCAGGAGATTTGTAGATTAGTTAGTAGTGGAGCTCCATATAGTGGAGGGAGTAAGAGAGAGTGATGAGAGTGGTTGTTGTTGAGAGATATTTATTGTCTATAGAGGTTTAATACTCTATTTATATAAAGAGAGCTAGATTCAGCAGGTCTGAATATAGTCTATGCTACAGCAAACAATATGCAACAATTTCAGGGAAAAAAGCAGTTCAAATAAGCAGGCACAATAAGCCTTCAACCAGCAACTCTCAGCTCAGAAGGGCAGAGGCTACCATTTCTTCCCACAAGAGTTTAGACCACAAACCTTCTCACTGTAGAATAACTGGCCTAAAGCCCAAACACTTAAACGAAAACTGAGACACTTTTAGATTAACAGATACATTAAGCCTTCAACAAGCAATTCCCAACTTAGACGGATGTAAGCTACCTCCCCTGCTATAAGAGTGTAGACTACAAAACCTCTTAATGTAGAACAACTGACCTGAAGGCCAAGTCCTTAAACAAAAACTAAGAGGCTTATAATAACAGTTACAATTTAATCAACTGAGATATTAAAATGAAGTTAAAATAATGAAAGCAGATAAAGGAATGGACTTGTGTTAATGAAAACAGCCCATTATGGTGAGAAGTTTCTTGGTTTATTAACCGACACTGAGTGTTATGAAGAAGTAACTGAAAGTTTTGTTCATTCAAAGTTTCAAGTCATTGATTGGAGTTTGTTACATTTATTATATCATGTGTATATTAGCTTTAACCTGTTTGAGTTTCTCAAGGATAGGGAGGTGTTTTTGGAATTCCAAAAATTCATAAAAATTCTGAAAATCCCCATTAAGACCAATAGTAGCTGCATATTGTGGTAAGACGAAAGGTATTTCTGTGTATCTTGGTTTTATTTTAAAACCATTTGGTACAAAAATCTGAATTTTATTTGAAAGATTATTTGGGCTTCTTAAATATATTGTATAGATATATTAAAGGCTCAGGAAGTGGGCTTGTTCTTTTAGATGTAGAATCCCTTTACACCAGTGTAATTCAAGAGATGGGAAAAGATTTTGATAGAAAATAATTATCTTATTTCAAAAATTTAGATAATATATTTATTAATACTATTGGTTTATTAGTATATTTATTTTTGAGTAATAGCTTCTTTTCATTCAAATGGAAGATTTATTAGCATAAGAAAGGGGTAGCTCTGGGTGATAGAATGATTACAGTTTTTTGCCAATATGGTCATGAGTTAGTTAGAACAAGATTTTTTTCTGGTTAAGCATTTACTTTTTCATAAACTTAGTCTGTACCATAGATACATTATATGGTAAAACAAGTCCTGCTGACCGCAAAGCTGTGTTCAACCATGAACCAGACAAATGAACAAAAATGTAGAACACAGCACCACAGAAAACCAATAAAAAGCAAATGGCAAACAGATTTTATTATTTATGGTCTGAAGAAGCGATTTTATTGCAAAAGCACTCACCTGTGTTTGAATAAAAGTCTGTTTGGATTTTATACTGCTCTTGCTATTTGCTTTATAATGGTTTGCTGTGGTGTTGTGTTCTACATTTTTTTAGCATAGATACATTGATGATTTATTTTTTATTTGCAGTGGATCAGAAAAACTTGTAGATAAGTTAGTCAAGCTTTTAGATTTGACTATCACATTGGATAAGCCAAATCTGTGTTTTTATAGTACCGATTATAGGGAAAGGACCTTTGTTAACAACTATTTGAATTTTCACAGCGAACATCCCTGGTTTATGAACTGTAATGAAATAGGAAGGTGATTCATTAGGTTAACTGACTTATTAGTGAAGATGTGCTATTCATGTTTTTATTTTGCTTTTTTTTAAGAAGCATTTTATGAATAGAGTTTATTTTGAGAAAAAAATTAGATTCCATTATTTCTTTAGAGCTTTTTTTGTTCTTATAACATTAGATATGACCAGTGTTAAGAACATTATAATTAGAAAGTAGTACTTGTTAATAAAGATGTATCTAACATTATTGGAGAAAAAACAAGTTTTGTTTATAAATGTACGAGTAATATTAAATCATTACTGGGAACTCATAATTTGGTTACTACCATTCAAGCGGGACCTTTAGGCACTTATAGACACATGAAATATAAATATTGTAGGTTTATTAATGAGGATTTGAGTTTTATTTTAAAACATATAATGTCAAAGAAATATTTGCTAAAAGTAGATTTACATGTGAGTTGATGGGAATGGTTAACATTGCCACATGTTATTCCTACAAGGTCTTCTACACAAGTTAAACCACCAGGCAGCTCTTGCAGAGAATGTATAAGCACAATTTGGCTATAAAAATTAAAGATTTTAATAATGCTTTGGCTAAACACTCTGCTAGTTGTGTTGATTTTAAGGAATTTGTTTTCTATTAAATTGAATATGTAGAGGTCACATCTGTGAGCCGTGACCTTAACACAAAACTTGAATGTAAAGAAGTTTCTTCAAATGCAGATAAAATACCTGGATTAAATGAGACAATATTACATGTCTCTTGAAGTTATAGAGAATATACATTTTAGTGTAGGTTATTACTATTAATTTTTGTGACATTTTTGGGTGTTAAAATAATATTTTTTTATTCATAAGAAGATACTTTTTTGTTTAGTAATGTATTTGTATTTGTATCTATATCTTTAAAGGAGTGTTTCTGAGTCACATGGGTTGTAGTTTGTGTCAGCTGTTGATTATGTGATATAATTCAACTATTTTAAATGACAGTCCCCCGGATTCTCTATGCCCTGCATGGCGTGCATGATTAGTGCAGGAGCTCTAGCAGGCAATATGTCTGCCGTGCGATCCAGAAACAGCCTGCAGGGGCGTGCATGAGAGCTCCTGCACTAATAATGCACGGACTAAGCCCTGGTATGCAAATCACCCTATTTGCAGGAGAAATTCATGCAAATGAGGTGATTTTGCAATCCAGGAAGCGTGCAATAGTCCGTGCAAGACTAGTGCTATCTGCAGAAATGTACTCGGTTAGTAACAGAGTACATTTCTGCACAATCCAAAACGGAGCTATGACAGCTCCAAAAAAAGGCTGCATATCATAGAGGAAGCATGCCAATGGCCAAGTATAAGGCCATTGGCATTGCAAACAAAAAAAAATAAAAAAAAAAAACTTTTTTTTTTGCCGATCTCAGCTGTTTAAACATAGGGCAGTGGCGTGCATATGGGATTGGCGGGAAATAATAATATAAACCTAAAATAAGCTTTCTAACTAAAATCAGTATTCTGCCATGCAAGTCAATGGCAGGCAGAAGACAACCTGGCCAGTGAGTAATGGTTGCTAAGAGGGGAGGCCCAGTGTGAGACATGTAAGTATGCATTAGCAGGCAATCCTATGCAAATGAGGGGAAGGATAGTGAATTCCAGTTTTCCCCAGGATGTGAGGTTGGTCCCAACAGTGTAAGAATATGAATAGCTGGGTGCAAGACTTGGATATAGGTGACATCATGGGGGTGTGTATCGGGCATACTGTAAGCAGATTGGAGCCCTGTGGCTCGGGATTACTCCTAGCTTAGCACAGCCAAGCTAGTGGGTGTGTCTAAACCTGCCTAGCACTCTTTACAATGCCTAAGCGGGTATGCGTGCTGTGCACTGGGTTTTATAGGAAGAAAAAAAAAGTTAAACCAGGAAATTACAGCAGTGTGCACATTTCAGCACTCTGTTTGCACGGCGTGTCCCCCGGCTTAAACAGGAAGGCAATGGGATGGGAAAACAGCAGTAGGAAGGTAATCAAGGAGAACTAGCTTAGCTGGCAAGTGAAACGTATCAGAATCAGCCAATTACACAGAAGCAGACCAGCCCATCCCAGAACACTACTATAAACTAAGTAAACACCTTCCCCTCTGTTTTTTCCCCACACTCTACACCACTGGTGTATACAAGTGGGGAAATGTTAACAAACAAACCTACAAAATGAGAAGGGCTGCAGCAGGCAACATAGAACAACATGTGCAAGAGGCTGAGGGTGGTGAGGATGTGAATGCTGCCAAACAACCCACAGTGAGGAGACAGAGAAGAGTGTACAGATGCAGGGTAACTTACCAGGGGCTACATGAGCTGGAGATAGTGGAGCACTATAGGGAGGACAGAGATCTCCTACAGCAAATTGTTGGGCTGTGCCAGCCAGACCTGACACACCAAACTGACCAAGGGAAACCCATCCCAGTGGATACCAAGGTATGTGTAGGCCTTGGTATTCTATCCACAGGTACCTCCCAAAGCGCAACTGGGGATAACATGGGGATCTCACAGGCATCAGCATCCAGAGTATTCCACCAGGTCCTGGATGCAAGGCCAGAACATGCCAGTGAGCACGTATATTTCCTCAACACCCGTGAGGCGTTGTCCAGCAATATGCATCTTTTCCACCAAATAGCAGAATACCCTGGGGTAGTGGGTGTTATAAACTCTATGCACATATGCATCAAAGCACCACCCAGTGAGAAGGGTAGGGCCTACATCAACCGCAGGGACATCCTTTCCATCAACTGCAGGTCATTTGTGATGCCCAGGGCATTATAATGAATGTGTGTGCTGGCTGCCCTGGAAGCTATGACGATTCCCACATAAGGCATCTGATGTAGCTGTACCAAAAATATGCCAATGGAGACGTCCCCTATGATCACCTAGTCGGGGATGCTGGGTACACACTGAAGCCGTTGCTGATGACACCCATCAGAAATGCACACACATCTGAACAACAATGCCATAATGAGGCACATGCACAGGCCAGACATATAATAGAGCATGTGTTTGGGATGCTCAGGTCATGGTTCCAGTTTCGGTGTTGGGACACATCCGATGGAGCCTTGCAGTATTCACCAGCTACATGTACCCATATTGTTATGGTATGTGCTATACTACACAATATGATCCTGTGGAAACAGCTGCAGCAGGGACAGCATGGGGCAGGGCCACACAGCCCCCCACCAATGCCAAGGCCTGCACAGGCACAGAGTGACCCTGAGGAGGAACAGCCTGAGCCTGCCCCAGTAGGCAGAAGGAGGTGTGCCCAGTATGCCCTGGCCTTGGTAAAGAGGCAATGCACAGCACATGCACTGACACAGTAGGGACCCAGGGAATGGCACCTCTCTCTGACTCGCACATACAGTAAAAGGGATGCCAAATATGACACTACCTGTGCTCAACCATGTATAGGAAGTGTATGATGTTCATCCAACATAGGCAGCCCTCCAGCACCATGCACAAGTCTGGCACACCCTCAAGGTAAGACAATCAACCTACCAATTGCCAAATGGAGTAGAATGTGATGTTACCTGTAGCTATGGTACGGATGTGAGCATGCAAGGGAATTTGGTGGCTGAATGTTATGGCAGCAAAAAGTAGACACCCATAGTGGCAGCATGACATCTGTAACACATACTGGAGTCACCATAGTAGCCAGTACTACACAGAGTGACAAAACCCACTGCAGGAAATGTGCTGTGCAGTGTGTGCGTCCATATGACCCACACATGCCAGTCAGGGATATTCACATACCCAACAACAGTCTCAGCCAGCAGGACAGGTGTAGACAAATCCAAACAGAGCCTGTGCCATGGCCCCAGAATGATGGCTACGGTTAACCCCCACCCCCAGGCCTACACAGACTGACCACAGTAAGGCAGGCAGCGGGATGTTAGTTCTGAATGGTAGGAAGTCCGACAATATTATGTAGGGCAACCAAATCCACAATCTGTAGTACACTGGTCCGCATGATAGTTAGCAATACAGAATGAAATGGAGTACCTGACATACCAGTATGGTCATAGCAAATGTGTACATGTTTCACGTGTGCCCCCCACATCCAACATAGTAATGTAAAAACAGTCAGGTGTGCCCCCCAACCTTGTGTAGAAATAGTCATGTGTGCCCCCCATTCTACATAGTAATGTAATAACAGTCAGGTGTGCCCCCCAACCCTATGTAGAAATGTAGAAATAGTCAGGTGTTCCCCCCCATCCTACATAGTAATGTAATAACAGTCAGGTGTGCCCCCCACACCTGTGTAGAAATGTAGAAACAGTCAGGTGTGCCCCCCTGCTATGCAGAAATGTAGTAACAGTCAAAGCCAAATGATTGATGGATACCCTGCAGAGACAGCATGCTACCTGTTGGTGTACAACACAAAGGTCAGCACTACAGCACAAACTACCTGGACACGATCCACAAATTTAATACAGATGGCCATACTGGGCATGCTCACACACTTAGAGAAATGTCAGTCTACAACATACTGAAAGGTTATACTGGGCATGCTCACACACTTAAACGCATGAAGGCCATGACTGCAAACACCAGTGGACCAAATATATCTGGCAATTGCAGTTGTTAGTGTAGACACTTGTCAGTATGCACCACTCATGCCTTGCACACACAGTGGATAGGCATACAGACATATATGTCAGGACAACACACTAAAATAAGCCAAAGGTAGACATACATAGATGTATGGAAGAGGGTCACTGTGACAAGGAGCCATCCAGGCCTGTCCCACCCAGCACACAGCCAAAGGGCCCCAAACACATGAGGCGCACATGTCACTCACTGCAGATACTAGCCACCAGTATCTGTCAGCATTACAGTCTATGTGGTGCACGTGCCAGCTGTGCAACATGACTGTACAAGGAAGTAGTCATCTAGTAGCTGTATACACGTACCTGTGACATATGACCCAGTGTGTGCCCGCATGTGGTGTGTCAACCCCTAGATGAACGGGTTATGACCCATGCACATATCACCCTCCCCATAGCCCTACTATGACAAACCTGCTGAGGTCATCCAATGTGAAATACACCTTTGGGAGAGCTGTAGCCCAGTAATCTCCATAGCACGTCCTGTAACTGTGTACTGCTGTAGTGTGATAAAGTAGGTAAGTAGGTGGTCTAACCCCAGACCTGGCAACTGTGTGTGTCCATCTGACTGAGTAGAGACCAATGCTTTTTAGAGTATTCACACTCCTTACAATTCATATACTCAACTTTTGCAAGCCTGCTGATGTCACCCACCTAGAAATACACCTCTGGGAATCTTGTAGCCCAGAAATCTCTGTAGAGCATCCAGTAGCTGAGTGTGATCTAGAGCTGTGGTAGGGTTCCATCCCCAACTATGGCAGTTCTGGATGTTTTGTGTGTGTTTCAATGTCTTTGTACAGAGCAATGCATTATAGGCTAGTCACCCGCAGTACATTTGAAATGCTCTACTTTGGCAATCCTGATGATGTCATTCCTTGTGAAATACACCTTTGGGGAAGGAGTGATCCAGTAATGTCCATGGCGCATACTATAACTGCATAGTGCTGTAGTGTAATAAACTAGTTAGGTAGGGGTTCTACTCCTACACATGACAAGTGTGTGTTTGTAACTTGTATCCTGTGTAGAGGTGGTTGTGAGTGTGTGGCCAATGTGGAGCAGGTTTTGCATATTTCTTATATGGTGGCCCTATGATATATCACAACGTCAACCATACTTGGATAACAGATGTACACTAGCTGAGAGGCTGGGGTGCAAAGACATACCCATGCATGTGACATCAAGGCCAGATAATCACAGTTAGCATCCACAGTATTACCCGGAGCACACTCTCAACCCATGTCTCATACACACACATGCCTAGGCAATAGCCAATATGTGGGTAGTATACTGAATATTGGCCACTGATAGTAACTATGGAGTGATAGCAGTGGGATACAGAGGGCATGTCACCCTGCCCATCTGTCCAATATGCGCATACATGCAGACACTGCACCTCCCCCATGTTCCCCAATGGATGCCTGCACCACCTGTGGTGCCTTCACATGCGACCCACAATGGACATACCATGCATGACAACATGCCCTGTATGGACAGATGTCACTAACACCAGGGAATGCTGTTAGCATGCTATCAATGTAGGTGCAGGATAAACCTGCTGCCCATACCCAGTACCTGCCACAGGTGGGCAAGACTGGCACATCTGATGATAATCTGTGTTCATAACATGGGCCAGACACCCCAGGTACAGTTCCACATGTCACTGTACATGCATGTGGGAGGTGTGCACATCCTAGACACTGTCCATGTGATGGAGTAAGGGGCACGTACATGGCAGAGGATGCACAGCATTGGCCACACACAATAGCCACTCAGGTGACTGGATGGAGGATTCAATACCCACCTGTGTTGGCAAATGCAGAAATGACAGCCCTGAGCCACAATGCAGATCATTGTCATGTGGCCTGATGCCAAGGTATACCCATCATCTACCCTTGTATAGCCTGCTGGCACAGTTGACCACCACACACCCATGTAGACATGCAGTCATGCATGTCAGTACTGGCACCCAATGTGTTTGTGTGTGTGTTATATGGTGCATATGTCCACATCCACACACGACAACCCCCTGGGCATACTGAAGCATGCTGTCTGATGTCTGGCACCTCCACATAATCTTTGCCCATACAACCTCCATATGACCCGTGTGGTGCATGTGATACCCACACATTGATGTGTTGTGGCAATCTCACTAGTGATGAGTTGTACTCCTGGCCCTGCCAAGTGTGTTAATGTGTGTGCGTCCCTGTGAGAGTGTAGCTGTGTTGATGCTGGCACCTGTTCATGCGGACAGGCACATGTACATCACCTACCGTATATCTACCATATCCCTGTTGCAGATGTCGCTCACCATCACAAATATGTTCTGAGTGTTCCACAGCAGGTAACCCATGTGGTGCATCCAATAACTGCATCAAACTGTGATAGCACTACATAGCTGTCGGGGGTTTGATACCCTGTGCTGGCAGGTGTGTGACACATACATGCTTCAGTTTTACTCTCCCACCCCTCCTCCCTGACATATATTTGCCTCTGTTTGCCTCCCCAACTCCCTCTCTGGTGAATGTGCAGACCCACACCTGCTTTGCTTAGGCAGCAGCATGTTTATTTTAAGTGATACTCATGATCAGCTGATGGCCTCTGCATGTATTGCAGCCCTCCCCTAGCCGACTGCATGTGGAACAGATGTGGTAACATTCCCATAGCCAACTGCATGAAAACACACTCCAATATTGAGGAACATCATGGTGGTATTGGCCCTTTTCATTCACTGTGAGCAGGAACTAGATCTGTTGTTTGGCAAACAGCATCTCAGATGGATTGGGGAGTTACCTCTAAGAACATACACTGTGGAAAGAGGGCAACAAATAGGAAGGGGGTGTGCCTGACCTGACTACAGACTGTAAGTGCTGCTATACTGCATTTGGAGTAATGTTGGTTTAACAGTATATGTCTGGATATGGCTGTCGTACATGTCACAATACCTGCCATGTCAGTTCCATGTATATGAGGAATCCTCATCTGCAGGGCCATCTGCAGATTGGGCAGTGTTGTGCCTTTGGTTTCATGTGTTAACCATGGAGCATCTATCTGTGGAATACAGAATGCAGTGTAAGGATTGCAGTCTGTAGATGGTGAAGACCATGACAGTTATTGACTTCATATCCCTAACAGGACATATGTTGCAACAAACCCCATTACAATGGTAAATGTATGAGGTTATCACAGCAACATGTTTCTATTGGCCCTGTATATGTGCTGTTAGTCACACCTCTGTCAACCTTTGTACATATGTCATGCATGAAGTGTGCATATGTGCTGTACACCATAAATAGTGTCATCATATCTGATAACAAGCCAGTGATATATCAGATTGCTACACATATTATGTGCAGTAGGGTTATATTTCATGACATAACCTGGACATTCTGTGGATGTTTGTACAGTACTGAGGTCTGTGTAGTGATGGTGAATGTTGGTAGTGTGTATATTGTTAATATGCAGTTTAGCCTGTATAAGACTGTGGTAGATGTCATTGTTCTAGTTCCCTTTCTATCTGATGTTACTTACTGCCCCACTGTATAGTACCATTTTGGTGTACATGTTTGTAGGGCCATACACACATGTCCCATACCACAGACAGCAATCAGATCAAACTGTGTAGCAGCTCAGTATATGTAGGGTCATTCTGTGAGTGGCACACATGAGGATGGTGTAGAAAAGATAGACTATATACTGTAATATTATGATATCTTACCATATGCGGCTGTGGCTGTGTTCACATTGGTTGTGGTTATGCACTTTCACACAGGTGTATCTTACCCTGTGCTGTGACATGCCTGTTGAGCATGCTATATATGCAGGTACATGTGCATTCCCCCATAGGAGATGTTGGCCAATGTTGAGCCAGTCTGTCTGTAGCCTGCACAGTGCATTGTTACATGCCTAGCAGCGTAGTGTACTTACCCACTGAGATGTCATGTGCAAATACTTGCCAGATGTACTGCTGACGGGCCTCCCTTAAAAGTCATGTATGTCAGACAGAGCAGTGGGATGCTGTTCAGATGTATGTCAATATCTAGTGGGTAGTATGTGTCCATGGCACCAATGTACCAGCAGTCATTATGTGGCAGGCCAGACAGGAGTGTGTGGATGCAAAACCTATGGTGGCAAATGTATACCAGTTTTTATGTGTTATACCCATCTACATGGCTGTCTACATCCATATTGTCAGACCTGGTACATGTGTTGTGCACTAAGGGATTATGTGTATACCTCTGGACTGTACAGGGTGTGTCCAAAGTTCCACATATATTGGCCAATATCTCTGCTGCACTCTACAGAGGCATTACATGCTAGCGGCGGAACTTTACAATGATTTCCTTAGGATGTCTGTCAGTAGCCAATGGCACACATGTTATAAGCAGATGTGACCTTCCACACACACCATGTCTGTGAAGACAATCCCAATGACAGTCGCAATAGTCTACTAATATACCTGCTATACATACCTGACATACCCTTGCACTACGACTTTGAGACTATAGCAGCTGGGGTAGGGCTACACTCCATGTCCAGGACATATGGTCGAAATATATGTACATATACTTATCCAGATAGCCATATATATATATATGATTACACATGTGCACTACTTCCAATTACCACTGTCATGGCAACCACCCACTATAAATCCCTACAGCATGTGGGCATGGTCTTTACATTTCCTGTGTGATGGGCATCCTTCCTTTGTGTGGGCATCAGTGTTACAGACAGCAGGTAGCAATACCTCTTACAGGAGAACCTGCACATTAGGGTGGCCATATATTTGTAGGAGGATCAGGAACTACAGACAGACTGTGAGTAGAGTTGTGTTATGCTTTGTATAGAACTGGTGTTACAGGGTGTGTGTGTGTACATACTAGTTTACCTTGGAATGCAGTCTGTCTGCATAGCTCACTACTGTGGGCCTATCCTATTGCTGGACAGAGGTATGCCTATCATGTGTTGTCCGTCCACCACACAGGTACTGTGTCAGATATTACACTGGCAGTGTGTGTGTGTTGAGTGCTATCAGTACATGGCTATATCCATTTCTGTTTCTAACCTCAATTCCCTGACTAAGTATATGTTGCAGACTATCCTGTAACACCAGCAACTTGCTTAGTGTATGGCAACAGTATTCCACATATGTGCCTGTATTCCAGCCTCTGTCCTCCATCTACATCCCAAGCTTTGCACATATGTCATGCTGCTGGGGGTTGTTCTGTAGTGGGCTGTGAGTATATCACACTGCCATTGCTGCCATCATTCCACTGCTGTTGTACCCCCCCCCCACACATACAGTGGTGCTGGGGCCATATATGTGTGGGTGTCACCTACACAATACATGTGTGCCCTTATGCACTTTAGAGGCCTGTGTATGTAACAGTGGTATTTGGCCCTGTATTATTGAGTCTAGGTGGGGAGCACCAAAAATTACCTAGGCTGCTACAAAATGTGGAGGTATCAGGAGTGAGCTGCCACAAGGTATCTGGATGTATAGTACCATATACTTCACCTATATTTACATTACGTACATGAATTGGGGTACTGCAAGCCTACTGCCTCCTGCCATACAGACTTCTCTGTTTGTCAGTGTGCTCATGATGGTATCAGTTATGCCTTGTTATGTAACAGTTACAACCCATTTCATCACATAATGTCTTTACCACCTACTGAGTTTGTACACAGTGTAGATAGAGGCTGCTGAACTACACACCTGCAGTACATACTGTTGATTATTTGGTATCCTGTGGCCCAGTCTGTCTTCACTATTGTACAATTTGAAGGGCTTGGCGTGGACAGCAACACTTGTGAACCTTTCCAGATTACTGTATTAGTGTAACTGTTTCACAGTTGTAGTACTCTGTTTATATGGTTGTCAGTGTTTGAACAGCAATATGGCATGGCATATAGAGCTGTAATAGTACGTAATTAAAGGTTTCCCATTTCTGCAAACCTGTGTGTGGCATCTTTCCTATCACCTCTGTATGGGTATATGTTGCAGGTAATGATTGATATTTGTATGGGTGGCCCATACAGTGTCCAGTTGTTCAGGTGCTAACTGTAGGCATAGTGGCTGTTCCATATTGTGTCCACCTTCTACATATGTATATTACTGTACATATATCTGCATGTGTATGTGTAACCACATGTGTGTGTGTGTATATCTATCTATCTATATATAAATATATATATATATATATATATATATATATATATATATATATATATATATATATGTGTGTGTGTGTCTGCATATATGTGTCTGTGTATCTGTATCCATGAGATGCTGATGCTTTCCACATATTATATTTCCTATGGGTGGCAGACTGTACTTGGTAGCATATTGCAGGGTGCACATGTTTGGCTGTGGGGGGGATGCCTATTCATATGAGACGTATAGTGTGTGGGGCCTCTCAACCTCATTAATGGTGCATGTGGACATATGCGTATTTGTTAATCTGCCATTGCTATATACAGATGTATGGC
>NC_056729.1:1277849005-1278038403 GCF_019279795.1 Protopterus annectens
TTTTCTTCATGATATCAGTATTTGAAGTGGACTTGTCTTCTGAAGTTCCTGAGTTTGGAAAGGTTTCTGCATTATGCAGGAGGGAAAAATATTCTTCCACTTCCTGCACCTATTCAGGAACTCATATGAAAGTCACCAGAACAAGGTGGATGCCTGATATGGCTTTGGAGTAAGTCTACTGAATTGATGCTGTTAGGCATCTGCTTTACTGGCAGCATCTGTAAGGATCAAATTATTTACACCATTCCTTATAGTTTTGTTTTATATGTCACATATGATGTAATTGCAGTTTAAACTGTTCTACTGTGTGTACTATTGCCAGGGATTCCCAACAGTTTTGTGATGATGCAGATTGTGAGAGCAGTAGGTGTACTACCATCATCACAGGTGTCATTGTCTGATTTGGACCTGATTTAGGTGATAGCATTAAGAGTCATGTCCATATCCATTTATCCTGATGTTACCAGACAATGCCCTTGTCATCTTTCTGTGCCTTACGGTGACCATTGTTTAGCCCACCTTCACTGCCCTTTACAGTCACATAGTTTACAATTAATGGACTGTGCTAAAGCCCTACAGTCAGAGGACTGTTTAGGCAGAATTTAATATTGCCCCTTGTGACACACATATGTTTGCTATTGCATACTTAACAACAAATTACTCCTCCAAGGCCAGCATAGCCATGTATTGTGGCACACATAATACTCTGTGCTTGTACTTTTCTCATTATCATCACCTTCTTTTTTATTTGGCCTTTGATGTTTTTATTTCTCTATGTTTACATTCATATTCTATGCAGTATTGTCATTGACAATGGGTGTGGTACAGCGGTAGCTGCATCAGTTGGCACCTGCCTTACTATTACCCTCTAAGTCAGCATGAGTCTCCAGGCCCACCTCTCTGCATGGTGATGTAAGTCATCCAGCAAGGACAAACAGAAGGAATCCTGGGTGCCCTCTTATGATCTGCCTCCAGACTGGGTTGTAGGCTCCCCACTGGTAGATGTCATTTTGAGGTCCATGTATGTCACATGGCAGGAAGTGGAAACTTGGGTATGGCCTTGGACTGGTTCATAGGTTCATAGGTAGGTACTAGGCTAGCTATTGGGGGCAGCCTAAGTAATAGATCTAGCCAACAAGGTTCCCCACATCACCCACAGAAGGTTATCCTCCTGTGCCCTGTCAAGCAGAGCACTATAGGTTCATAGGTAGGTACTAGGCTATCAGCCCAAGGTAGACATCTGTATTGTTAGCCAGGAGCATATATTCATCTAACTAGCAGAGTAGCATAGCTGCCTCACCATGGCTAGCAGTCAGCCATCAACCTATCTTATCCTGCTTCATGGTGTTCTCTTTCTTTGTGTTTTATTTCCCACCCCAGTTTATAGTCCTACCTGCCTTATCACCAGTTGTCCACTCTTTCTCTGTCTGTGTATTTCATTTGTGATCCCCTCACCATTTGTGTCAGTATTTGTCTTTTGCACTGGTTTTCCTGATTGCTCCTATTATTTTTATCCAACATGACATTCCTATACTCTCTTTCCTATCTATATCATCCCCACATTACCCTCCCTCTCTACTATTCTTGAGATTATAATAAAAAGGGCATCTGTCTCTCCAAAATAAATAATCTCTTGCTTCTTCATTATGCATACTATTTGGTCTGCCATCTAATCCTTACACTTCCTTTCATTTAAACATTTATATTAATAAAATAAAGTCATATATACTATAAAAAATAATAGAGTATTTGCTGTATTGTCCTTATCTCGTTTGTCAGTTGTGCTCACAGCAGCTTGATGTTGACGGTGTGAACACTCATTCTCAAAAGCATGTTATGTGCATGCTATTGGGCTCATGTGGTCAGGTTATCCACTAAAACACTGTCCTGGTCATTGTGCATCTTGTTCTCTTTTCAAAATTAAATTGGCTACTTATTCAGAAAATGTATTCAGACCTTATTTTGCACTGTAACTTCTACTGCATTGGTAATCCATATCAGGTCACGTTGTACTACTGTGACTACACTATTTGGATCTCACATGACTGTGTAAGCATGTGTTTTTGAATCCTAGCCCAAAAATGAAACTTTGTTGCCAACAATATGAAATGATGTTCGTATTTTATATTAGCATTAGACAGACAGTTTGCAGCCTGCTGCATTTATTTATTTACTTAGTTATCTGGCTTTTGTTTACTGGGAAAGTCTGAGGTGCCCATTTTCAGTGGAGACCCAAAGAGAAAAGCTCCAGATACATATGATTAACCGAATGGAAAACTAGAGCGGCATAATAAAGTCGTAACATTCAAGCACAAAATTTGAAAAACTACACATTAATTTGTCAGAATAAAAACTCAGCAGTCATCATAAAGTCATATTGTTAAGCATAACTTATATGGAAGACGTGATAATAGTTAGATGCAGCATTATTTATATAATAGACGATTATCATAACAGTTATTAATATTCTAGAGGTAATGAAATATGGTAACAGATTATATTGGTGAAGGAGAAGGACAGTACGAGTAGAGAAGGGTAGGGTGTGATAGAGGGAAAAGTAGGAAGAGAGGTGGAAAAGGTATGAGTGAAACCTCAGGGGAGTATGTATAGATGAAAGGAGGATAGGATAAATTAGTAGTGGGGATAGAGACAGCAGAGGTGGAAAAAGGTGTAAGAGTACCTACATAACTTTAAACGTTTTTCTTCTGTTTATATGATTTACCATGTGCCTGAATGCTATGTTACTTCAACAGTTAGATAAATTAAAGAATAAAAAAAGTTAGTATGTTTATCCCACAAGCTTAAGACTTGAATTTTACTTTGTGGGATAAATTAGATTATTTACATGGTTCCTATTCTATCTTTTGGCTGATTATTATTTTTCCTGTATTAAACACATTACTAAAATTACTATTTGTGTAAATGACAAGCTTTAACATAAGACACATGGATCTTGGTAGCTGTAAAAACAAGATTTAATAGTTGAAATCTGAACTTTTAAAATGACATTTGACATATTGTGTTTGTAAAAGATCAAAGACTGCTTTAGAAGATTATATAGCGTAGGTAACAATGTATTTTCTGTATTCTATTAGTACTCTCTTCAGCATAACAAATAATTCCAAATACAGGTTTTACAAGGTTATACATTTATAAGTTAACTTTACCCCTTACTTGCACTTCGACATTTGTTGCGATATGTGAACAAATTTGAGGGGAAATACTCAATGACTGATCGACATGTTCTTACTTTCTATGGTCATGCATCGTGTGTCTGCATCTTTAAATACATTTTTGTATGTATTTCCTACACTAAAATAATGAATTATAGTTAGCTGATAGCCTAATGCAATGCTTTCTTGAAAATGTGGCTAAATAATGTCTGCCATATAACAGCAGTAACGCCTGTGAAAGATGATTATCCAGTGTCTATATGGCCCACGGCATTAACTCCAGCAAACAGTTTAAAGTACACACTGAATAATTGCTCATTAAATTTGTGATTAGAAACAATTGAATATTTTAAGTACTGAATAATTGCATGCCATTATAGGGTAGATTCTGTCATTTGTAAATATGTGTTTAAACAGTTTAGAGGATGTTTACAAATAAATATTTCTATAGAAAATCAGTGTTCATCTGCCAGAGAAAAACGCACTTATACATGCAGGGCTTATGAGCAATTTACATTTAGTACAAAATAACCTTTATACAAAATTCAGGGATTAGATGCATATTGGATTCTAAAAAAGTGTTAACAAGTGGAACACAAAGTGTGTATATAGCATACTCTGTGTAATGCCTGCTGTACATTCTAGGTACGTAAGCCAAACATGTGCCTTAGGTTCAGTAAACTTGAGCATAAAAAATTAGTAAAAATTAAAGACAATAAAAATGCATTTGTAAAACATGCAAAAGAACTTTACAGCTGTAAAAAGTTCCATTGTCATGCTTTGCAGCATCTCGGATAGACAAAAGAGGCGATGATTTAGATTTATTATTACAAAAAGTAGAAGTACAAAAGCAATTTCAGTTTTTTTCTGAAGCAATAGTTAAGCAGCTGTTGAAATCTGAAATGTCTATAAATATCAAGGCCTTTCAGTTGCTGATACAATACTGACTCTTTCTTTCTTTTTTCTTTCTTTCTTTCTTTTTTGTGTGACTGATTCAATTCAACAATTTTCTAATCAATTGAGGTTTCCAGTTATTAACTTAAACCAATGAAGTTAAGTTGCTCTTATACAATAAAAGTGCTTTCCTGGTTGTTTTCATAAATTGACTTACTGCATTTGGTTTGCTTATACACAATTAATTGTTTTAATCTTTGAGTTAAAATAGCAGGGTTTCCTTTTAAATTTGCATCTAACTTTGTAAAACAGATCTTTTTCCTTGACAAAAGAGTTCTAACTATGAATGTGTTTGACTTCATCAGATCCTTTACTTATGGGTGACATGTCCAAACCCTTCTCTCAACTGATAATTATCTTACCAGTGTCAAGTGTTATTTCCAATAAATTACTAAATAATACCACTTTTTTCTTTCTAGTCATTCAGTATACATATAATCCAAAAAAACGTAAACATCTCATATTGAAAAAAAAAAACATTGCATGTGTGTTTAGAATATGCAGAAAACAAACCCGCTATGGCCCAACAATTTATCACCACCCAAGCTGTTAGAAAAGGTGAGAAAAAGTATTATAAACTTCAACAAACACCACACTAAACAAGTAAAAAAGACTGCCAGTGATGGAACTGAAGAAAGAAAAATGCCACAACCTTATTTTAACGCTTTTTCATCCAATTTAATAACCATGAACTTCATCAGAAATGCCATCCATACTTTTTCAATCATTTAAATAGAAAATACACTGTCTCATGTGATCTGATAGACCAATTAGATACATAAAGCAATTAATGTCTTCTTTGAACAATACAAAGAAAAAAGCACATTACTATTTCAAAATCTTGTACTGAAAACATCACTGTTTAAATGTATAAAATATAAAATTCAAAACACAATAATTTTGCATAAAAAATATATGTATAAATGTGTATGTATGTATATATATATATATATATATATATATATATATATATATATATATATATATATATATATATATACATACATATATATATATATATATATATATATATACTTTATAACTTTTGTGCTTGGAAAAAGCACTTTATATTTATCATGTCATTCAATCCAGGAAGCTGGTCAGCATTTAATGAATTCTGCCAAAGAGTCTCCTTACATTCTAAAATTATTTTAAAGTTTCCAGTAAAAACATCATATTTAACTTTCTCTAACACAAAAAAGGAAAACTTTTTGTAACTCAAGCAAGTAGTAGCATGTTTAGCTAAAGCATTTGACATGTCCTTTTTGTGTATAGCTAAAGTATGTTCATAGATACGTCTATTAAGCACTCTTGTAGTTTTCCCTATGTAAAAATGTTCACATGAAATGCACATAGATACATAAACTACATTTTTGGTCTTACAAGTGTAGTGTCCCCTACAATGAATAGTCTTATTAACATGCTTAAACAACACTGTACTAGTACCCGAGATGTACCTACATTGTTTACATGTTCCACAAGGGAACGTACCCAAATTGAAACTAGTGTGAACTTTAGTACGATCATAAGTACCTCTCTCTAAAATGGTCTTAATGTTAATAGTATTTTTTTGTATGTAAAGAGGGGAAAATCACCAATAGTTTTACACAAATCAGTGTTACCCAACACCACTTTCCAATTATTCCAAATGATATTTCTAATGAAAACCATCTCATTAGAGCCTGGAATAGGAAAAGCCAATCTATAGCCATTACTAATGACGTCCATTCTTGAATTCACTACTGTTAAATGATTATTTTGTTTTAAAATCGGACAAGTCTTATTAGATCTAAGGCCAATAACTGCGCTTAGTATATTATTCAACCAAACTTTGTCATACCCTCTTTCTTTAAAAAAAAACATCAGTTTGACTGTTTCATTAAGAAAGATTTCATCTCTACTAGTTAAGTGACTCAGTCCTTTAACTATGCCACGTTTCATAAAGGCTGGATGTAGACTACCGTGGTATAAATAGTGGTTGAAAAAAGCTGACTTTCTAAAAATACAACTTTCGAACTGTGTATGTTTGTTACTGATGGTTAAGTGTAAATCTAAGAAGTTTATATTGTCACCAAAATCACCCAATGTGAACTTCAAAAAATTGGTGGAATTATTTAAGTGATGCACAAATGTGTGAAAAGAATCAGCATCCCCTTCCCACAAAAAATCAAATCATCTATTTAACGTTTATAAAATAATATATTTTTCGATAGGGGATGTGAAATGAGAAATTTAATTTCCCACATTGCCATTACCAAGTTGGCAAAACTAGGAGCAACCCTGGAGCCCATTGCAAACCCTGAAATTTGCTGAAAATAACCATTTTCAAATATAAAAAAAAAATGTTTTCCAACACTAATTCTATCAAAACACATGCAGTGTTAACCATATCATTCTCAAGATTGGTATGTTGGTTCAAATATTCTCTTAAATATTCTACACCAATGGTCTGATTTATACTTGTATATAAAGAGACTACATCTAATGATGCAAACTTAACTGATGTATCAAAATTTGCCCAAACATTCTAATACATGCCATGAGTCTCTCAAATGAAATTTTGTCTTTTGTACTATCGGATTTAAAAGTTTGTCAAGCCAAATAGAGATGGATTCTGTTTTAGAAAAACTGGCCGACACTATAGGTCTAAAAGGAGGATCCATACAGTTTTTGTGTAACTTAGGAATACCAAATAGTGTGGCCAGTTTAGGATATTCAACTACTAAAAAATTGTAGACAGAATAATCTAAACATCCCTGGCTAAATAAATCAAATAGACAAGTGTCCAATCTCAAAAAACTTTTTATAATATATTCTTTGGTGACACTTCTATAACAAGTATGATCACTTAACAAATAATTAATTGCTAGACTGTAATCAACAGACTTCATAATAACAATGGTACCCCCTTTGTCTGCTTTCATGACACGTCATTCTTTATGGTTAGCTAAAGTGTCTAATGCAGACATTTCAGAAGGAACTAAATTAAGTTTACTTTCATCATGGTGTCTAATTTTTCTAAACTCCTGTTCACATAATTTTCCAAAGACCATCAAGGTGGAATTTAATAATGGGTTGTATGTACTTCTTTTTTTGCACTCATACTCTTTAGGGTCAAATCTATCAATGCCTTCAAATATGTACTTTAGATTAAGTATAGGTACAATTTGAAGTCTACTATCAGCCTAGAGACATTAACATGGTTCGATGGAATGAAAGAAAAACCTTTCTTAAGCACAGATATCATATCGCTAGACAAAACATCATTGGTTAAATTACAAAACATCAATAGTGTATTCTAATTTTTTTTGCGAGCTTTGCCCTTCCCCTTGCTTCTTGTTTGGAACTTTCCGGACCACCTCAGGGTTTTCTTGTTGCCCGTTTTGTCCATCAAAAAAGGACCTGACTTGTTAGCTACAGAAACTGCCTGTGCATAAGATGCAGTGGCTTGGGTATTGTCTATTGGTGAAATACCACCTCTTTCAATGTCATTAGCTTTTCCTGGAAAAGCTTTAGAACCAGTCTCTGTATTGAATGAACTGACATTGTCATTTAATTCATCAACATTCACTGTTTGAATTTTGTCATCTTTTGTACCCTTATTGTTTTTTAATGGATACGCTGATTTTGAACCATAATCAGCAAGGTCCCAAGTTTTTTTTTTTTTTTGCTTCCTTTAAATAACAGAAGCCCTGTGCCTTTCTAATTTGGCATTAATACCAAATACAGAGATGCCAAAGAATCGAAAGCCTTTGATGATCTAATTTTACTGTCTAGGCTTTCTGTTTGTTCTTTTAATGACAACAGTTCAATTTTATAATGTTGAATTAGCATGTTCATAAATGTTAAACCAGTGTTGTTAAATAATTAAACCAACTGTGTGTACAAGCCGTCGCCTTGAAGCACACAGTTGGGTACGCTCCCTTGTGGAACATGTAAACCATGTAGGTACATCTCGGGTACTAGTACAGTGTTGTTTGAGCATGTTAATAAGATGGTTCATTGCAGGGGACACTACACTTGTAAGACCAAAAATGTAGTTTATGTAGCTATGTGCGTTTCATGTGAACATTTTTACATAGGGAAAATTACAAGAGCGCTTAATAGGAGTATCCATGAACATACTTTAGCTACACGCAAAAAGGACATGTCAAATGCTTTAGCTAAACATGCTACTACTTGCTTGAGTTACAAAAAGTTTTCCTTTTTTGTGTTAGAGAAAGTTAAACATGATGTTTTTACTGGAAACTTCAAAATAATTTTAGAATGTAAGGAGACTCTTTGGCAGATTTCATTAAATGCTGACCAGCTTCCTGGACTGAATGACATGTTAAATATAAAGTGCTTTTTACAAGCACAAAGGTTATTAAGTATATATATATATATATATATATATATATATATATATATATATATATATACACACACACAAATGTATACGTATATTTTTATGCAAAGTTATTGTTTTGCATTTTATATTTTATACATTTAAACAGTGATGTTTTTAGTACAAGATTTTGAGATAGTAATGTGCTTTTTTCTATGTATTGTTCAAAGAACACATTGATTGTTTTATGTATCTATTTAAATGATTGAAAAAGTATGGATGGCATTTCTGATGAACTTCATGGTTATTAAATTGGACGAAAATGCACTAAAATAAGGTTGTGGCATTTTTCTTTCTTGAGTTCCATCATTGCCAGTCTTTTTTAAAAGGTGAGAAAACCCAGCTTTGCCTACATTTCTTTAGTCTTAAATATGCCTAACCAAACAGAATGTTAAAAAACATCCTGCTACCTTAGTAACAGCTGTTGAATTGCACCATATCTTAAATATGTTACCACAATTCTACTCACCTCCATAACTAAGTTGTCTGAATGGACACTGTAAATTGCCATTATATTTTGCATTTACCTTTCATTTATGACCCAGGTTACAATTGAGTAGCATCAGAATACAGTCAGAGATAGATTAGCTGACTTGCCTGATTAAAAGCTAGTAAGTTATACACAAGTAAAAATTAAAAATATGGTATTATTACATTGGAATGAGTTTGTCGCCATAGGCAATGAAGTTTTCTGGGGATGATCTTATCAGCACAAGTCTTGATGTAAAATTGCAAAAATTGTGGAATCATGCACTGGCAACAGCCTTGAAAACATGTCAAGAAACTGAGACCTTGATGATAAGCTAACCGCAGCTTAAATGATCCACTTCTTTCTATAACTTTAGCCATCTTTATATTTCCATTTTGTCAGCTGAAGGCATCAGATGGTGGTCTATTCATTTCTTTTGACCTTACCTCAGGTACTTACACAATAGATAATACAAGCAGAGGAAAGAAACTCCGGATTGCAGAGTAAGAGGGAAAAAGATGTCTCCGCACTGACAAAGTCCAAATGCTTTGACAGGACTAACAACTTCAACTTTTTTTTTGCTTTATTTGTAAAATAGATTCATCGCATGTCCTTTCAAGCTATAAATGCAATACTATGGTAAGTTTGTGCCGACATTCAGCTAGCTAATTTGCATCATGTTCTTGTTTTTATTTACTACATTTTTATACCTATTTCTTTCTAATTTGGAGTAAATCTAGTGTCTAGAGAAACTCATGTGGATGGGAAGATCTCCAAAATCCACACAGACAAAAAATGGAGTTCAAGACTCAATTATGAACTCTGGAATTGTCAGACAGGAATGTTAAGCAGTTAACCTACTGTGCTGCCATTTTGCAGAACTAGAGAGTTAACATTATTATATATCAACAGTCTGCAGCCCCACCATAGAAAATGCTAACTGAATGTGTTGCAGACAAGAACCAGACATTAAACTAGAATCATGCAAAGTGATAATATTTAGTTTGCCTGCATACTTTCAGAAACATGATACTAACAATTCAGCAATTTATTTAGTTCATTTACATCTGACACTTCATTGAAGTTAGCATGATTTTCAGCAGGCGATATTTTATTTGCATGCTTCATTTCAGTGTAGTATATGTCATCACATGTTCTCTGCAAAGCTAACAGACAAAAGCAGGTCACCAAGTTCTCCCTCTACTCATTCATTAAAAGCTAATTTCCTTTATGTCACTCTTGGCATCATTGCAAAAGAATTGACTAATATGTACCTAGTTTATGAAATATTGATTTATCATGTACAAGTTCACAAAAAGCAATAACCTTAATGTCATGAGAAGAGCCTGTCTCATTATCCAGGTCTATAGCACTTCATCGAATCACTGATGAGTGAATACCTATTTGTCAAACCTTTTTTATCGAAGCCACTAATCACTGAATGACAACAACTAGTGCATCCATAAAGGCTCCTCAAAAAAATATATATACATGGTATAGAAAACATGTCTATGTGGACTGCCTCATAGCCCTACTCTGTACTTGGTCTCTTACAGACTGCTGAGTGGAGTTGTATGCCTGGCCTACAAAGGGTCCTCTGATCCAGTTCTGATGGACCTTCTTCACATCTGCAAAATAAAAAGCATCAGAAATACCTGACCCAGGGATCTAAACCTCATTTGTAAAATAAGTAAAACATGTTGGAGTGATAGGTATGTGTCTTAGTGATTACTCCTTCTCTGGAACAGGCTTCCCATCCATGTGAAGCAGAGTTCTTCCCTGCACTTGTTCAAGCCTAACTTGGAACAATGGACAGGGAACTGAAACTGAACCCGTGATCTGGCACCTCTGTCTCTCTTAGAAAGAAAGATCTTGTAAATGTGAGACCACTCATAGCTAAGTTATATGCCCAAGTGTATGTAGATATAAATATATATATATATATATATATATATATATATATATATATATATATATATAAATATATATATATATATATATATAGAATCTCGAATTGCTGAACGCTCGAAATTCAGAAGCTCGAGCCCAGAATCTCAAGCTTTCAGCAACTTGAAATTCTAAACCATAGGGAAAAGACATTGCACAAATGTCTTTACAATGTTTTTGCAGGGAGGCAAGCCCCTGTACAACCCCCACACCCCCCCCTTCTTAAATATACCAACTCCGAGTTCGCACTACAACGGGGATGAGGGAAATCTCCCTTTGCATGCTGTATGCAGAAGCCCACAACAGGAGAATTTCTGTTCCTTCGTTATAGTGCGGTCACGGAGCTGAGATATTTAAGCAGGGAGAGGGCAGGAGGACTCAGCCCTCCACAAACATGTAAGTAAACTTGTGTTGTTTTGCTTTAGTTCCCATCCCTTCACAATTTCGGGACACTGAAACTCGAGATTCTGGGCTCGAGCTTATGAATTTCGAGCTTTCAGTAACTCAATCTTGTGAAGGAGAACTATAAATTATATATATATATATATATATATATATATATATATATATATATATATATAGCTACATGGATTCGTATCACTTCACTGAAAGACCATTTCACTGACACCCATTTCCCTGAGACCAAATCACCTAAAGTTCATTTCACTGAAAGTTCATTTCACCTAAAACTCATTTCACTGGCAAGTAGTACTCTAAGGCAAGTCAAAGGTATATGTCCTTTTCCCCACTGTAGTGCGATCCTGGTGTTAGTATCTATAGTTGGGGGGGTGAGGAGGGCACAGCCCCCCACGTTGGGTGGTATAGTGTCTGTAGCCCTCCACTTAATTTGGTTTTCTGTTGTCTGGTTTCGTTTTGCATTATTTGGTAAAACCCAAATAGGTGGGGGTCCACACCCCCCCCACACCACCCTAACTAAATATACTACCACCAGGATCACACTACAGTGGGTTAAAGGACCCACAGATAGCAACACTAAATCCACATATGAGGAGGCCCTTAACTGTAACCTAACCAAGCAACAAGGACCTCCGAAGTGGAAATGCAAACAAACACCAATCACAACCAAAGTGTCACATAGCTCACAACACCAGTGTGCCACCCAGCAACAGCCCCTAAGGCAAGACAATCTGTCTAACACTTTAGTCATAGGTGACGCTATAGTCAGGCTCACTGATGTCCCACTCAGCAGGCTGAACAAGGAGAAAATTACAGTCAGCTGCCTGTCAGATGCCAGGATCTGCCACATAACTCATGCACTCAAGTCACTCCACAACAAGTACAAATATGACTCTGTCATTGTCCATGTTGGAGTGAATGACTTGAGACGTACCTTCCTGGACTACATGAAAAGAGAAATGGAAGAGCTCTCAGATCATGTGGCCCAGGCAGGTATGACCCTAGCCCTGAGTAGCATCCTGCCTTTGCCCAGAATAATACCACAATATAAGGACAAAATGATTGACTTCAACAATTGACTAAATTTCTGGTGTCATTCAAAGGGGATCCAGTATCTGTCTGCCTGGGATGACATGATCAACAAACCATGATGTTTTGCCAGAGATGGTCTGCACCTGTCACCCCTGGGATTCAGGTTACTGGCTAAGGCTCTTGCCAACCCTATAGTGTCTTTTTTAGGCAAAGTTCAAAGGACAAAACCACCACCATAACAGGTATAAGCATGCAAAATCTGAAGGTAATGCTACTCAATGTTAGAAGTCTAAACCTCAAAATGCACTCTCTCGAGGCACTCCTAAAAATGGAGAACATACATATCTGTGCAGTAACTGAGACCTGGTTCAAGGCTCCAGAGAGCACCTCTGCACTACCAAGCTACAACTCTTACCACACTTTTTGGCCACTAAACCAGGATTGAAACACTAAAGGTGGAGAAGTGTCCATATTCACTAAGGATATTCACACCACCAGGCTAGTTGCCCAACACAATGCGTCTGAAATTCTCCAGGTGCAACTAACACTAGGTAAGACTGCAATCCAAATTGTAGCTTGCTACAGATCCCCCACCAAGCCCCAAGATTCTCACTACACCTTTCTAAACATACTGGAAAATATTAAGATACAACCAAACACCCTAATACTGGGTGATTTCAACTACCCTGCCATTGGGAAAACTACTCATGTACCAACACCTTTGCTTGATGGTTCTTGGAATTCATAAATTCCAATGCCTTGGATCAACTAATCCATAGTCCCACCAGGAGCTCGAATATCCTAGACCTGGTCATTACCAACATGAGAAATCGATGCTCCACACCTATGGCCACCCCCTCATTGGTCAGATCAGACCATAAGCTAATCACCCTTAACATCCACATCCCACCCCCCAGTAAGAAAACCTCCATAAAAAACTTCTCCAAAGCCAACTTCATGCTACTCAAGTCAGAAGTGACAAACTTCATGGCACTCATGCAGACGGGAACTGAAAGTTCAACTGCTGAGTCCTACACTAAGGCACTGTATGACTACATCCATTCATGCATGAATCGTGCCATCGCAAATAGAACCAAGATGCTCTCCTCCAAAAAAAGGAAGCCAATCTGGTGGTCCCCTGCCATAAACAAACTTTACAACAAAAAAAAAGAAACTGTTGCAGAAAAGAGGAAAATCCGAGGATGCAAAAAACTCCCTTACCAGCCTCAGTAAGAAGCTGAGATCCCTCATAAAATACTCCAAAGCTAGTTACGAAAATAAAATTGCCAAGATTCCAAAGACAGCCACAAGACATTCTATAACTATGTCAAGAATATAAATGGCAATGCTTAGATCTGCTCTGAACTACAACAGAATGGCATTAAATAAACTGATTGCAAGGATATTGCCAATATCCTGGCAGACTGATTCAGTGCCAACTTCACCTCCTAAATGGCCCATTTCAATACCAGAAGATTGCCAAATTCTGGTAATAATGGCCACACAGGTAAAAAAAAACACACTCTCCAAAGCTACGAATACAGCATCCATGGGACCAGATGACATCCCAGGCTGTATACTACATGAACTACAAAATGAGCTGCCACCTCACCTAAGTGTCATGTTTAATCAAACCCTCACCTCAGGCTTCGTTCCAACTGAGTGGTGCACAGCTATAGTTATCCCACTCCACAATAGATGATCCACCTTGGATCCCGGGAACTACCACCCCATCAGTCTGACGAGTCTGATCTGCAAGGCCATGGAACGTATTATCATGGAACTTATAAACAAAGACATTGGCAACCTTCAAACACTGGACCCCACCCAATTTGGGCTCGTGAAGGGCCGATCTTGTCTCCTGAACCGGATTGACTTCTTCTGATCAGTTTCCAGAGCCGTGGATGAGGGTAAGGTGGTTCACACAGCCTATCTAGACCTCGCCAAGACCTTTGACACCATCCCCCACTCTGGAATCATAGATAAATTTACTAAGCTGGGAATTAATCCCTACGTCACTTGATGGGTTCCCAACTGGCTTACTGACAGAACTCACACTGTAAAAGTAGCTGACTCCAAATCCAGCTCCAGACAAGTGACAAGTGAAGTAGCTCAGGGTTCAATCCTGGGACCGCTCTTATTTGGCATTTACTTCTCTGAAGTACAGGCCAACACTAAGGGACTCTGGCTAACAAAATTCGCAGATGACTGCAAGCTGGGAGCCAATTTTGAATTCCCAAATTATGTGGATACTCTGCAAAAGGGCCTTACAAAAACAGATGCTTGGTGCCAGAGCCATGGGCTCAAACTCAATGCCAAGAAATGTATAGTTATCCCATTAAGAAAAAAAACATGTACCCATGAATTTCCACATAGGTGGCAGTACACTAAACACCAAAAGTGTGATAAGAGACTTAGGGACACAGGTGGACAGTGGTCTCACCTTCAATAACCACATCGCCACAACAGTCAGGAAATTCTTCTATGTGGCACACCTCATCACTAAGGGCTTTTCATCCAGAAAAAAAAAGGTCATTATCCCACTGTACTCATCCCTCATTAGACCCATTATAGAATACAACTCCCCATTTGGTATGTACCTCTCAAGACATCTGCAACAAGTGGAAAGGCTGCATAAATACATCACTAAAAGAATCACAGCCCTAAAGCAGATGCCCTATGATGACCACCTTAAAAAACTCCAGCTATACTCTGTCGCATATTATCTACTCAGAGGTGATCTCTGCTTAACATACAAGGCCATGTCAATCCCAGAGCTATTGGACATGCTACACTTAAAGAAATCCCAATCCCTCAGAGCCACATGCTCCAGGGATCTAAACCTTGTCATCACAATAAACAAAACATGCTGGAGGGGATAGGTTCCTGACCCAGAGACTCCCCAGACTCTGGAATAGACTGCCCATACATGTCAAGCAGAGCGCCTCTTTGGCCCTCTTTAAAAAGAACCTTGACAATTGGATGGGAGAAAGGAAATTCATCCCAAGGATCACATCAGTCACCCTGCTAGACAAGGGTCCAGGGAAGTAAATAGTGTGGGAAGAAATAATCAGGGAAATGTTATGGCTAGGCTTGTATAGGCCCTAGGGCCGATAGCCTAGTACCAACCTATGAACCTATATACCTTTGACTTGCCTTAATGTACTACTTGTCAGTGAAATGAGTTTTAGGCGAAGTGAACTTTAAGTGATTTGGTCTCAGTGAAATGGGTGTCAGTGAAATGGTCTTTCATTGAAGTAATACGAATCCATATCTATATATATATATCTATATCTATATATCTATATCTATATATATATATATATATATATATATATATATATGTATATGTATATATATACACACACACACACACCTCTTAAAAACCTGTGGTATCAAATCATTTCCAATACAACTGAGAAGCATGACTAGGTTCAAAAAAGCCCTTTAGCTAGGAATGTAATAAACAGACCCCCTCAGCTGTCCCTGTTTTGGAGGAATGTTCCTATTTTCAGACCTGATTTGGTTCTTTGCCCTTACTTTTAGGCTTATTTTGCCTGTTCCCATAATTTTCTGAATCCTCTTAATCACATAGGATTTTTGAATCTGAATATTATACAGAAAACCACAATACGTAGTCAGCATCATAGTGGCAATAATAATTTAACCAAAGAAAGGATATATCTTACATTTCCCTTTTCTGATCAAAATGAGTGACCTTTTGTGGTAGAATTTTGCAACAGAGTTCTTTAAATAAAGCCTACAGATTTTGCATTGTGTGTACACTAATGTGTTTGTATTTTCCATCATATTCATCCTTTCTACGTTATTTAAACATGCGTTTTTGAGAAGTATCCCACATTCCTACTGGAAACCTATTTGATATTCAAATTTTATGATAATTAGATTTCCACATTTTTGCTGGATGTACCTATTTTTCAAGGACCTCTGTTCCTGTTCTTCTTTTCAGCTTTTGCAAGTTGAGAGGTATAGTAATCACCTGTGGGCCTATATTAAATTATTCTTCTATAGCAAGCAACTAAATCTCTCAATTTTGGTAGCAACATAATGAAAAGTACTGCACATTTCCCATTACGCAGTGTACATTGTACTGCACAAAGGCAACATTGCTCACAGTTTTCATAAACATTTTGTAACTTAGGACACTTTTAACTAGACAGAAACACAATAAGTTGTCATGCTCACTTAAAATTGTAACACATTGGCCAGCTTCAGTGTCTCAACACTCAAATTATATAATAAATATCTGCCTTAACGTATACAGAATTATTTATGATTACTGTGACTATGATATATTATCAACAATTATTTTCCCAAGTGTCATACATAATAGGCTGCAAAAGAACAAATGAATTAGTCACGCAAAGCATTTATGTTTAAAAAGTGCTGAAGAAACTGCTTTTAACAAGCAAATACTGACTAAACCTTATTAGTATATGTATAACTGCTTTTCCCAAATTACATTGGATGGTTAAAGGCCAAGTTGTCTTGTCTCATTAAATATTAAGCCACTTAAACTGCAAGGGTTGCTTTTTTGACAGTAAGGTAGTGGAACATCAGCAATATCAGACTTAGCATACTTTCCTAGTGAGGAAGCAACTCACCTAAAACATCTGATTAAGTCTGATGTCAAACAATAATTCAGGAACGTAACAAATAATGCTCATCATTTTTTAATATAGCCACAATGGAGTAAATGCAATGGAATGTACTTAAAAGAAAAAAAACTTGAAAGTTTTACCACTCACAAAGACATTAAAGCAATATATTTTAGACTGGAACAAGATAGGAAACTTTTTACAAGATTAATGATACCATACTTCCAGAATTTTAGAATATACTTTGCACCATAATCACTTATTTGCTAAACGATTTAGATAAAAATAACATTTATTCTCTGCGACAATATAATAAGCTCCATGAAGAATGTTTTATGTAAACTCTCAGCAAATTATTCAAAGAAAAAGAGTACTCTATTTTATTTAACTTGCCCAGCTTATTGTCTTGATGTTTCCCATAATGAGAGTTAAAGGAATTTGTGCTGTAATGCAAACTGATGCTCAAAGCTGCCAAACAGCCCCATGGTTTTATTATTACTTTTTAAAATATTGTGTGTTGAGTGCATATTATTCAGATTAATGTAAAAATAAAACATTGTTATGGTCAGCTACTCATCGTCTGTCAGTAATAATGTAAAACGTTGATGCTGTTCCATTATATTGCAAGAGGTAGATCTGAAGAAATGTGAAAGCAATGGTTAAGCTTCACAAGAATGCAATTTATAGGAACCTTTGAGCCAGAATATCACTGAGTGATTAACTGAGCTGTTAAAGAAAGTGTCATTTCCAGGTGAATGAAAGTGACTTAAAAACACAGACATTCTTTCCTCTTTGTTTTAAGATACCTCATAATTGCTTTCGTGTAGAAAATTACTTTTCACAAATCAGATTTCCATTATTTATATCCAGAATAATTTAAAACAGTTGAAAAGAATTTTAAGTGCATTTATGGTTTGTCCCAAATTCCCATTAGCCATGTATTTATCTTATGTTAATGCAGATATTATATCAAAATAGGTGTTCTTTCACCTTGTGTATCAGTGGTACAAAAGTATTTGTACCACACATCTGTATTACTTCAATTGATAGCTCTCTGCAACAACCACTCAGGTTGTGATATGGAACAGTTCAGTATACATGTTTAGACACATTGGGGATTGTCTTAATTGTTAAGGAGTCAATCCACAATCCAAATTGGTCAAAGGCAGCATCACTATTTGAACTCTTAAAGCAATACATCAAAATGATGAAAAATCAATGTCAAATGACTGATTGTTAAGGAGTTTACCTCACAGTCATAAGATACAGGGTTAAATTTTCGCCATTGGCAACACTCTGGTTATTGGCTAGGCAAATAATAATCTGCAGACTAATTGTCTTTTAGTTATCTATGAACCTATAGAAGTGTATCATATAACACTTATAAAGCACTTAAGATATTAAATGTATCAGTGACACAACATTTATGGAGGGTTGGGAGTTGACATGATGGTTTACATGTTTACCTCACAGATAAGAGGTACAAGGCTGCATTCTCACCAACAGAAAGTACCTAAACTTAAAATGGTCCACAATAGCAGCTAGACTAGTACTTACCTATGAACATTTATAAAACTATATACCAGTTGTCCTGGTCCCCTTCAATAACACACATCACAAAAAATGACATTTGACAACCTTTATAAAATTTCCATAACATAGCTTAGATCACCAACTTTGTTAATTACTCTTCATGATATAATTGATTCTAAATACAGCATAACATCCTTGCAATGTTAATCAGGGCAGCGTACTTACTCACCCTGCCCCAGTAAGCAGAGTCCATTCCTCCACTCACTTACTTTATTTATGAAGCAGCATCCCAGCTCACTTCATACACCATTCATTGTAATGTTAATCAGGGCAGTGTACCTACTCACACTGCTCAACAAGCAGGGTCCATACCTCTGCTCACGTACTGTACTTATGAAGCAGCGTCCCAACTCACTTCATACACCATCCATTGAATTACCTCCCACCAAATAAGCACCATTCTTACCTCAGCTTGCTTATCTATTCAGCAAGCTTCCTCCAAATACTAATTTTCTTTCCCCAGATCCTTGAAATGAACATCCAAACATCAGAGGGAGAACAGAAATGGGCAAGCCTATCCCTCTTCTCCACCTACCCCCACTGATAAATAACCCTACTCCCCACCCAAGAAAAGAAGGAGGGAGGGTGGGTAGCAAGTTCACGCCAAAATGTGATTGCTTAATCCAACTACACTAAACTAAACCTCTTAAGCCCCTCCCCATCATTATCTCATTTCCTCCCAACTATCCCTGCCTTCACTTAACCCTTTCACCTCCCCAACCCACTTAACTCCCCCTAATATTAACCTAACCTCATGAAGATGTCCCAGGACAACTTAGTTTGTTGCCAAACTTCATTTATTCACTATCAATGTTAGATCACACTACAAAGTGTAAACACTGGTTACAATCATATTGAAAGTGAAAGCTGCAGTTTTGGTGTGTGTATGTTTGTTTCTGATGGTTTATTTGGTGGTTAGTGTGACCAAGTCATTAGATTTGCATTCATTTACATTGTTAGCCCACAGTGGTGGCCAATGTTATATAAACAGGCATTGCACAAACCACTTCCATGTGTTGTTGGCATGTCTGATAGCATATCGATAGTTCAGTACTACTACACTAGGTCTGTAGACATTGAAATTCAACAGTGTAATTATGTATTTAGTGTTACATAGAACATGTATGCATTTTGAAATGTATGCTACAGTTTGCTGTATTGTTCTATTTTGAGACTTTCATGCAAACAAAAATGTCTACTTTTTTATATTTAGGTAATCATGTGGCAGGTGATAGAGGTCATTAGCACCATAGTGCCTTGACCCAGGTTGAGAAGTTGTAATCCAGGCCCTTCAGAATCATGGCCTGGTTCTGATAGGCCTGGAGGAGAGCAGGTATCAGGGCAGCAGTATGAAACCTCAAAGAGATGATCACATGCCAGGTGAATGCTCTGTATGGTCATGGAATGTCTGTTCAAGTTTGTTGTCAAAGTGTTGCTGACACACGAGACTCATCAAAATAAAAAAGCATTTGATATCAATGTGGCTCACAGTGCAAAAGGTAGAGGTCTCTTCACCCATTCTCTAATCAAAACTGAGACATTCTTCTTTGCTTATTTTTCTGTGGGGTCAGAATGAAGGTCTACTGATACTGTAGTGCCTGCTGGGCATATGTAGCTCAGTATGTTTTTTTCAGTAAACAAAGGCACCACTATTTGTAACATGGTCTACATAGGCAACTCAGCACTGGCACTGTAAGGTAAGGATCATAAGCCTCTCTATATATGCATGATGGTCCAGGTAGCTGGCATAATGTATAATGGTAAGGTGTGATTGAAAAGTTGTGTGTTTTGGAGTCTGCAGTTTTGAAACAACATATGGACTAATTTGCAAGCACCTCTGGTGTGCCCTGTGCACATCCTGACAGACAGTAACTGTATGTGTTTTTCTGTTGTATAGCTGTAGTAGCAATGATACTTTCTAGTAGAAATGTGAGTTTTGGCTTTTCACCTCATTGTTTTTATGTCAGTTGTCTGTTTAGTTATCACAGTATTGTCTAATGACTGATGTATTGTGCTTGGCACAGACTGCTACCAATGGTGGTTTTTACAATGTAAGTTGAGGATTAAGTATGTGTCTAGCAATGACACCTAGACATTAACACATATCCATACATGTAAGATATAGTAACAGAGGCTATGACATCATCATCATTACCATCATCCATTTGAAAGAGTAATTATGCAGAAACATCAAGATGCAGTATTTTCAAATGTGTGATTTACTGAATGAGAAGAATTGAATCTATTGCTTTTGTTGAGTATAATGATAAATTGGAATGATCTAATGCTAAACAAATGACTGACAATAGAAACAGCATTTATATGTTATCAAATCGTAAGAGTGGTGAAGCCCCCACATGGAGAGGCAGGGAGTTTGCCATACAACAAACCATTTATTTCAGATTTTTTATGGGGGGTATTGAAATGGTATTTAAATATTTTCAAAGTTATGCTTCCATCACTTTACATTACCTTGCTTTTCATTTGTTTTCTTTCCATATTTTGTTGTTTGTGGTTTGTGTGTTTATGGTTTTGACATGCATTATAATGGGGGGGGGGGTAACTTTATCACCATAATCTATTCTTAAGGATTACAAACTGGCTATGCAACAGATTCCAAGTTGTGAAAGTTACTAATACCCTCTCTGAACATAAAATCGTAACTAGTGGGGTACCGCAGAGTTCAGTGCTTGACACTGTAGTGTTTGGTATTAAGTTTTCAGACATCCAACTCATTATCTTAAAAATGTGGTTGACCATGTTTGGTTATGACTGTAAGATGGACACTGTTATCCACTCATACACTGATACTAAACAGCTCCAGAAAGGGCTGAACTATGTACAGACTTGCTGTACTTAAAAATGATATGAAACAATAGCATATGGCAAAAAATGCTTCTTCAACCTTATAGTTTAAAAATGTCATGCCTCTTCAGACATACATGATCATAACAAACCCACGTAACATATGTGGACAACTCTCTCTGTCATCCAGTCATTATGTTTACAACATAATCATGAAATTCTGTTTGGCTCAGTTCACTTTCAAGACTGTTTTCAAAATCCAAAGAAGTCATTCTACCATTGTACTCTTTCCTTATCAGATACATCATCAAATAGATTGCCTCCTTTGGTACGTACACCTCTAAGCATTATGCTCAGCTGGATAGGCCCGAAAGATTTTTATGCAAGAAAATGAAATACCTCATTTTTTTCTACTTGTCCAAATAGATTAGCATGTCTTTGTATATTCAGTGGTGATCACCTGCTCCAAAGTGACTGGCACCTCACATTTTGATTCATGAAAGCCCCAGTCATATTTTTACTTCCTAGCTCTTGCCAAAATTAGTAACTCTACAAACATTTGCAGTAGAAACTTAAATCAACAGCAAGACTCACTTTACAGATAGGTTCCTAACTCAACATACTCCCAGCCTGCGAAATAAGTTATCACTATTGGTCAAACATAGTATTACTTTAGCTACCTTTAAGACAGCTCTTTGTGATTGTGGGGATACCAGGGTTATCATGTATGGCCTTACTTAATTTGGGAAGCGAACACTATTATGTGCTTGAAAAGGGTGACAGGAACTTTTAAGTGTGTCTGTTTAAAGGTGCATATTACTTGGCATCTTACAATCCTTGTGCTCATATTGCCTAGTATTGTTCTTGTGTTTTTGTGTTCTTTCAATGATAGCATTGTCCAATAGAGCCACTTCATATCATAGAACAGTTTGCAGAAGGTTATAACTTCCACCAGCATAATGGGTGTTGAGATGGAGGTCTTCCAAAAGATAGTAAGGCATGTCCAATGCTCATCGCCGCACAAACTCTTTAGATACCTACCTTGGCACCAGTGATTGTGGGGTCTGGAGTGCTAAGATCTGCAATTTGTGTGTGTGAGAGAAAGAAAGATCACCTAGCTGTGTCCTTTATGTCCCATCTCACATAAGCAAGTAATCCCTATATTTGTGCATATCACGGGGAGTAACTGTAAGCTAGACATTGTTTAACTGTCAATGATGCTGCCCTTTCTGCCTTTTGTGATGCTGCTGGTTCATGAGGTTCATCCTCTCTCTCCTGATTAGTGCCTTTGATTTCACTGCTTGGATATTCTTGGGTGGTATCTGATATTGTATCTCGTCTTACAAAGGCCAGCTCTATTTTCTGTTAATTATTTTACACACACTACACTGATCTCAGTAATGTTAATGGCTTCTTTAGTTGTATACTGCGGTGCTCTGCTGGAGATAATCAGGCAGTTTATGCTAGAGATTTCCAGAGACAATCTACCTATTTCTTGGCTCTGCCTGTGTGCTTCATTGTAGTAAAGTGCTTCTTGTCTTTCTAGTTTCTAGATCACAGTCATAAGGCATGACTAGAGGTGCAGTCCAGCATCAACAATAGTAAACTAGTAGAAGCATAATTACCCCTAATATTTGTACATCTTTATGTTTATAGTGTCATGTATGAGGCATCTGTGCCAGTAAGTACATCTGAGATTCCCACCATTACTGTGTCCATCTTTAAAAGGCAGTGTGAATGTGGCATCTTCCATGTGCGTGTATCATGGCGATTTCCTGGTATTGTATACTGAGACTGATGATGACTCTAATGGCATAATAAGGAGTGCACCATTATCATCAATGTCATTGTCTCCCTTTTTCCCATTTTCTACATGTGGTCAGAGTGTGCTGTCAGCTGTTGCTACCTCTCCAGTCAATGGCAGTGTCCTTCATTCTTTGAGAGTCATGCCTGACTGTCACAGGTCTTCTTTCATGTAGTGTATCCATCTCTTTATTGGACATCCTCAATTCCTCTTGCCTTTTCTGGAGACAATAGCATATTGCCTCTTCCAAATCTTTTTCTTCAAATCATCTTCTGCTTTCTTGACATGCACCCATACTACTGGAATCTATTCTACTTGGCCTTCTCTGCAAATGCAGTCACTTTAACTTCTGCTCTGATGTCATCATTTCTTTGTCTCTCCCACAATGTGCATCCTACAACCCATCTCAAGCACGTCATCTCCATCACCTCTACTGCTCTGCCTTCACTGGCCATGTTTCTGCACCTAGCCATACCACTGCTTTATACACCTTACTTTTCAGCTTTTCTGGCATTCGTCTATAACACAGAACCCTAACACTCTGTGTCAATTGGCTACAACCACTCTGATTCTAGCTTTGACATTCTCATTAACCTGCCCCTTTTCCTCAACCACCCCTAACAGGTATTTGAAGCTGTTTAGCTGTTCCACTATTTTCACTTCTATCTCAGTTTTCAGCATTTTATTTCCCTTATTTGCTGGCATAGCAACTGTCTTGTTTGTATTCAGTTCCATTACATGTGCCTTCAGTTTTGTTTTCCTTTTCCCAGTCATTGAGTTCCTATTCAGAGTCAGCTCGTAATGCCCATAATCTGCACATGGTAGCTTTATTATTCTGTCTCTGTCAATATGTTTGCTAATATAGTCTAGCACCAGTAAGAACAGCAGTGAGCTCAGTGTTGAACCCTGATGCACACTCACTCTCATTGGGAACCCAACTGTGAGTCCGAACACTGTTCATACTTGTTTAATTGTGCCCTTTTATATGGAACTTCCTGCCATCGCAGGACTGTCCACATCATCCTTCTTGGGGTCTTGTCATATGCTTGGCTATTTAAGCATTGGTAGTCTTAAGGGGGTCATACAAGTCTCCCCTGTGGTCTGCCTTTATGGCAATGCCAATTCTACCAGACAGTGGACCTCAAGAAGAACCTGAGAAAGGGCCAGATGGCTCAGTGCTCTACCCTGGTTGACAAATACAAAGAAAAAAACAAATCAATGTAGGAACACCTCAGAATTTGTTACTTAACTACTGCTTTTCAACAATTATGTGAGTGAGATACTTAGTCACTCTGGGAGATGTGAGTGAATTCTGCATGCTTATTATTCCAATATTAGTGTGAGTTACAATTCACCAGAGACCATTGACATCAAACCTGAAGCCTTATTCCATCTCCTAGCATCTTGGCCAGTCCCTGTAGATCTACACATCAGTGCCTCAAAAACTCCATTACTCTCGTAGAATAATTTCAATTACAACTTTGCATTACCTTGCTGTATCACCTTCCATATGTGCCTCAGTAGATAATGGACCTAAGTTAAGTGTTAAGGCTGTTGACATCAAGATGTTGCTTTAGCTAAGCTCCCCCGGTTTTATTACTGATAGTAAATTAAAACTGATCGTCACATAGAAAACGTAGTGACTATGACCAATACAGTCACAGATTATCCCTTGCAACTCCCTCCGTAGATCAATATTTTATTCATATTAATCAAACCTAAACATGCTGCAGCATTACAGTCATATTTTGCTTAATTCTTCATTCATACTTTTATGACTGTACTGCTCTATATTGATATTCTGGATGTACCTTTAAAAGTATCACAAATGGAATTATTTTATTGCTTGGGGATTAATTGCTTGCCTTGATTTAGCATACTGATAACTTTGGCAGCATACTTCCCTTTAATTGCTGGTCAAACAAATTGTTAAGAAGAATATTTTAAATAAATAATATTAACAGCAGTAGTGGTTTAATGTTTGTTCTTCATTAAGTCTTTCCACACTGCCAAGATGTTCAGACCCCAGGAAAAATATAGCCCTAAAGATTTTCACTCATCATGAGATAACGTATCTGTCAAACAACCTTGTTGCTACATCTACTTGTATTTACTATATCTTAACTCTATCTACCTGTAAACACCCCTTCCGGTCTGCACCTGACTATTCCTATCCCTGCTCCCCCCACCTCTGTAACTTCCTCCTGGAAGTTTTAAAGTCCCTCCTAACCCCTGGGCGCTATTTTTAAACTGGCCCTCTTTTCTGCTGCTGTGCGTCCTTGGCTGAGCGCTAACACCTACAGTAAGTTATCAATATTTGTTTTGTTCTTAACTACTGCGTATGTTTTAGTGTTTTAGCAATTGTTTGCCTGTAGAGGCATAAGGGTTAGATTATTCCAGGCAAGCGTGTTATTTGAAATATCCAGGAATACGCTATCAAGTTTGTACTGGACTTAATTTATCCTAACGCTATCTACTGCTTGTATGCCTCTGTACGTATTTTTTATCTGAAGCAGCATATATCGACTGCATATGTTTAATCTTAAGTGTATATCGACTGTGCAAGCTGAAAAGGTTTTGCACTTGATATAACTTAACATTTGCGTACTACCTGCTGTTTTTTATTTTTTTGATACCAACTGCAACTTTAGTGTAACATATTATTTAGATTAGTTCAAGCTGAAAAGGTTTTGCATTTAGATGTAACTTAACGTTTGCGTACTACCTACTGTTTTTTTAATACCAACTGCAGCTATAGTGTAACAGTTTATTTGGATTTACTATGTTATCTAAACATAGCTAACTGCCTGTGTAAATGAAGAAATCTGCTTTTTCTGAGATTTTTTACATGTGTACTTTACTGCGACTGTGCTAGTGCAGTAGCTGCGATTAACGCAAGGCAAGTTTAGATACTGGGTTCTTCTTTTTGGCATAATTGTTTAATTACCTGTATGGTTCTGGACTATGAATTCACTCCTGCTATGAGACTAACCCTAAATTCCATATTACTGTTAATGTCTTCAAATATTGTAACTGTCCTAAGTATATTTTGCTCCTGCTGCTTTGGTTATCTGTACTGAAAGATCTTGGCACTGCTCTGCCCTTTCTAAGAACCTTAAGCATAACTGAGTGACAGTATAGTGTTTTTACCTTAAAAAGGTCTGGGAATCAAAACGCTGTTTTTATTTACTACTACTACTCTAAAGTGATTCTTTACCCACCATTTACTCGACCTTGCGTGTAAACTGGAGTGTCCTCATATGCTTGGACTTGGCCTTAATCCAGTCAGCAAAAGGATACCAAAATGTGTTGCTTACACAAGCTATACCCCCAATCGTGTAAACGCTCACTTTTATGGTTGCCTAGACCACTTTAGGCGGTAACCTATACTGCTTGAATTTCAAGTAGTGCTCCCCACTGTGGACATGTTTGCTACAAAGATAGCCTAAGCCACTTAACACTAGCAATCTGATTCATGTGGGTAGCCTAAACGTATGTATCGTCCTAATCAACATAATTGTCCATGCCTGACTGCAACTATTATTTTATGTGATTTATTTTAAGTTTTTGTACTGATATTATCTGTTTATCCTTACTGCTCTATGTACACAGTGTTTTTTACTACTTTAATATAACTTTTTCACTAATTTTTTTTCTTCTGTTCATCAGCGCTCACCCGGACTTAGCCCTCAGTTTTCACTTGGGAGGAATCCCACACCTATCTTTTCTCCTGCATTCTCAGCCAACTTCTCTAGAATATATTATCAAACCTAGCTATCTCCTGCATGCCTCAAACTCAAGAAATCAAGAAAGTATGTTTACTTATGCCATATCCTTGAAATTATATACCCAGTAAACCTTACTAGGTGTTTTGTTTGCTCCCATCCAAGTTAGCCAGCAGCATACCCCCTTGTTCCTTTATCTCCTGTCCCCCCCCTTGCCTATACCCCTACCTATCTTGATCTCATTCTCCCCTTAGTCTAGCTCAGTCCCGTGGAGCCCTGGTGTATTTCAGTGCATGTCTACTTTATCTACTAGATGTCACCCTTTCCTCACCAACATCTAATTCACTAATATCTACTTCTATTTCACTCGCCCTTACTTTTCCTATTAAATTCCCATCCTTTCTCTTCTTCTCAGTCCACTCCTATCCACTATTCCTAGGCCACCTCCACTTACCTTTGTGCTAGTCAGCATTCACTGATAGTTTTCCCATTCTCTACTTGTGTATCCCGCTCTGTTCGCCCTGCGGGCTCACTCCGCTCCCCTACCCTGCCCCCAATTCACCCGCCCCCAGTACCTCTAGCCTTATACCCTCTTAACCACACCCCTTTACCAATCAACCACTCATTGAATCACTCCTAGCCACACCCCATATCTAGACATCACTTCCCCTTATTTATAAATCCTCTCCCTTCCCACCTACTCTATCTTCCAAGCCAATACCTACTCTTCTCCCTACATATATGCTACACTTTCTTCTACCATGCCTTACAAATACCAATGTTTTCTTACCCTCTTACTCCTGATTACTTTCAACATAGCTTACCTCTTAACCTCCTATGAAAAACCACTCCTCTAATCATCCCTTCCAAAAAAACCTTAATACCTCTTCCTGCTCTTTCTACAACCTTCCCAAATGCCACCATTAAACCTAGTTTCTTTCAAGCCAAATATCATTGACTAAATCATAGTAAATACTCCATCTTAGGCAATAAAAAAATCACTTTACCAATATCGCAAACCTCCCCAAGATTACAATTTCAAATTTCTCCACTCATTAAAAGATGGAGACATCCACCCTAACCCTGGCCCAAGCCCCACACCAACCCTCTTAAACTACAATCTTAACCATAAGGTCTCATTACCAACAACTAATCCCTCCAAATCACACTCAATAGCCCATCTCAACATACGTAGTATATGTAACAAAATACCACAAGTTCATGCCCTTTTGGATGTTCAGCAATTTGATATTCTCTGCTTAACCGAAACATGGCTTAAACCCAGAATAAAAGATACAGAAATTATCCCCCCAGGCTATAGCATCATTCGACAAGACCATTTGAATAAAAAAGGTGGAAGGGTTGCAATTATATATAAAACAGGACTGCAAATCAGCAAAATGAATTATAACCTACCCTCTGATAACAGCACTGAATTAATTATTACCAAACTGATGTTTAACTCCCATAAATCAGTTTACATCATCTGCTCCTACCTTCCCCCAGGTAAAAATCTGACTATATTAGAAGACTTCCTAAATTGGCTTTCCACTAATCTCCCTCAAGAAACAATTCTACTAGGAGATGTTAATACTGACTGGAATTTATGTAATAACACCAATCCTTCTTCCCTTATTAACCTCTATGGCTTTTCACAGGCTATACACACTCCAACCAGAATAAACAAACATAACAATAAAAAAAAAACATCTTAGACTGGATTTTAACAAATTGTCCACAACAAAACTATACAACAGGAACCCTCCCAGATGACCTTAGTGACCACTCTCTCATATATATTATCAGACATAAAACATGCTTAAATATCCCCTATTCAGTCAGAACCATCCGCAGCAAAAAACACCTTGTTCAAGAACTGTTTCTAACCGAACTTAAACAATGTAACTGGTCTCCCCTACAGTCTCTCCCTATAGATGAAGCTGTTAACTACTTTAATAACACCTTCCTAGCAATCCTAGACCAACATGCCCCAATCCGTTCCATAAGAATGAAAAATAAACCAGCTCCATGGCTCTCAAATCATACCAGGAAACTTATCCACAATAGAAACAAATCTTGGGCTAAATGGCGGTCCAAAGAATACAACTGACCACCAAATCTTTAAACAACAAAGAAATATTACAAAAAAAGCTATCCTACAGGACAAAAAGAACTTTTATATACAACTACAACAAACACCCCTTCAACAACCAAAAAAATTTTGATCTACTATTAACACACTACTATCCCCAGGCAGAGTTGAATCACCCAATCCATTAGGCTCTAACCCAGACTGCCCAATGCAAACAGCTAATGCCTTTAATTCTTTTTTTACTACCACTATACTAAAACTAGCTAATCACCAAAACCCAAATACTTCTAACTTGCCTAGACCAAGCTCTACTCCTCCCCCTTTTCACTTTGAACCTATACCTACCTCATATATCTCCTCCCTACTACAAAAACTAAAACCTAACACCCCCTCAGCTGACCAACTACCAGCCAATTACCTCAAAATAGGAGCCAAAGCCATCGCCTACCCAGTCTCTATATTAATCAATAGAACCTTAAAAGAAGGCTTAATCCCATCAATCTGGAAAATCTCATATATTATTCCTCTTCACAAAGGTGGTGACTCTACTGAATTCTCTAACTTTCGTCCCATAGCTCTACTCTCCCCACTTGCTAAAATTATGGAGAAATGTATCCATAAACAACTTATTACCCCCCTACTCCACCATCAGCTCCTAGCTAACTGTCAACATGGTTTTCGGCCATTTCATAGTACCACCACAGCCTTACTATCCTTTACTAACTTTTATCAACAATAATCGTAACAATAATACTTTATCCTCTGCTTTCTTTGTAGACCTATCTAAAGCCTTCGACATGGTTAATCATCAACTTCTCCTCCACCTACTGAAGTCCCTCTCTTTCGACCATTCTGCCATGAACTGGTTCACATCCTATCTGGACAACCGAAAACAAGCCATTCTCTGGCAAAACCATCTTTCTGACCTTCTTCCTACCTCTCTAGGTGTCCCACAAGGCTCTATTTTAGGGCCACTATTGTTTTCCATCTTCATAAATGACCTTCATCTCTCCATTCCACAGTCTACCTGTATCCAATATGCCGATGACTCTACTATCATTTGTTCTGCCTCATCGCAAACTGATCTTCATTCTCACACACAAAAAGCCTTCTCTACTATTGAAAAATGGTTCTCTAACCACTGTCTTCTCCTTAACCCTAAAAAAAACAAACTACTGCTCTTTTTACCATCTCATCTATCACTTGCTCTCCATTTTACATTTACATCTGATGATGGTACCATTATCTTTCCTGACCCCACTAACAAACTTCTAGGAATTACTATTGACAGTCAACTAAAGTTTGACTCTCAGATAAATTCTACAATTAAATCTACTAATAAAAAACTTGGATCCCTTTATCACATTATACCTTTCCTGACACCAGTAGCCAGAGCCACAATAGCTAGAACTCACTTAATCTCTACCCTGTTATATGCTTCCCTCATATATACCAATCTTTCTAAACATAATCTTAACAATCTGACTAGATCATACAATAATATTGCTAGATTTGCGACCAACTCTCCTTATGGGACCCACCACTGTCAGAATCTAAAACAGCTTGGTTGGCTTGAATTTCCACTACTACTAACATTTAACAAAGCCCTTCACCAACCTAATAACACCCCAATTCTCTCTACCTTTATAAGACCTTATAATAACTTGAAGAATCTGTGCTCTGCCAACAAAATGTTGATGCACACTTCCTTCTCAAATAACTTAGCAGGTAAATCCTTATTTTCAAACTCAGTGGGTAAATCAACTACCAAATGACCTGACTACCCTCACCTCTCTCCCACTGTTTAAAACCAAACTAAAACTCTTTCTCTCCAATCACTGGTTATGCTCTTGTAACAACCCTGACTAACCTTTTTTCTTTTACTTACTACCTGACACTAACAAAAATTTGTATTTTTATTTTCTACCATAAATCTCTACTTCTGCTCATTTTATTATAACTAACCCTCCTCCTTAGTCTATGCACTCTCTTCCTTGAGAATTACTTTTGATCTATTATCCTATTAACCTTTTGTTTTTGTCTTATTCTTATTTTTGCTAACTCTAGAACTATTACTATATACAAATGTCATTGCCTAATTTTGTTTTCCTTGCATTGTCTCAATGGTGTTTTTAAAATGTCTATTGCTACAAATGTAAAATTCTAAATGTTATAGAATGTTTTTGTAAATTTTTATTATGCTGTGTAACTGGAGCTTTTCTCCCTGGGCCTCCACTGAAAATGGACATGTATCCAGTTGGACTATCCAGGTCAACAAATATAAAATAAAATAAATAAAATAAATAAATAAATATATGTCGCCATCACATTCTGGTTTCTTAAGACCAGTGGTGTCTGATGACTTAAAAATGGTGGTGGTGGTGGGACGGACAAACACATAAAAAAAAAAAAAAAATATATATATATATATATATATATATATATATATATATATATATATATATATATTTTTTTTCTAGCAGCCAGAACCATGAGCCATCTCTGATTTACACCCTTTACTATCAGCAGGACATCATATCACACTATGGTGAGGGCCTTTACAAGATAAATAATAATAAGCCTGTTCAACATAATGCATACTGTCTCCAGCATAGCATCTAGTCTAGCAATTCAGGATATTTAAGAAATGAAGAGTACAAAGATGAACTGCAGGAATCCACTGTGATGGCAAGGAGAATTCAGCCAACTGTTCCTATGTTAAGTACCTTGCAAGTTAATGTCCCCATTTTCTCAATTTGTGGTTAGGTAGAAATTTAAACTGTGTACCAGAAACCAGGTAAAGACTCATCTGTATACTCATGACAGCAAACCATTGGTCAGATTGTGAAAGAGTATCCATTTTGTCTTTGCTTTGTAAGAGAGTAAGTCAAATGCCATGTCATTGCACTCTGTCTCATATACCATCAAAAGATTATCTTTATAAAACTACAACAGCTGTAGACCCTACCTCTTTAGAATGAGCACTGATGTATCACTAAAGTGGTTTGCAAATGGAATAAACTCAGAAATAATTATAAAATTCTATTCAGCACTCCTGGACTCTCTGCTTGTTTAGTACAATGAAAACAAGAAGTTTGTTACTTCCTAACCCTTTGGTCCAGGAATATATACCAAGCATTGTTTTAGGGGATCCATCACATATGGAATATAATGCCTGTATCTATTTATTGATGGCTGAAGAAGCACAACTGAATATTTTCATTCAAGGTAATGTCTGATGTGACCTTAATCATATAAGAGGGTTACTTGAAAAATCTGGTATGCCTTTGTGAAGACTATAAAGGTGCCAACACATAAGAGCTTGAGGATTTGTTGGTATTCTAACTCATTCAATTTCCACAATATCAGCTTGTCTTTCAAGACACAAAACAAGGAAAAAAATGCAATTTACTACCTCAAATGGATATTTCATCAAAGTTTCAAGGACAACATTATGATTTTATTTGGTAACAATGGGGATCCTTTGGAAGTTTCATATGTAGTAGCATTCAGGTAAACATCTTTACTGTGGCCCTGAAAGCTAATGGAGGACCTCAGGAAACACACTTCACAAGGGTGCATACATAATCTGACAAATGAGTAAATAAGGACCTCAGAAATCAGTAATTCCAGTACCTGAGAGTGCTGTACCCAAAGGCATTACACTAATGAAACTCTATTCAGTTTCAAAAAACTTTTCTGGTAGGAGGCCTTATAGCTTCTGGATGAAATCAACTTCCTGAGATCACTGCTGTTTTTATTTGTTTGTTTATTTAATTTTTTTATAAGGGTAGAACACTGAACAAACAGTGACCAGCTACAGGCTAATCCCAGGTTACATCATGATGTAACAGATAATGTACAGTATACATGTAACAGAAGTTTACTTTGGTATGAGGTGTAGTGAATATAAAGATGTATTACCACAAAGCTCTGATTCAGATAAAATAAAAACATTTTAAAAAGTGGATCAGTATAGCCAAACAAAACTTTATTAAAATTAACAATAAGTGCAAACAGAATTTTTAATATGTAACATTATTAAAGTTACAAGATGTATAAAATGTATCATTTACAGCACATAATTTATGATTCATTAATTGGCTATTTTCTTTTTTTTTGTTTCAGCAATGGAATCAAAGAAAGCTTGTCATTCTGTCCTGCAAAGGTGTGACCTTTCATCATAGCCTCCACCTAAGGTATTTTTACAATAGTATATTAGCAGTCTTCCCACCAATAATTTACTCATAATATAATACCCTGACATTTAAAACTACTCATATAGTTAAAGCAAATGTCATGTTGTCACCAACTCTATCTCACTGTATCTAACCACCTCTAAAGGGAACAGAACCAATTGCTTCTATCATGGACTGAACAATGACTAACTACAGAAGTAACCTTGTATGTGCATAATAACTTGAAATTATAACCTTAACCTTGTATGCGCATAAAAAATTAAAATTATGAAGTGACACATAGAACCTACCAGTAGCAAAAGCACATCACTGAGTCCCCTCACCTCCATTTCTCCCCATGCCTAAAGTCTTATTCCAGGCTCACTCCCACCAAGTACGCTCTTTCATTAACTGTTCTATAATTAACTGATCTGTCCCTTTAGATTGTCTTATTTGATGAAGAATATTCATCTCTAACATTTAAATGTTTTGAAGCAACTTGTTTTGTGGAAATGAGGTAGAAAAGAAAATAATAATAGAGATCTGTTACCTGGTATAGTCTTACCCCACCCAAATGTCGCTCTAAGCACAGCAATAATTTGATAACATCTTACTGATTGTTTCTCTCAACCCCTGCTGCAGTGACCAGGGTTCAACACCAGTTTATCCCCCTTCTCCCCATCACCTATGGATTGCCTCAAGGATCTATACTGAGTTCCCTGCTCTTCATAATATTCACAAATAACCACCATAAAGCCACGCTTCATTCAAGCTTATTTCAATATGCCAATGACTCTACCCTTATCTGCTCAGCCCTCTCTCTCCAACCTCTACAGAAAACAACCCAAGAATTCTTTACACCCATTGAAACCCAGTTAGCAAACTCCCACTTAATACTCAACCCCCCCATAAAAACACTTATGCTCTTTCACACCTCCAAAGCTATAGACCCCATTCCCCATTTTACAGTTATTACCTCTAACAACATCCATATCATGCCATTTGCACAAACCAAGCTACTAGATGTCATCATCAACCAAAACATGAAACTCAACAAGCACATAGCTCAAACTATAACAAAAGTGCACAAAAAAAACTAGGCACACTCTACAGATGTAAAAACTACCTGACCTCCAGTAGTAAAATTACCATAGCATGAACCCACCTACTCTCCACATTACACTATGCTTCTCCTGTCCTGGTTAATCCAAATAAAGGTGATCTAAACAAATTATCCTCTTGCTATAACAAGATGGCTAAATTTGCAACTGACTCTTCCTACAGACCTCATCATTGTCAACCCCCTTCTGAAACTGTCCTGGATCGAATTACCAGAACTTACTGATCCTAAATCAACTCAGCCTAGCTCCCCACATTCTCTACTACCCTCAAAAAAACACCAGCCCTACATGGCCTATTTAACCATTACACCAACAGCCGTCAGCTAAGGTCCACTAACAAAGGACTAGTAGAAGTATCCAAAAATAGACGTATATCAGGTGATTCCCTTTACTCTTGTGCTGTCGCAAAAATGTGGAACTCCCTTCAGGATTCAGACTAACAAACTCAGCTTCAAAAATCAACTAAAATCCTATCTCACCAAGTCTTGGATATGTACATGCTCTGACCCAGACGAACTCCTTCAACCTCACTTTAGCTCCTCTATATCTTGAACCATAACTATATCTGCTATAACGTCTCCCAATAACTTCAAACTCATATAATTCCTTGTAATATAAGCTACAGCAATGTTTAGAGAATTATGTATTATGTTTTTCAGCTTAACTTTGCTGTTATGTATAATGATGTTGTGAATATTCTCATCTGTTTCCTACAGTACCAATACTCATGTGGGATTCTTTGACAAATTTGTAAACTTCTTTCCAAATTGTTGTAATTTTTTTCTTTGACTGATATATTATACTAGTATATGTTTCATGTACTGTCATAATGTATAGAGCTTTTCTTCCCAGGCCTCCACTGAAAATGGGCAACCCTGCCCAGTTGGACATTCCTGGTAAACAAATGGAAAATAAATAAATGTTCACCTAAAACATTGTACATTTTGCCTTGTACATTTGCCGTTATTCTATGAGCATTCATGTGGCTTTGTTTGTATAGAACCACTCCAGCATATGGCCAAAGAGACAACATAACCTCTATTGCTAAATGGTATACTCACATTATTCAAATCTTTGCATAAGTTACAAATGCCACATCTAAAACTGCTAGTAATGTTATTTGTTAGCTCATTTCTATGTACAAAGTTATTACTAGTATTTTATTTTTATATTAATAGTTTATGGCATTTGACTCATTATAATTTTCAGTCTCATTGCTAGATAAAATAGATAAATATTTTTGAAAACTTTTTCTAACTATATAGATATTATTGGCATATTTGGTAATGACTGCACACTTAAAATGTCTGTGTCATTATTTTTTCCACCTGATGTATTACCCGTTACAGCTGTGACAGTTTTCAGTTTCTTCATATTCAATATGATCATTGTTAACAGGATACCTACTCTTATAAAATTACTTTATTTCTTTAATTTCTTTAATTTCTTTACTGAAACATGAAAAAATGTATACATCTGATAATTCTCAGTTATATTTGTAGCAATACTCATAAACTGAGTCTTAGTAAAGAGTACTCTCAAGTGTTTCAGATGATAGCTATTACAATATGTTAATCTGTTTTTCTTATTCTTTCTAAACCTCTATATTGGCATGTAATAAGAATTACAATCATAGTATTACTTCTAAAAAGGCAAATACTTTGTTATTTGGTTTGACTGCCATGTCAAAAATGTGCACATATATACTGCAAGAGGTCATACCATGATGACAGATAGAGATGGGTCATCTTAACAGAATGGACTCAAAAATCTAAGACATAATTCTAGAACACATTGAGCAAACATATATCAACTCCCATTTACAGTGAGAAAAGTAATATGTTGCTTAGTTAATGACTGAAATTTTTTATAGTAATTTTGCCAATTAGAAAGTAGGACTTTCCTAACAATCTTTGTCTGTTATTAAAAGTTATATTTCTTATTTTTGTACATACCAAATTATTGCTTGCATGATAAACTAACAATAGCAGAATACAAACATGATCATTCAGGTTTGGAATAAATTAGATCACTTATTAAAATATTACAAACTGCTATTCAGGTGCTACTACAATATTTAATGTCACTGCAGATATTTCACTGTAGTAAAACATAGTGATTTGCTGGATTTAAATAGAAACAACACTCACTATTTTCTGATTCTAACTATCATAACCTCAGTTTCCAGTATCCTGCCCACACTTAAACTGTCCATTACAATTTTCCTATGCATGTGGGATGGATACCATTATCAAAGATTAGTCAATATTATATGTATTTATTTATTTTATTTTATAATTTGTTTACCAGGTAAGTGAGCTGGACAGCTGACCCTTTTTGCAGTCATGACTAGGTGAAAGACATTAATGTTCGAGGTAGATGGGACTTGGGTAGCTTCAGCTGAATTCTGCTGAACCTGTGCATCTTCATCTGATATTACTGAGACATGTTTATTTTATTATTAGTCACAAATGCCACAGAAATCATCTGACTCTTAAGGGAAGAGAGTACACTTTTGTCAGGATAGGGAAGAGAGTACACTTTTGTCAGGATGACCTCATCAATATATTGCAGACAGGATGTTTCTGTTAAAAGTGGAGAAGCTATGTGCAAAGTTAAATCTATTTGCTTTTTACTCAAATACATTTTTTATTATTTTTTTCAGAATCTTCAAACAGATTGAACCATAAATAGTGAAACATAAAATAATATAACATAATCAACTAGTCAACTATTTACAAAAGAAACTATATGCAATTGCCTAAATATACAATCTATAACATCACGATTCCATATGCAATATGTAATTTGTATTAAGATGCTGTGCTGACTAATACAATCCATTTTTGTCCAATATTTTGTCAACTTTCTGCCAATAAATGATGTATGATGTTGCCTTATAAGTTTTTTTATTTATGGTTGCTACTTCCATTCAAGACATGAAGACTGCGATTTTCTTGAAATCATAAAAAGTTGGTGGTGCTTCATTCTTCCAGTAAGTTGTTATGGCTTTAGGTGCAATGACAAGCAATGTCCACAATAAAGGATAGTTTACTTTTGGGACACATTGTGGTATAGGTACATTAAACAAAACTAATGACTTGATTAACTGAAAAGTATCATTAAAATTGTTTAAAAGAAATAATTAATTTCAAGCCAATATTTATTCAGTGAATGACAATAAAAAAACATGTGTTCCCAATCTGTTTTTGTATGCATTTTACATCTCCAACAATCGATAAGTTTCTTATATAAGTTATATATAAGTTTCTTATATATTAGTTCTAATCTATGAGGGGGTTAAATATGTAGGAATTTTCATGCATATAGTGCCCACAGAACTGACTTGGTGGTAAGGCTTGATGATAAAAGGATCATTTCTTTTTCATTTTTATCAGATCCTTTTGATTAACTTGATTATAATAATTGCAATAACTATTATTGGTATAGTTCTTTGTTTCTTTAAGTGTCTTATGAATTTTGGATAGACATCCTTGCCCTTTATAAGTATTATTTATTAAAAGTATCACAAGATCTATGAACTAAGGAATATCATTTTTAAAAGCTGGTATCGTCCATCCCAGCTTATTTGTGATGCACTGATTTATTTGTTGTATTGATAGGCACAACTTATCATATAACTCAAATTTCCTTTTGATTTGATCTAGTGTGAGTAATGTACTGATATTGAATATTCAATACCAATAAATCACTTCTTTTTCTTTAAGCTCTTTATTTACATTTGAATCAAATGTACTTATACATTCTTGTACACAAGCTATAGGATGTAATATAAAAAAAAACATGTCTATATCTGGATTAATGTTATATATTTTCTAAGCAGTATTATTGTTTCAGTAACAATTATATACTTTGATTTTATACCTTTATTAATTATTATGTTATCTCTTATCACGTTATAAAAAGCCTTTGTTGGATTTATATTATATTGTTTATGGGCTGTTACTAATGATATTACATATAGATTCATGAATTAATTTCCATTTGGTTGTATAGGTTGAGTTCAGCCATAGAGTAACTGTTATAGTAATAGATGCCAATAAATACATCTCTATAACTGGTAGATTAATTCCACCCTTCTCCCAACCTTTTAAATGGTTGTTAAGCATGATTCTAGGCTTATTGTTAAATCAAAGGAAATTCACCATCATTTTATTGTATTGCTGTATAATTTTCTTAGTAGGAGGGATGGAAAAGGATTGTATATAATATAATAATTTTGGGAAAATGATTGATTTAATTATATACAACCTATTTTCCATTTTATAAACGTCTTATTCCATTTCTGCATTTATGATTTTATTTGACTTAGTATATGAATATAGTTAATATTTTTTGTTTCTGTAGAGTTGCTAGTTACTAAGATTCCTAGGTATTTAATTTTATCAGGCTCTTAAGTACTTAACAAAGTCATTATTTAATTCCCTTTTATTTGAGTTAATTATTTTTTTTATTTCATTAAATACAAAACCAAAAATAGTTTGAAAGAAGTTCATTGCTTGGAATAATTCGGTTCATGATTTATCTTTATCACATATTGTCAACAGGATGTCATCAGCAAATAAATGTATTTTCATTTCTAAGATACTCCCAATTGCTGTTGTTGTGTCTTTCGGCTTTTTCCCAGTTAGGGGTCGCTACAGTGGAACTCCGGTCCGCTAATGATTGGCAGTTGATTTTTACGTGCCGAGTTGCCACCCCTGATGCACAATCTTTAACGAAGGTATGCCTATTCAAGCATGTCTCCAAGCAGAAGACGCTCTAGCTGAGAATTGAACCAGACAGCATCTTACTGTGAGGAGACAATGCTACCGCAGCACCACCACCGCAGTTATGCCTTTAATATTTGTGTTCATTCTAACATATTTACAAAAGGCTCAATTGCCAATACAAACAGTAAAGGTGAAAGTGGGCATCTTTCTTAGTTCCTTTTCTGATAGTTATAGAAGTAAAGAGACATGACCCAATCATAACATAGGCCATAGAATTTTCATATAGTGTTTTAATTATGAATGTGAATTGTTGTGAAAAAAAATATTCTTCTAGTGCTACCAGTAGATAATTCCAATCTATTCAATCAAAGGTACTATCAATGTCTAGACTCACCAGAGTCATGTCTCTCTTACTTAAATCAAAATAATCTATTGAGGTAATAATTCTTTTAATATTATTGTAGGTGTTTCTATCTTTTATGAAACCTGTCTGGTTGTGATTAATTAATGATGGTAATATATGTTTAATTCTCTCTGTATGTATTGCCATAAATATTTTGCAATCTACATTGAAATGGGCTTATAGGAAAAACATTCTGAGGCATTTTTTTCAGATTTCAGAAAAGGTGAGATTAAACTATATTTCCAAGAAGGTGGGACTAATATTCCTTGTTTAACCTGTTTGAAAACCTTTAACAATAACTATTTATCTTCTTTGGGCAATAAGTTATACATTTCTGGTGTTATGTTGTCATTTCCTGATGCTTTATTGAGTTTCAGTTTTTTTCATTTGATTCTGCAACACAGACATTGTCATTTGCTTGTCAGTGTGTCTACTCTGTTGTTCCTGTATCTTGAAGTTTATATTAATCTGAAGAAAGTTTCTAATTTTTCTTTCAATTTCATCTCAAGGTTGCTAGTATTAATTTTTTGATAGTGCAACTGAAATGTTTCTAGTATGCTGTTTAAGTGTGAGACTTTCTTATTAATGTTGGGATTATATATTTCTTTTACTTGATTTATTTTAATAACTTTATTAGTTCTATTTGCTATTTTCCTTTGATTCTTTGGATTCATTGAATAAGAAATGTTTGATTTTTTTTCTAATTCTATCATTTTATGATGTAATATTTCAATATAGTCTTTATTTTTCATTGATAAATCAGTTACTTGTCTATGTCCTTTTTCTATATTAAGATTAATAATGTCTATTCTCTTTTGAAATTCAGTCAATTGCTTGGCCTATTGCTTCCTTTTATTTTTGTATGAAGTTAATGTTCTTCCATTTATGTATGCATTTAATGCATCCCATACACAGATTTCTGAAGTGTCTTCATTTATGTTTAATTCAAGAAATTGTTGTAGTTCTTTTATAGAAAATTATTTAAACTCTGTTAGATTTGTTATATAGGATGGTATTCTAGTGATTGTTACCTTTTGTTTGTTATGAACTTCTACTTTAAAAGTAATTGCATTGTGGTCTGTTACTGGACAAGAGATTACTTTAACATTGCTAATAAAGGTGGTTATTTTCTTCGACATATTTATATATATGTATATATATATATATATATATATATATATATATATATATATATATATATATATATACACACACACACACACACACACACACACACACACACACACACACACACACACACACTCTCTGTTCTTGAGTGTGTGTTATACCTATGTGAGAATCTTTGTCTGCATATTTATTAATTTCTTTAAGATTATATAGTTCAACAAATTCTGCTAGTGTTTTTGATGCTGCAGTTTTCCTTCTGTTATTTATAGAGTCAGTGTTTTTATCATCTAGTATACAATTGAAATACCCAACTATTATCAAATTTCCTTTGGAGTGCTGGATTACATATTCTAACTGTTGTTTAACTATATGTGCACTCAAGCCAGGTATCCAATAAAATTTAACAAAAGTATACAGTTTACCATTTATTGAGATAGTTGACATACAAAGCATCACAGATTTATCTTGATATGAGCTTATTATTTTTGGCATAGTGAAAGAGTTTTTCGATAAAATCATTATCCTTCTTGTTATTTTTTTTTTCTTATGCGATGAACTAATTAATTCTGTATAACCATTGAAGCTGATTAAATTAAGGCATTCAGTTAATAAATGTATCTCTTGCAGAAATATCAGTTGTGGGTTTATAGTTTTAGTATATTTAAATAAACTTAGTCTCTTACATTTATTATTCAACTCATTAACATTAATTGAGATCACATTCATATTTAAAAACTGCTATATGCAGATTTAATTGAACTTCCATTAGGCAGAATAATATATAAAACTTCTTGTTTGTGTGCAGCTGTGAATAAAAAAACTGGTTTAGTTTACTTTTAGATTGACTAATTTACTTAGCCAAGTTAAAAAAAAAAAACATAAGAAACATTGTAGTATCAAAACCTGAACCATGAACCCCTTTCTATCCATGGGGTTATTATAGCCCCTACACTTAGATGACAAAGCCTCAAACTGTACCTCTCTTTATTACAGGCAGTATACTCTGAGCCTGACAAGTCATTACTTGTTAGTCAGAAAGTGTGTTAGGATAATTATAATAGTAAACTTATGGTTATTAACCAGTCTGACATATTTTAAATTCAGTCTACTAAGGTTGACAAGAATTAACAATCCCAATAACATATCAAGAAATCATACAGGCTGATATGAATAATCTTTAACCAGAGAAATTCTCTTAAAGCTATGCTTAAATATAGGCTACACTAGTGTACTTATGAATTTTATAATGCATGTTTATTCTAAGCAAATTTTTCAACATTTCTTTTTGTGTTCATAGGTTCATAGGTTCATAGGTTCATAGGTTCATACTAGGCTATCTGCCCAAGGGCATTTATAAACTATGCCTATCATTTTTCTGTGCCTCTGTCAGTGACACTGAAATAATCCCTGGGTATATCTCTACTCCCCCATTCATTGGTCAAGATTCCTCTTGAACAAGGCCAGCGAGGTGCTCTGCCTCACATGTACCGGGATTTTGTTCCACAGCATAGGGAGTCTCTGGGTGATGAATCTGTCCCTCCAACACGTTCTATTTATAACCGTGTCAAAGGTTTTCTCCCTCCCGTGGTTCTGTTCTGAGAGATCTTTTTTTTTTGAAGCATTCATCATTCATCAATCTTTGACATGGCCTTATATGTCAGGCACAGGTCACCTCTGAGCAAGCGGTATGAGACTGAATAGAGCTGGAGTTCTTTCAGTCGGGCAGCATAAGACATATTTTTGAGACCCTTTATCCTTTTGGTGAGGAACTTTTGGGGCCTTTCAAGCTGCATCAGGTGTCTGGTCAGATACATTCCGAACGGGGCATTGTACTCAATCATAGGTCTAATGAGTGATGAGTAAAACCTTCTTTTTCTTTTCTAAGAGTAAGCAACACAAAAACAAGATTTAAATCTATATGTTAGTTAGATTGTAAAATTTATGTCTGGATATTCTTTCTCTAGTTTACTTAGGCATTTTATTTAAAAGTTATTATACAACTTGTAGCAGTGTCATGTGTATGTAATTATATACATTTAAAAATCCTGAAAAGGTGAAGTGTGACTTATGTAGGCTTACATCATCCCTATAAATAGAAAGATTTAGTTTATATACAATATTATTTAACATACTAACAATCCAAATTGAACTGTAAAGTCAAATGACAATGCTGCAGTCAACATAATTGAACTGATATAGATAGTAAGATATTGAGCAAGTTTCCTTTACTGAGTTAAGGGACTGAGAAATATTTACTCAAGTAACTCAAGTGCCTGCATGCTTTTCAGGCTCGCAGTTTCAAGTACTGTTGAAAACAATGGTACGGAAGTTGCTTCTACATAAACGGTTGTGAACTACAAAATAGTGTTTAGTTTGCAACATGGACATTGTTTCAAAGAGAAAATATGCATTGCCTGATTGTCTGACTAGTTGCGGTGGAGCGGAGCCTAAACTAGTGTTTTGTGAAGTATGTCTGAGTATAGATGTACCAGTTCTGCATCTGATGAAGTCATGTAATGAGTGATGAAAAATGCTTGTGAGTGTTTGTCAGCGTTTTATGGTCTTACTTTACTGTGTTGCCTGCTATCAAAGGTATTTTGAACTGTCTGGAATCTCCTGGCCTGGGCATTTTCTTTGGATTATTTGTGTGTATTTTGCCTCGGAGTGCCATTTTTATAGATCAATCTGTATTATACTAAAACTGTTTTGAAAGCTTCACTTGTATGTGATCTTATTTTAATGTTGAATATTACCCTTTTACAGTTAGTTGTAGCCTTAGATGTATTGTTTTATCTAATGCCATGACTGTTATATCAGTGTAAAAGGACAACAAAACTCTGTAACGTACATCATCCTTCACAGACTAACAAAAACATTAGCAAAAACAGAAATTGTAATCAGCAACTTTTCCTTATATATGACTTCTGTTCTTATGATTTGCAGATGAATGTCACTGTGGAATAGATATGTGGACTACAGAATGAAACTGCCTTCTCTTATTGGAGTATTTGTTTTTGTGTCAGAAAACTTTCAAATCAATTAATAGTTTGTAATGAAAAAGTACATATTTAGTCAGTAAATGTATAGACTTAACATGAAATCTGTAAATCAAAACAGTTTATTTTTATTTTTACTGTATATTTTACTAAATCATTAAATTATAATCTGTGGTAAACTATTAATTCACTTAGAATGAAATAGTGTAAGTGTCACTTTAAGAGCTTTGAATGATAAAACAACTATATCTGAGTGCTTTAAAGTAGTGGCATCACCATGCTTCTTTTATTCCATTTTAGTGCTTCTATTTGACTGTGGGAAAACCCAGGCTTCAAAACTGCTTCATCAAGCTAGGTGAAGAGTTCTATAACAATAAACAGCGTAATCAGCTCCCGATTCCAGTGGGAAACTAGAGAATGCAAGTGTGGTGCTTTTGATTCTTTGTGTATTGCTCGAGCTTCCTGGCTTACTCTGTTCATTTTTATGAAATGCATTGCCACAGGAAAAATAAACATTCTTTAAGAAAACAATCATAAATACTTTATAAATGAGTTATTATTCATCTGAACTCATTCACTCCGGAGCAGCTCAGAAAAAGTTGCCTGCTTAATTCCACTATAGGAACAACAGTGCAGCCTGAGCTCATTTTCAGAATATCCATTTGTAATACCATACAGAAAACATATGTTCATAACTCTTTAACTATAAGAGCTAGATTAAAAATGTAAACGCAAAAGTTGTTCAGCAGACATTGACCTTTCCAACAGTGTAAATGTTGATAGTGCATATCAAAGTCATTATTAAATATTTGGCGAGGAATGTTGATATTGTGCATATTTTTTACCTTTTTGGAAAAGCACAATATCTTGGTCAATGTACCATGCAGACCCATGCAATTTGAATTTAATTTGTTAGTAAGAATGTCATCTTTAAGATGATATCTTAACCATTACTGTGTGATGCTCCTTTCTTGAGATATTCATGGAAATATGATTAATATATTATTTCTCATAACTGATAAATAGACAAAGCATAATATCTCATCAACTGTAACAGACAGAGCCTACATATCAGTGTAGAAGTTGTGCATCTGAATGTCAGCTTCAAAATGACGCATCATTTGTGTGATCACCATGCTCTCTTGCAAAGATATGGGCATAATAATGAGAAGTATTGTAAATGTATAATTTTCATAATCATACAAGACTAAACAAGCTGTGATATCTATGCATGTGTACAGTGCACAGACACAGTTATTTTACCATGTTGTAAGGAGTAACACTGTCTTCAAAATGAGGAATTATTTGGCACACTGACATGCTCCTTTGCAAAGTTATTTACCAAAATATAAAAAAAATCATAATTTCCATAACCTAAGTCCGAAACAAACTTTGATATCTGCACAAGTCCAACATATGGGCACAATTATTTTACCATGTTTGAACCAGCAATACTGTTTTCAAAATGAGGTATTACTTGGCACATTCAGATGCTTCCTTGCAAAGTTATTTACCAAAATATGAAAAAAAATCATAATTTCCATAACCTAAGTCCAAAATAAACTTTGATATTTGCACATGAATACAGCATACAGGCACCATTCTTTTACCATGTTAGAACTATCAATACAATACTGTTTTCAAAATGAGGTATTACTTAGCACATTCAGATTCTCCCTTGCAAAGTTATTTACCAAAATATGAAAGAAAATCATAATTTCCATAACCTAAGTCCAAAATAAACTTTGATATTTGCACATGAGTCCATCATACAGGCACAATTCTTTTACCATGTTGGAAACAGCAATACTGTCTTCAAAATGAGGTATTACTTGGCACATTCAGATTCTCCCTTGCAAAGCTATGTACCAAAATTATATATATGCATGTGTCCAATGTATATATGTGCAAATACATTATGTACATACATATATATCCATATACACACATATGCATACATATATATATATATATATATATATATATATATATATATATATATATACAGCAAGAAAAAAATCAGGGGTTTAGGATGGTCGACAGTTGATGAAGAATGATGGGGGCTGCTTGCAATGACTCCAAACAGAGAAAAAACACAACCTGGCTTTTGCAGTCATCAAAGTGATAATGACTTGTACTTATGTAAATAACAGTGACAGCTGCTGAGATTTTTCCCAGAAAAGTGATAATGACTAACTGCTATATTGTAACTGCATGTATTGCTAATGTGATAATGACCTTCCTTTCAAAACTGCAAGGGTATGCATGCTGAGACACAGGTGATAATTGCTGCACATAACCTGTTGAGTAGGCATTCATTATATTACATTGTGCAGCTGATATGTAACAGAGACTCAGTATCATCAGTATGGAGATGACCTGAGTCATTCAGTCAAATAGTATAACACTTAGATATTACTTCCTCCCACCTAAATTCCACACATGACTGACAAAGCCAGGAGAAATGCACAAAAGATATGGTAGCTCAGTGTTGTCTGTAGTCACCTAGTGATGACATTTATATCACTCAGCCAGTATAATCACAAATAGAATAATAAATGAGAAGTGATGTAACCCAATGTAATTTGCAGACTGACTTTCTATATGTCCCCAGTAACCCCTCCAGTTGTTTGTATTCTGCATACACAAGCACCAAAATTACACATATTGGCCCAGCAGTCAGTTTAGCAGTGAGACCATGTATACACAGGCACTTCCCTGATGCACAATGAATTATTTCCCCAAGCAACCATGCAACATCCTTATAATTATGTCCAGGTATACATGCACCCAAAATGAAATGTTTCCACAAACAAGCTTTCAGTAACATTTCCTAGTGTGTGCAATCACCAGCAGGAACACTTCAGCCAAGCAACCACTTCAGTAGAATATTGAGGTATGCACAATGTCCAAAATTAAATGCTTCCCCAGATGAAACGTCTGTAAGATTTAATAGTATTAAACCACCAAATGAAGCATTCACTCATGCTAGCCCTTCAATATAATGTATGCACAGGCACCAGAATTAAAGATTTCCCCAAAACAACCATTCAGTAACATTTCCTGGTATGTACAAGCACCAAAATGAAAAATTCAGAAACAAACACCAAATGTGCAGGTGGGAAATTGCATCACATTATCTGTTGAGTAGACATGCATCATATTCCTTGTACAGGTGTGATATAAGACAGAGTCATTACCATCTGTTAGGACAAAGACCAGAGTAATTAAGTCAAAGTAGTACAGCAATTATATCTTACTTAGCATTGCATATCCATGGAACACAGTGAAGACAGTCAAACAGTGGAGAAGCTATGGGACAACAGTGATGTTGCAATGAACTGGACGTCCCTCTAAAAATTGATGAAAAGACAAGACAAACACTGGTCATGGAGGCTGCCAAGAGACCTACAATAACATTGAAGGAACATTAAATGTATCTGGCCTATGGGGTAGGGTTGCAAGACAGAAGCCTTTATTTACACAGAAAAACATCCCAGACCTAAATCCAATAGAATATCTGAGTGGTGACCTGAAGAGGGCTGTGCACAAGAAATGCCCTCGCAAATTTTGGACCAGCAGATGTACATAAAGGACATTTGGTTTTCCAGGGTTTCACTTGAAACAGCTGACAGACGTGAGCAAGTGGCCTATGGAAATAATCAGCTTTAGATAGTCAGGAACACAACAGTATGTAAAACTGAACTAAGGGTTTGAAGCACATTCAAACTTGAACCTCTGTCTCAACCAATACAATTCCAAAAATAAGACAAAAACTAGAATACAGTTACAGACATTTTATACTGCCATACAAAGTTATATAATAAAATCACAGTATTCATCCCTTATAAGGTCCATTATTGAGTATAATGCCCCTTTCAGCATGTACCTCACCCATGAATTATGATCAGATCGTTACTCATAACCCTTCAGTAACATCAGCTAGTTTGTGCAACCACCAAATGAAGCATTCCCCCAAGTAACCTGTTCAATAAAATGATTTACACACAAGTGCCAGAATTAAATATTACATATGATGACCCTTCAGTAACATTAACTGGTATGTACATGTACCAAATGAAACAGTCACCCATGCAATCTATTTTTTTGTTTAGATACATATGGTGCACAATGATTACAAAGTAAAAAAAAAATAAAAAGACAGTGAAAAAATGCATGCTGTAGAAAAATATTGCAGTACAGTTCTTTAGTCAGCATCTATGTGTGGGTAGGGTAGCTCAAAATAGTATTCAAACTGAAAAAAGTAACAGGTGACACAGGAAGTGTTAAAATTTGCAGTTACCTAAAGTCTGTGGTGTCCAGAAGATCATCATATGAGGAAATCCAAGTTTCTACATTTAAATCTACAAGCAAAGTAACACTCTATGGCCACCAGAATGTGAAAGTCAAGAAACTAATAAAAAATTGCCATCACAATAAAATATACAATAGCTACTGTCTCCAGCAAGTGAAAGACCAAAGTTCTTGTAAGTGTGTGAAGTACCTACAAAATGGTCAACTTTGTAGAAACAGTGTTCCAAAAATAAAGTTGCAGTGATATATCATACTGACATGCTTCCTTGCAAAGTTACTTACAAAATTATGAAAAAATCATAATTTCTATAACCCAAGTCCTAAACTAACTCTGATATATGTACATGTGTACAACATGCAGGCACGGTTCTTTTACCATGTTGGAACTATTAATACTGTCTACAAAATGCAGTCTTAGTCAACAAGTTGAAATGATTCCTACCACAGCTATTTACCAAATTATAAACACATATAGTACATTTCATGACCTGAGTCATAACAACCTCACCTAAATTCTACACATGACAGACAAAGCCATAAATACTGTCCAAAACATATGGTCGCTCCGTGCCATAGTTAGTGTACAAGTCTTGCTTCAGTACATTTTCAATCAAAGAACAAAGTCACAGGTGAGCAAACTAGTCTCTGTATCAGCCTTCAGCTAATGCAAGTACTTGAAACAGGCAGATGCTTGACATTTTACTATTAGTTCACAAAAAGAGAAATATGGTATGCATGGGAGCTGGAACAGTAACTACAGCTTTCCACTGACTTTGCTGACAAAATTAACTACATCATGCATACAGGAGTTTGTGCTGCTGGTTGGTTCAAGTGTGATGTTGCAGATAAAAGCAACATTTTCTTGACCCTGGCTCCAAAAGAGTAATGATATTTATTTTTATTTTGCCAGATTTTTGATGGGAGGTATCCCATGATGTGGCTACCCAGTTGTGAAGCCTCTGATTTTGATGATAGTTGGACACTGTGGCAGTGAATAGATGGGACACCACTGTGTCAGGGATAGATGACACGTGGTCTGGTACCATAACAATGGTGGTAGGTTATTTCTTGGGATAGACTACTGCAAGGGGGGGTTGACTACTATCCTGGTGCCAGGTGAAATGCTGTCCAATATAGATCAAGCCAACTAATAATTTTACTGGGTAAAATATGGTGGTCCTAACAGTCGTTCATTCAATTAGGATACTTGAAACTGCATTTGATACACCTTCACTAGAAGACATGGTATTGGTAGCTCAGACCTGTGATTCAACAGTGAGGTCTGCTGTACTGATTGTGTAACACCTCCTGTGCAAGTACTGGCAACCACAAAGGCAGCAGCAGCAGAAATACCGATAACTACATGGCAGCAGCAGAAATACTGATAACTACATGGTTGGTGAAAGTAGAGATGATATCTGTATGACCAGAAATGCATAACTGATGTTACCTGTACTAATGGGTTGACTCAGTTGACTATCAAACAGTGAAACTGGTACATGTGGCTTAGTTGGAGGAAACCTTGACAATGGTGTGACTGACATCAGATAGCCAGATGCCATGACAAATTACATCAGACTTAATGACATTTCTATAACCAATGGTGATCTGTCAGAAATGCTAACCAATGATCACTGCTATGTAACACAGGCTATGCAGATAGTGCAGACACTCATCCTGGATCTGGCAATAAGACAGCAGACCTCAGGAGCTGATATTAGACACAGAAATAGTATTGAGGTCAAGAGTTTTACTAACAGCTGCTAGCCAGTCTGTACTGTGACAGACACACCTTTGCAGTGGGAGAGAGGATGGAAAACTATGCTCAGTTTCCATGGCAGAAGGTTAATGAATAACAGATTCAACCATTATGGTTGCTGCATTTTACACCTGTCCTCATTTTTTTGGAAGGTATTTGCTTTTACTGACAAGAGGAGAATCACTGTACTTGGAAGCATTCTCTACCGTTGACAAATTTGGATCTAATTTTACATGTATGGCAATTCCTTTTTGATCAAGGTGGACTTCTCTGACCTTGATTTATTGCAGTTAGGTGTTGTTTCAGAACAGGAGCTTTTGCTTGGAAATATCAGGGGTCTCTAGCGTTTTTATCATAAGAAAGCTCAGAATGGCTCTTTTCCGCTCTAAGTTAGTGGCATTATTAAATTCTACAAGATTTTAATGCACTTCAACGTATTACATTGGGAACCCAAGTAAAGGTGGCACTGAGTGTATGTGTTGGCTGCACAAATTCGCCTTTAACAGGTGCACTTCATCTGCGCTGCAGACATGTCTTAGGAAGGGGGCACATGCCATACCAAAGCACTTAGATTTCAGGTTAAGACAAAAAAAAAATACAAAACACAGTATTAAGATGAAGATGGGTGCTGGATGGTAGGTATGTGATATAGAGAAAGACACTGATTTTAGATTAGTTCTATGGGTGTAATGATAATGAGGCATAGATTGCTAGGCAATGGCAGAATCACATTGAGAAACTTAAGGAAAAGGAAACTGTGTAATAGTTGGAGGTGATTTTAATTAATTATTGCACCCTGAGGAGGATAAATTCCATAAGAAAAGTCAGAAGTAATTAAGAGAGGTTACAAACATGTTGAAGTTGTTAGATGTGAGAAGCTTAGACCAAATGATAGGGATTGTTTTCCATTTATAGGTATGGAATGTAATAGGTTAGTAGATTATATGCAATATTGGTCAATGGGGATACTTTCTACAGATTATTAAGAAATGTGGTTGACATGCTACTACACATGCCCCGAGGATCAAATTAGCTACAGCATGCATACTCAGTGTATGCAAAAATTCAACTAAAAATATAATAAAACATCATTTTTTTAAGGGGGTAAGCCTACCTGCACCCCAATTTGGAGGGCTGCTTCCCCCACACACCATGCTAATTATATATACAAACTCCAATATTGCACAATCAAGAAAGCTGGATGAGGAAGGAGGGGATGAAGAAGAAGATGACAGGCCTAGAAATGAGATGGGGAATAGTACAAAGAGGTACAAAAAGTTCTATATGGCAAAAGAAGAGGTAATAATATTGTACTGAGGCTAATTTTCAGTAGGCAGGTAAAAGTTAATAATAAGGCTTTAGGAGTGGCGTGGTAGAGTAATGTGATAGAAAGTAGTTAACAATGGACCTATGATAGCAAGTGTTTGGCAAGGACTGAGGCAGAAGGATGATTATGGGGAGCTTGTGATTTCATGAATGATATGATGGAGAACTGCTGATTTATTATATAAGGGGACTGACTTTATTATATGAGAATTGTTGAAGATTTGGGGGTAGCATAGGATTAATGAAACTGCATGAATGCACATCTATATGTGCATACTGCTATTTGATGTTTGTTAGTGTATGTTGTAAGTGCATGCGATTCTGTGGAATATATTAATCAAACAAATAAAGCTTAATAGGATTGCTTATTTATTTATTGACATTTGTTTACCAGGAAAGCCCAACTGTGTACAGGTGCCCTTTTTCAGGGAGAAATGCTCCAAGGAATACATAATTAATGAAATCAATATGTGCAATAGCAAATGTTATAATGCAGTTTCAGTAAATACATAGGATAATAGCCAGTATAATAAAATTTGTATTGGTATTTAAAAACATTACATTTACAAGTCTTGTATTGAAACGTTACAGATAGAAGAGTGGTGTATACGATAGGTAGGAGTAATTTAAAAATACAACAGAGTGAAGTATTAGAGGAGATAAGCAAGTGTGGGTAGTAGAGAAGTTTAAAAAAAAATTCAAGCCTGCATAAACTAAAACACTGCTGGTGGTTCTCTGCTTTGTGAGGAAAGTAAACATATATTTTCTGTCTTTGACTTGCTGTTAAAGTTGCGTTCTGCTTTACTTGCTCCATTTTGTTTTCTGTTTTCAGAAATCTGCTTGTCCTGGTATTTTTGTTCTATGTGAGAGGTAGACCCTTACATTTTCTAGGCTGCACATTTCACATGTTTTTTCATTGGTTAAATTGTCTCTTGAGTGACACTTAAATACATTGTGAATTTCTGGGCCTTTCCCTTTTCTAAAATGATTTCAAGCCTGCATAAACTAAATCACTGCTGGTGATTCCCTGCTTGTTTTCCCACCACCCCTCCCCTTTGTTGATCCGCTTTTTAAACTTGGTGACTGTAAGCTGCCAACCCCTACTGTAAATTGAGCTTAATAAGCTCCTCCCTTTGTACATTATTTTTGATATCTTGAATTATTTATTTTGCTTTCCTTGTGTTTATATTAAAAAAGTGCATTTTGCCTCATCATTGTCTGTGCTACTGATTTACTTGCTCTGAATTCATTATCTAGCTAGGTGTTGGATAAAAGAGCGTATTTTACACCATAGCAAGCACTTGATTTTATATCAAGAGGTCAGTGGATTTTCCATCTAGTGCAGTAGTAGGTAGTCTGGTCTGTTTAGGTTGGGGAAACACTTGATATTTCTGCATGTAGTTTTATTGGCTGGAAGGCTTAATCAGCTCATCTTGTTTTAAGTGCCCTTATAAATTTTGTACAATTGAGTGGCTCTTGGTTCTTTTACACAAAGTGAAGTACTTTTATTGAATAATCACACTTTTATACGCTGTTTAAATTGTACTTCTGTATCTGTATCTGTTTGTTGTGGTAGCATTTCAATCTGGACATTCCTTTACTGTACTTTTGTATTAGGAGGACTGGGTCATTCTTCTAGTAACAGTAGATATTTACCTAGTGTATCTGAGCTGGGAAGCACACAAAAGGTCTCTAATTAATTTTTGCACTTATTTACTGTGACTGTACTTTAGTAGTTTACAAAATAAATAAATAAAAACTGTACTGTCTGCTGTTGCTTTAAGTAGTTAATTGCACTGTATTGTATTGTATCTGTTAGTTGTAGCATTGTTGTAGTTAGTTTGTGTGGTCTTGTTACATTTGGGCTCCAAACCAGCTATGCTACATTAAGAAGGCATTTTGCTGCATCTCTGTGACAGAAGTATACTGATCTAACCTGAGGGATTGCTGGTGGAAGGCTTATTGTGAGCTTTACTGATTGGTAGATAGATTAAAATGTGTTTCCCTTTGCTCGTATTTAAGTCTAGAGTTTGTGCAGGGCTGCTTTTTGTGCAGTGGTGGTTAACACTGCCCTGTATAGATGCAAAAGCCTAGAAGCTCAGTTTTTCCTAAACAGCTATCAGCGAAACCCTTCCAAGCTTTTCTGCTGCTCTAGAAGCAACTGAGTTGTGCACTGAGCAACGTTGCTTTATTGATCATCCTTAACCTACACAAAGTATAGTGCAATCACCAGTAGGAACACTTCAGCCAAGCAACCACTTCAGTAGAATATTGAGGTATGCACAATGTCCAAAATTAAATGCTTCCCCAGATGAAACGTCTGTAAGATTTAATAGTATTAAACCACCAAATGAAGCATTCACTCATGCTAGCCCTTCAATATAATGTATGCACAGGCACCAGAATTAAAGATTTCCCCAAAACAACAATTCAGTAACATTTCTTGGTATGTACAAGCACCAAAATGAAAAATTCAGAAACAAACACCGAATGTGCAGGTGGGAAATTGCATCACATTATCTGTTGAGTAGACATGCATCATATTCCTTGTACAGGTGTGATATAAGACAGAGTCATTACCATCTGTTAGGACAAAGACCAGAGTAATTAAGTCAAAGTAGTACAGCAATTATATCTTACTTAGCATTGCATATCCATGGAACACAGTGAAGACAGTCAAACAGTGGAGAAGCTATGGGACAACAGTGATGTTGCAATGAACTGGACGTCCCTCTAAAAATTGATGAAAAGACAAGACAAACACTGGTCATGGAGGCTGCCAAGAGACCTACAATAACATTGAAGGAACATTAAATGTATCTGGCCTATGGGGTAGGGTTGCAAGACAGAAGCCTTTATTTACACAGAAAAACATCCCAGACCTAAATCCAATAGAATATCTGAGTGGTGACCTGAAGAGGGCTGTGCACAAGAAATGCCCTCGCAAATTTTGGACCAGCAGATGTACATAAAGGACATTTGGTTTTCCAGGGTTTCACTTGAAACAGCTGACAGACGTGAGCAAGTGGCCTATGGAAATAATCAGCTTTAGATAGTCAGGAACACAACAGTATGTAAAACTGAACTAAGGGTTTGAAGCACATTCAAACTTGAACCTCTGTCTCAACCAATACAATTCCAAAAATAAGACAAAAACTAGAATACAGTTACAGACATTTTATACTGCCATACAAAGTTATATAATAAAATCACAGTATTCATCCCTTATAAGGTCCATTATTGAGTACAATGCCCCTTTCAGCATGTACCTCACCCATGAATTATGATCAGATCGTTACTCATAACCCTTCAGTAACATCAGCTAGTTTGTGCAACCACCAAATGAAGCATTCCCCCAAGTAAGCTGTTCAATAAAATGATTTACACACAAGTGCCAGAATGAAATATTACATATGATGACCCTTCAGTAACATTAACTGGTATGTACATGTACCAAATGAAACAGTCACCCATGCAATCTATTTTTTTGTTTAGATACACATGGTGCACAATGATTACAAAGTAAAAAAAAAATAAAAAGACAGTGAAAAAATGCATGCTGTAGAAAAATATTGCAGTACAGTTCTTTAGTCAGCATCTATGTGTGGGTAGGGTAGCTCAAAATAGTATTAAAACTGAAAAAAGTAACAGGTGACACAGGGAAGTGTTAAAATTTGCAGTTACCTAAAGTCTGTGGTGTCCAGAAGATCATCATATGAGGAAATCCAAGTTTCTACATTTAAATCTACAAGCAAAGTAACACTCTATGGCCACCAGAATGTGAAAGTCAAGAAACTAATAAAAAATTGCCATCACGGTAAAATATACAATAGCCACTGTCTCCAGCAAGTGAAAGACCAAAGTTCTTGTAAGTGTGTGAAGTACCTACAAAATGGTCAACTTTGTAGAAACAGTGTTCCAAAAATAAAGTTGCAGTGATATATCATACTGACATGCTTCCTTGCAAAGTTACTTACAAAATTATGAAAAAATCATAATTTCTATAACCCAAGTCCTAAACTAACTCTGATATATGTACATGTGTACAACATGCAGGCACGGTTCTTTTACCATGTTGGAACTATTAATACTGTCTACAAAATGCAGTCTTAGTCAACAAGTTGAAATGATTCCTACCACAGCTATTTACCAAATTATAAACACATATAGTACATTTCATGACCTGAGCTCAGAATGGCTCTTTTCCGCTCTAAGTTAGTGGCATTATTAAATTCTACAAGATTTTAATGCACTTAAACGTATTACATTGGGAACCCAAGTAAAGGTGGCACTGAGTGTATGTGTTGGCTGCACAAATTCGCCTTTAACAGGTGCACTTCATCTGCGCTGCAGACATGTCTTAGGAAGGGGGCACATGCCATACCAAAGCACTTAGATTTCAGGTTAAGACAAAAAAAAAATACAAAACACAGTATTAAGATGAAGATGGGTGCTGGATGGTAGGTATGTGATATAGAGAAAGACACTGATTTTAGATTAGTTCTATGGGTGTAATGATAATGAGGCATAGATTGCTAGGCAATGGCAGAATCACATTGAGAAACTTAAGGAAAAGGAAACTGTGTAATAGTTGGAGGTGATTTTAATTAATTATTGCACCCTGAGGAGGATAAATTCCATAAGAAAAGTCAGAAGTAATTAAGAGAGGTTACAAACATGTTGCATTTGTTAGATGTGAGAAGCTTAAACCAAATGATAGGGATTGTTTTCCATTTATAGGTATGGAATGTAATAGGTTAGTAGATTATATGCAATATTGGTCAATGGGGATACTTTCTACAGATTATTAAGAAATGTGGTTGACATGCTACTACACATGCCCCGAGGATCAAATTAGCTACAGCATGCATACTCAGTGTATGCAAAAATTCAACTAAAAATATAATAAAACATCATTTTTTTAAGGGGATAAGCCTACCTGCACCCCCATTTGGAGGCCTGCTTCCCCCCACACACCATGCTAATTATATATACAAACTCCAATATTGCACAATCAAGAAAGATGGATGAGGAAGGAGGGGATGAAGAAGAAGATGACAGGCCTAGAAATGAGATGGGGAATAGTACAAAGAGGTACAAAAAGTTCTATATGGCAAAAGAAGAGGTAATAATATTGTACTGAGGCTAATTTTCAGTAGGCAGGTAAAAGTTAATAATAAGGCTTTAGGAGTGGCGTGGTATAGTAATGTGATAGAAAGTAGTTAACAATGGACCTATCATAGCAAGTGTTTGGCAAGGACTGAGGCAGAAGGATGATTATGGGGAGCTTGTGATTTCATGAATGATATGATGGAGAACTGCTGATTTATTATATAAGGGGACTGACTTTATTATATGAGAATTGTTGAAGATTTGGGGGTAGCATAGGATTAATGAAACTGCATGAATGCACATCTATATGTGCATACTGCTATTTGATGTTTGTTAGTGTATGTTGTAAGTGCATGCGATTCTGTGGAATATATTAATCAAACAAATAAAGCTTAATAGGATTGCTTATTTATTTATTGACATTTGTTTACCAGGAAAGCCCAACTGTGTACAGGTGCCCTTTTTCAGGGAGAAATGCTCCAAGGAATACATAATTAATGAAATCAATATGTGCAATAGCAAATGTTATAATGCAGTTTCAGTAAATACATAGGATAATAGCCAGTATAATAAAATTTGTATTGGTATTTAAAAACATTACATTTACAAGTCTTGTATTGAAACGTTACAGATAGAAGAGTGGTGTATACGATAGGTAGGAGTAATTTAAAAATACAACAGAGTGAAGTATTAGAGGAGATAAGCAAGTGTGGGTAGTAGAGAAGTTTAAAAAATTCAAGCCTGCATAAACTAAAACACTGCTGGTGGTTCTCTGCTTTGTGAGGAAAGTAAACATATATTTTCTGTCTTTGACTTGCTGTTAAAGTTGCGTTCTGCTTTACTTGCTCCATTTTGTTTTCTGTTTTCAGAAATCTGCTTGTCCTGGTATTTTTGTTCTATGTGAGAGGTAGACCCTTACATTTTCTAGGCTGCACATTTCACATGTTTTTTCATTGGTTAAATTGTCTCTTGAGTGACACTTAAATACATTGTGAATTTCTGGGCCTTTCCCTTTTCTAAAATGATTTCAAGCCTGCATAAACTAAATCACTGCTGGTGATTCCCTGCTTGTTTTCCCACCACCCCTCCCCTTTGTTGATCCGCTTTTTAAACTTGGTGACTGTAAGCTGCCAACCCCTACTGTAAATTGAGCTTAATAAGCTCCTCCCTTTGTACATTATTTTTGATATCTTGAATTATTTATTTTGCTTTCCTTGTGTTTATATTAAAAAAGTGCATTTTGCCTCATCATTGTCTGTGCTACTGATCTACTTGCTCTGAATTCATTATCTAGCTAGGTGTTGGATAAAGTAGCGTATTTTACACCATAGCAAGCACTTGATTTTATATCAAGAGGTCAGTGGATTTTCCATCTAGTGCAGTGGCAGGTAGTCTGGTCTGTTTAGGTTGGGGAAACACTTGATATTTCTGCATGTAGTTTTATTGGCTGGAAGGCTTAATCAGCTCATCTTGTTTTAAGTGCCCTTATAAATTTTGTACAATTGAGTGGCTCTTGGTTCTTTTACACAAAGTGAAGTACTTTTATTGAATAATCACACTTTTATACGCTGTTTAAATTGTACTTCTGTATCTGTATCTGTTTGTTGTGGTAGCATTTCAATCTGGACATTCCTTTACTGTACTTTTGTATTAGGAGGACTGGGTCATTCATCTAGTAACAGTAGATATTTACCTAGTGTATCTGAGCTGGGAAGCACACAAAAGGTCTCTAATTAATTTTTGCACTTATTTACTGTGACTGTACTTTAGTAGTTTACAAAAATAAATAAATAAAAAACTGTACTGTCTGCTGTTGCTTTAAGTAGTTAATTGCACTGTATTGTATTGTATCTGTTAGTTGTAGCATTGTTGTAGTTAGTTTGTGTGGTCTTGTTACATTTGGGCTCCAAACCAGCTATGCTACATTAAGAAGGCATTTTGCTGCATCTCTGTGACAGAAGTATACTGATCTAACCTGAGGGATTGCTGGTGGAAGGCTTATTGTGAGCTTTACTGATTGGTAGATAGATTAAAATGTGTTTCCCTTTGCTCGTATTTAAGTCTAGAGTTTGTGCAGGGCTGCTTTTTGTGCAGTGGTGGTTAACACTGCCCTGTATAGATGCAAAAGCCTAGAAGCTCAGTTTTTCCTAAACAGCTATCAGCGAAACCCTTCCAAGCTTTTCTGCTGCTCTAGAAGCAACTGAGTTGTGCACTGAGCAACGTTGCTTTATTGATCATCCTTAACCTACACAAAGTATAGGTCTCTCATGTAGTCTCTGTGCTACAAGCACAGTTCTGTCAAATTAATCCATTCCCTTCCCTAATAAAACATACATTAAGAGCCTGTTATCACAGATGATCAGTACGCCTATCATCTCTCTGGCAGGCCTGATAAACATGAGCATCCTGAGGCAATGTTGCAATTGTCTCATGTATATCAACAAGCACTTACTCCTGAAAAAAAAATGCTTTATGTGAGAAATGTATTTACATTATGAAACTATATGCAAGCTCTTGCATATGGACAAACTGAATGCAAAACAGATTGCCAGCAAATGCACTCTACCCATACTAAATAACGACACAACACATAAGCTCTCATAGGCAGAGGTACTCACTAGTAACTTGCCAAAAGAGCACAGGCCTCCCAAAAGGAAACTACTTACACACATAACAATGCAAAAAAACAGAACAACACATAATAGCGCACACACCAGTGTCTCAACAAATAAGCCCATAAGCTGTAACACCACAAAACCTAATGTATTGGTCACAGATGACTCCATTGTGATACACACAGATGTTCCCCTCACCAGGCTGAGTAAGGAGCAGGTTAGTTGCCTGTCAGGTGGCAGGATCAAAGTCACACAACCACTCAAGTCACTCAACCACAAGTACTGGTATGACTCCATCTTAGTCCATGTAGGGTTGAATGACTTGAGATGCAGAGAAATGACTGAGCTCTCAGATTATGTGAAACAGGAAGGTATATGCCTAGCCTTAAGCAGCATTCTACCTTCTCCAAGGGTGATGCCACAATGCAAACAAAAAATGATTGACTTTAACAATTGGCTTAGCTTCTGTTGTCACTCCAGGGGGATCCACTATCTGTCATCCTGTGAATATATGGTTGACAGGCAATACCGCTTCACAAGAGATGGTCCGCACCTGTCTTCTCTAGGCTTTCAGATACTGGCAAAGGCCTTAGCCACCACTATTGTGCCTTTTGTTAGGTAGTGTCAAAACATCCAACCTCCTAACATAAAAAAATCCTCTCTAGATAAACTCAAGTTACTGCTGCTTAATGCTAGGAGCCTAAACAAGAAAAGTAGGTTCATAATTTAGTACTAGGCTAACTGCCCTTGTGTGACATCTTAAACCTAGGCAGTTACCCCATGTGAGAATCAACCATTGCACCTTGCCTTTGTAAGACAAACACCTTAACCAGTTTGCCAGCCTCCCATTGTACCACTCCTTGGAAGCACTTCTTCCATTGGAAGATGCTGACATCTGCATAGTCACCAAGACATATGATCATAGGATCATAGAAGATTACTAGGCTACTGACCAGGAGGTCATTTCAAGCTGACCTGTTTCATCCCAATGTGATACCACAGAAATGCTAGTCAATACCCAAGATTGCACATAGTAATTGCTGGCCATGTCCAGGATGGTTGTGGGCACTATCCCCTGTAAGAATTTACAGTGCCCCATCCACTTGCCTAGGTGCCTCTTGAACAGTGTCATAGCGGTGCTCTGTTTTACATGAATTGGTAACCTATTCCAAAAAATGAGGCAGGATGAGTCACTAGGAGATAAATCTGTCCCTGCAGCATGTCCTATTTAAGTTGCAGGCCATATTTAGACCCCTGTAATAGGTATCCTTAATCCTGTTTGATTTACAGATATGCAGCAAGTTCATTAGGTTTGTGTTTGAGATTGCTCTGTAATCCAGGCATAAGTCTCCTCTAGGAAGTGTATATAATACAGAGTATAATGAGAGGGACTTTAGTCAGTCAGGATCCAAGATGGTTCAAAGCCATGCATGTCTACAATCGCTTTCATATGTTGAGGCCACAAAATGAGCATGAAAGAAGCAAAGGAGGAGGTGTATCCATCTTCATTAAGGATAAGTACACCTGTAGACTGGTCAAAGAATATGACTCTCTTAAGCTACTCCATGTCCAATTAACTACCACACCATAGCTAGCTATAGATCCCACACCATGGAACAGGAAAAGGATATCACATATCTGGACTTAATGGAGTCACTTGCCATATAGCCCAACACTTTACTTGTGGGTGATTTTAATTATCCTACCATTGACTTGAAAAATACGACCACAAACATGTTGGCTCAGGGGTTCTTGGACTTTGTCAATGCAAATGTTCTGAAACAGCTAGTCAGAACATCCACAACAGGCTCAAATGTCATGGACATAGTACTCACTAACATAGGATAGCCCCCCCCCCCAATGTTCGGATCATAAATAAGTCTCTTTTGATGTAATTATAAAACTAGATACCCCATCAAGCTCAAAATGCTTAAGACTATTTCAAAGGCAAGTTAATTCCTACTAAGTAATGGTATAAGAAGTTTCAAAGCCCCCTTGAATGCAGATAACATTGACTCCTATGCAGAGGCGAACACCAAAGCTCTGTATAACCACTTAAGCAGTTGTTTAGAATCATCTGTACCTGACTTGATTAAAGCCAGGTCTTGCAGAAAAAACAAGCCACTCTGGTGCACCCCTAGTATAAACAGGCTATACAACAAGAGAAAGAAACTAATGTCTGAGAACAAGTGTGATCTGGCTCAGCAGAGGAAGAAATCCCTCTCTAGCTTAAATAAACAAATTAGAGATCTTGTCAAGTCCTACAAAGCAAATTACAGAGTAGAAATAGTCTCCCTAGCTAAGGATAATCACAAGGCATTGTTTAACTATGTTCAAAATCTAAAACGGTATACCCAATTAAACTTCACCCCCTGACCCTCCAGTCATCCCACAGAGTATACCTGCCACAGGCTTTACTGGAAAAGCTTATCCAGACTCTGCCACAACTTGCTCTGAGGGAAGTGAGATTTTTCTTCCTTGTATTTTGTATTACTTTATTGCCTTCTATTGTATATACCGTGATTTGTTTCCTTTACATTGTGTTTTACTTGTATTCTGCTTTTAATTGCATATTAAAACTTGGAAAGAGACCACAGCTGTATCTCTTGTGAGTCACACAGATTTTTTAAAAAATTGTCTCACCCTCACGCCCTGCTACTGTTGTGTTTTTAAACACAGCTGTCTTTCTAGTTGTCTGCCCCTTATGTTAATTTGACCACATGTCTTCTCTCTTCCCTTTCACTGCCTGTTGTGACTAAGAACAAAATTATCATTTTGTGAAATCATTCCCCTTTGACTATTTAAATTTATTGGCCATCTCAGTGTATTTCATAGAACAAGAATACAAAAGTACCAACTGCATTTCAATTTATCTCGCTATTTTAAAATTAGTGGCTCTCCATTTAAACAGCTAAAGCTAAAGTTACTCCCATTTTCATATCTAACTGCTTAGTGCAGACTACACTGTGTAGGGTATTAACCCATTCTTTTCATCTGACCTTTAAAATCTATTGCAAGACCACCAGTTACTGGACAGCCCACATTGTGCATCTAAGTAGTCATCTTGGAATTAGTGCGTCTGTGTTCTGTTTGTGAGAGAAGGAGCACAGGGACATTATTTCTTGGAGAGTATGTTAATCACCAGAAAGCCTAATAACTGCTTCATAGGTGACAGCTTGGAATTCATAGGTTCACAGGTTCATAGGTATTTACTAGGCTATTGGCCCTAGGGCCTATATAAGTCTAACCAAAAAGGTACCCTAGCTTTCACCACTCAAGAAAATTATTTTCCTGTGCCCCTGTCGAGCAGAGCCACAGAGGTGATCCCCATGGTGAATTTCCTATTTCCCATCCAATCATCAAGATTTTTCATTGAACAGTGCTAATGAGGAGCTTTGTTTGATATAGATAGGTAGTTTGTTCCAGAGTATGGGAAGTCTCTGGGACAGGAATCTATCCCTCCGGCATGTTCTGTTTATTGTAGAGACGAGGTTTAGGTCCATAGAGCATGTAGCTCAGAGGGATTTGGATTTCTTTAAGTGGAGCATGTCCAACAGCTCTGGGTTTGACATAGCTTTGTGTGTTAGGCAGAGATTGCCTCTGAGTAGGCGATATGTGACGGAGGAAAGCTGGAGTTTTTTGAGACAGTCTGCATATGGCATCTGTTTGAGTCCAGTAATCCTCTTTGTGAGGTATTTCTGCAGCCTTTCCAGTTGTTGTAGATGTCTTGTGAGGTACATACCAAAAGGGGCAATGTACTCTATAATGGATCTAATGAGTGATGGGTAGAGGGGAACAATGACCTCTTTTTCCTGGAAGATAACCCTTTTGTGATGAGGTGTGGACGTAGAAGGATTTCCTGACTACTGTGGCAATGTGATTATCAAAGGAGAGACTAATGTCCACCTGTGTCCCAAGGTCTCTTATCACACTTTAGGTGTTATGTGGTAGCTCATGGGAACAGAGTTTTTACCACAGTGGATGACAATGCACTTTTTGGCATTGAGCTTGAGGCCATGGCTCTGACATCAGGCATCTGTGTCTCAGTGAGGCCCTTTTGTAGGATGTCCACATCGTTAGAAGTTTCGATTATGGCTCCTAGTTTGCAGTCATCTGTGAACTTCATCAGCCAAAAAGCTTCTGTGTTAGCCTGTACTTTAGAAAAGTAGATACCAAACAGGAGAGGTCCCAGGACTGAACCATGTGATACTTCACTTGTCACTGGTCTGAAGTCAGATTTGGAGTCTGCTACTTTCACAGTGTGGGTTCTGTCAGTGAGGCAGTTGGCAACCCATCTTGTGACATAGGGATTTATACCTAGTTTAATGAGTTTATCTATAATTCCAGAGTGGGTGGTGGTGTCAAACGCCTTAGCAAAATCTAGATAGGCTGTGTGAACCACCTTACCCTCGTCTGCGGCTTTGGTGACTGCTTCAAAGAAGTTTATCAGGTTTAGGAGACATGATCTGCCTTTTACAAACCTGAACTGGGTGGGGTCCACAGTTTGGAGATTACCAATGTCATTGTGTATAAGATCCATGATGATACATTCCATGGACTTGCAGACCAGGCTCAATAGGCTAATGGGGCCGTAGTTCCTGGGATCCGTGGTGGCTCTCCTTTTGTGGAGTGGGATAACCATAGTTGTGCACCATTTAGTGGGCACAAAGTTTGAGGTGAGGTTATGACTGAACAGGGTGCTTAGTTGGGGTGCCAGTTCATTCTGTAGTTCATGTAGAACACAGTCTGGGATGTTGTCAGGTCCCATGGATGCTGTGTTCTTGGCTTTGGAGAGTGTGTTTTTTACCTGTGCAGATGTGATTGCAGGAACTTTGCATTCTTCTGGTATGGAGATAGGCCCTTTAGGGGGTGATAGGGGGGGCAAAGTTAGCACTGAACCTATCTGCCAGGATGTTGGCAATATCAGTTGGTTCTGTATATTTAGTGCCATTGTGCTGTAACTCAGAGCAGATCTGAGTGTTGCCATTGAGATTCTTGACATAGCTATAGAATTCTTTGTGGTTGTCTTTAGAATCAGTGATGATTTTGTTTTTGTAACTAGTTTTGGAGGATTTTATGAGGGATCTCAGCTTCTTACTGAGGCTGACCAGAGAGTTCCTCCAATCATGGGATTTTACTGTTTTTTGCAACAGTTTCTTTCTTCTGTTATAGAGTTTGTTTATGGCAGGGGGCCACCATAGGTTCATAGGTTCATAGGTTGGTACTAGGCTATTGGCCCATAGGCCTATGCAAGCCTAGCCATAACAATTGCCTGGAAATTTTTTCCCACAATATTTACTTCTCTGGGCCCCTGTCTAACAGGTCGACTGACATGATCCCCAGGGTGAATTTCCTATCTCCCTTCCAATCATCAAGGTTCCTTTTGAAGAGGGCCAATGATGTGCTCTGCTTGACATATATGGGCAGTCTACTCCAGAGTATGGGGAGTCTCTCGGTCAGGAACCTATCCCTCCAGCATGTTTTGTTCATTGTGATGATAAGGTTTAGATCCCTGGAGCGTGTGACTCTGAGGGATTGGGATTTCTTTAAGTGGAGCATGTCCAACAGCTCAGGGTTTGACATGGCCTTGTATGTTAAGCAGAGATTGCCTCTGAGTAGACAATATGCCACAGAGTATAGCTGGAGTTTTTTTAGATGGTCAGCATATGGCATCTGCTTTAGGCCTGTGATTCTTTTAGTGAGGTATTTCTGTGGCCTTTCCAGCTGTTGCAGATGTCTTGTGAGGTACATACCAAATGGGGCATTATACTCTATAATGGGTCTTATGAGGGATGAATACAGTGGGACAATGACCTCCTTTTTTCTGGATGAAAATCCCTTAGTGATGAGGTGTGCCACGTAGAAGAATTTCCTGACTGTTGTGGCAATGTGGTTATCGAAAGTGAGACCACTGTCCACTTGTGTCCCTCAGTCTCTCATCACACTTTTGATGTTTAGTGTCCTGCCACCTATGTGGTAGTTCATGGGTACATGTTTTTTTCCAAAGCGGATGACTATGCATTTCTTGGCATTAAGCTTGAGCCCATGGCTCTGGCACCAGGCATCTGTTTCTGTAAGGCCCTTTTGTAGAATATCCACATCATTTGGGGATTCAATAATGGCTCCCAGTTTGCAGTCATCTGCAAAGTTTGTTAGCCAGAGTCCCTTAGTGTTGGCCTGTACTTCAGAGAAGTAGATGCCAAACAAGAGTGGTCCCAGGACTGAATGCTGAGGTACTCCACTTGTCACTTGTCTGGAGCTGGATTTGGAGTCAGCTACTTTTACAGTCTGGGTTCTGTCAGTAAGCCAGTTGGAAACCCATCGAGTGATGTAGGGATTTATGCCCAGCTTAGTAAGTTTATCTATGATTCCAGAGTGGGGGATGGTGTTGAAGGCCTTGGCAAGGTCCAAATAGGCTGTGTGGACCTCCTTACCCTCGTCCACAGCTCTGGACACCGACTCAAACAAGTCAATCAGATTCAGGAGACAAGATCGGCCCTTCACAAACCCAAACTGGGTGGGGTCCAGTGTCTGGATGTTGCCAATGTCTTTGTTTATAAGTTCCATGATAATGCATTCCATGCCCTTTCAGATCAGGCTTGTCAGACTGATGGGACGGTAGTTCCCGGGATCCAAGGTGGATCCCCCCTTGTGGAGTGGGATAACTGTAGCTGTGCGCCACTCAGTGGGTACGAAGCCTGAGGTGAGGCTATGATTAAACATGACACTTAGGTGGGGTGCCAGTTCATTTTGTAGTTCATGTAGTACACAGCCTGGGAAGTCATCAGGTCCCATGGATGCTGTAATTCTGAGCTTTGGAGATTGCTGTTTCTACCTGTGTGGCTGTGATTATCGGAATTTGGCAATCTTTTGGTATTGAGATGGGCCCTTTAGGGTGTGAGAGGGGAGTGAAGTTGGCACTAAATCGATCTGCCAGGTACTGGCAATATCCTTGGGATCAGTATATTTAATGCCATTCTGTTGTAGTTCAGAGAAGATCTGAACATTGCCATTTAGATTCTTGACATATCTATAGAATGCCTTGTGGGTGTCTTTGGAATCTTTGGCAATTTTATTTTCGTAACTAGCTTTTGAGGATTTTATGAGGGATCTCAGCTTCTTACTGAGGCTGGTGAGGGAGTTTTTTGCATCCTAGGATTTTCCTCTTTTCTGCAACAGTTTCTTCCTTCTGTTGTATAGTTTGTTTATAGCAGGGGACCACCAGATTGGTTTCCTTTTTTTGGAGAAGAGCATCTTGGTTCTATTTGGGATGGCACGATTCATGCACGAGTGGATGTGCTCATACAGTGCCTTAGTGTGGGATTCTGCAGTCGAACTTCCAGATCCCATCTGCATTGGTGTTGTGAAGTTTTTCACTTCTGACTTCAATAGCATGAAGTTGGCTTTGGAGACGTTTTTTAAGGAGGTTTCCTTACTGGGGGGTGGGGATGGGATGTGGATGTCAAGGGTGATTTGCTTATGGTCAGACCTGACCAATGAGGGGGTGACCACTGGTGTGGAGCATCTATCTCCCATGTTGGTAATGACCAGGTCTAGGATAATGGAGCCCCTGGTGGGACAATGGATTAGTTGATCCAGGGCGTTAGAATTTAAGAATTCCAGGAACCGTTGGGAAAAGGAGTTGGTACCCGAGTAGTTTTCCCAATTAATGGCAGGATAGTTGAAATCCCCTAGTATTAGGGTGAGATTGGCTTCCTTTTTTTGGAGGATAGCATCTTGGTTCCATTAGGGATAGCACGATCCATGCACTCATGTAAGTGCTTATAAAGTGCATTTGTGTAGGATTCAGCAGTTGTACCTCTACTGTCCATCTGCATGGGTGTCGTGAAGTTTGCCATTTCTGTCTTAAGAAGCGTGAAGTTGGCTTGGAGAAATTCTTTACGGTGGTTTCCCTAATGGGGGGGGTGGGGGTGGGATGTGGATGTCTAAGGTGATTAGCTTGTGGTCGGATCTGACCAACAAGGAATTGACTTCTGGTGTGGAACACTGTTCGCCCATGTTGGTAATGACTGGGTCTAGGATATTGCTGCCCCTGATGGGGGTGTGGATAAGGTGACCCAAGGCATTGGAATTTATGAATTCCAGAAAATGTTGAGTAAAAGAGTTGGTACATGAGCAGTTTTCCCAGTTAATTGTGGGGGAGTTGAAATCACCCATTATTAGGGTGTTGGATTTTACCCTAATATTTTCCAGTGTGTCAAGAAATGAGGAGTGGGAATCCTGGGGCATGGTGGAGGATCTGTATCAAGTTACAATTTGGATTGCGGTCTTGCCCAGAGTTAGTTGCACTTGGATAATCTCGGATGCATTATGCTGAGCAACTAGCCTGGAGGTGTGGATATCCTTAATAAATATGGACACACCTCTGCCTTTAGTGTTTTAGTCGTGGTTAGGCAGCCGAAAGGTGTGGTATGAATTATAGTTTCATAGTTTCATAGTATAGTACTAGGCTATCTGCCCTGGGGCAATTGTAAGCCTAGCCATAGTGATGTGGCTTTTGCCACCCCATAAAATGGTACAAAAATGTACAGAATAAATCTAGAATACTGTGCCTCTGTCTAGTAGTGACACAATGAAGGTCCCCTTATATAATAGAATTAGTTTACTGTGCCCCTGTCTAGCAGTGACCCAGATGTGACCCCTGGGGTAAATTTTCGATTTTCCATCCACTCATCAAGATTTCTCTTGAAGAGAGTCAGTGAGGGGCTCTGCCTAATACGAACTGGGATCCTGTTTCAAAGCATGGGAAGCCTTTGGGTTATGAATCTATCCCTCCAGCATGTCCTATTCATACTTGTGCCGAGGTTTAAGTCTTTAGCTCTCGTGGTCCTGATGGATTTGGATTTTTTGAGGTGGAGCATGTCCATCAAATCCTGATTGGACATGGCCTTGTACGTCAGGCAGAGATCACCCCTGAGCAGGCGGTATGCCACTGAATAGAGCTGAAGTTTCTTTAGTCTGGCGGAATAAGACATATGTTGGAGACCCTTGATCCTTTTGGTGAGGTACTTCTGTGGTCTCTCCAGCTGTTGCAAGTGCTGGGTGAGGTACATACCAAATGGAGCATTGTACTCAATCATGGGTCTGATGAGGGAGGAATATAGGGGTACAATGACATCCTTGGATCTGGATGTGAATCCCTTCATGATGAGGTGTGCAAGGTAGAATGTTTTTCTAACCACATTGGCAACGTGGGTGTCAAATGAGAGGTCGCTGTCTACTTGGGTCCCTAGGTCTCTGATTACTTATAGCCTGGCAATGCAAGAGTGCTCTCTGGAGCCTTGAACCAGGTCTCTGTCACTGCACATATGTCGATGTTCTCTATTTTAAGGAGTGCCTTGAGTGAATGCATTTTGAGGTTTAAGCTTCTAGCATTGAGTAGCATTACCCTCAGATTTTGCTTGCTTGTACCTGTTAAGGTGATGAATTTGTCATTTGAACCTTGCCTAGAAAAGGCACTATAGGGTTGGCAAGAGCCTTTGCCAGTATCCGGAATCACAAGGGTGACAGGTGCAGGCCATCTCTGGCAAAGCACTGTTGTCTGTTGATCATGTCACCCCAGGCAGACAGATACTGGATCCCCTTAGAATGCTTATATTCTACTCCTAGTGAGAGAAAGAGCAGAGTGCACTGATTTGTGACTATTTCTGGTTGGGCAGTGAGTGTCTGTGCTTGACATTTCTGGTTTATCTGGTTGCTATTCAAAACATCTGCTGGCAAAAGGCTACAATAAGCCTACAGACCCTTGCATCATCTGGGACAAGACTGTGGATCACCAAACAGGCTGTGGTCTGCTTCTTATCTTGGGATTGGTGCTAATGTTTTGCTTCTGGTGAGAGAAGAAGCAAAGTAGCATTGTATCACAACCTCCTGAAGCTATGGTGAGAACAGCACAAGTAGTACCTAAGCAGTAGCCATTCATGTGACTCCTTTATTTTCATCATTCTTGACAAGCTAATTCTTTGTTTTCAGTAAGTTCTGCTTGATTTGTTTCTAACTTTAGAATATCTGCCTAAATACTTCAACCTTAAATTTTCAGGATGTATGCATTAGTTTCCCCTTAAGTGTTTGGCAGTGCCCTGTACAGACACAGACACCTTGAGTGACATTTTTCATGTAAAAGGATGATTGAAATTTTACCAATACCTAGTTGCACACAGGACAGCTAGTTTGCAGTGACAAGCAGTGTCCCCAGAGTTGCAACCAGGATACTACTGACATTGCTTTATATTCTCACACCAACATTCTAATCAATAAAAAAGGGTTTGTTGCCGTGGATATGAACTTTCCTACTATCTCCGTTATCAGCTTGGGGGATATGGGCATCCTGAGGCAATGTAGAAATTGCCTCATGTTTACTGACAAAAAGTTAATTCTCAAAGAAACTGATATGGTATGTGAGAGATGTATTTACATAATGTCAGTGGAGGCAAAGCTCTCGCATAAAAGTACTCCTAATGTCAATAAGGTTGTCAGTGGTACAAACACTGCACTCATCACACACAATTCAAAGCAGACATATAGACCCACATATGCTGAGGCACTTAAATGTAACCTTCCTAAACCCCAAAGACCTCCTAGATGAAGTAAACATAAGAAATACCCTCAGCAGCCCCAAATGCACTCTTTCAAAACAATACCCACATCAACACATATAGCTACATCTCATGGAACCTCTACTTCTAAGCCCATAATGCAAGCCACCTCACAATCTAACATTCTGGGCATTGGAGAGTCCATCATGAGACACTGATGTCCCTCACACCAGGCTAAGTAAGGAGAAAGTCATGATCAGTTGCTTATTGGGGCTAGGATCTGCCACACTACACATGCACTCAGGTCACTGGACCACATTTACCAGTATGAGTCAGTCAAAGTCCATGTGGGAGTAAATGACCTGAGACTTACCTCCCAACACTATATGAAGAGAGACATCATGAAGCTCTCGGAATATGTGTCTCAGGCTGGTATGAGCCTAGCATTGAGCAGCATTTTGCCTTCTCCAAGGATGATGCCACAGTATGAACAAAAGATGACTGACTTTAATAACTGGCTTAGTTTCTGGTGTCATTCTAAGGGGAAGCAATATTTGTCAGCATGGAAGGAGATAGTCAGTAGACCCTGTTGATTTGATAGAGATAGTCTATGACTCTCCCCTCTAGGCTTTTGAATATCAGCTAAATCGCTGTCTTCCCCCATAGTGTCTTTTTTAGGCAATGCCAAACTGAAAGTACTTCCAACATAGCAAATCAAAACCAAGAAAAGCAAAAGATGTCACTGCTCAATGCTAGAAGTCTAAACAAAAAACTCCACTCCCTAGAAGTTCTCTTCACCCTAGAGAATGCTGATGTCTGTGCAGTCACTGCACATGGATTGAAGCCACAGAGAGCCCACCAATAGTGCAAGGTTATAATGCCTTCCACACATTTAGACCAGCTACTACACAGGCAGGGACTAAAGGTGGGGGTGTTTTGATTTACATAAAAAATAAATATACCTCAAGGCCGGTGAAACAGGATAATGCACTTGAACTGCTCCATGTTCAAATCGCCATAGACAAAATCCAATACCACTTCCTTGCAAGCTATAGGTCCCCATCTATGACCCAGGAAACCCATTCCATGTATTTAAACATATTGGAAACACTCACCATCCAACCCAATACCATATTCATGGGTGACTTTAATTGCCACAATATTAAATAGGAATCATGTATGACACCAAACTTACAGGCATAGAGATTCTTGGATTTTGTAAACACAAATCCCCTGGATCAGATTGTCAATATACCAACCAGGGGTGCAACCATACTATATCTATTCCTCACTAGTATGGGAGAGTGCTGCATACCCCTTACTGTAATGTCTTCCCTGGTAAGGTCAGACCACAAAATGGTCTCCTTTGAAATAAAACTAAAACCTGGACCCCCAGCTGAACCTGGAATATTCAGGAACTACTCTACAGCTAACTTCCTGCTATTAAGTGATAACCTGGCAAAATTTCACACCCTCATAAACTCTGACAACATTGCTGCCTGTGCAGAACTGTTCACAGAAACCCTGTACAAGAATGCAAATAGCTGCACAGAGGCAACTGTTCCCACCAGGAAGAAGTGCAGAACTAACTAAAAAAAAACACCCTGTTTGAACACAAAATCTATAGACTGTATAACAGAGGGAAGAAAATCATGGCAAAAATTAGCAGCTACAGCATCCAGCAGGATAAAAACACTCTCCTCAAACTAAACAAACAACCCAGAGGACAAATAAGTTTAACAAAAGCAAAATCTGAAGTTAATTTGGCCTCCCAGGTCAAGGACAACCTCAAAGGCAATACACAATTGTGTGCAGAGCTCATTGTAAATGGAGCCACCTATACTGAGCCAGAAGCTATAGCAAACCTACTGGCTGATAAATTCAGCTCCAACTTAACCCCCCTTTACCTGTTAACCTTCCCTCAGTAAATACCATCAAATATAACTCCCCCTGTTATCACTAGGGAACAGGTCCTTAATGCTCTCTCTAAGGCCAAGACCACTGCATTAATGGGCCCAGACAATAACTCAGGATGTCTTCTAAATAGCATGAAACATGGCCTGTCAGGCCCTCTGGAATTGCTGTTTAACTGTACCCTCCAAACAGGTTTTGTGTCTCATGAATGGAGAACAGAAACAGTCATCCTACTGCACAAAGCTGGGCCATCTGCAGACCCTGGAAACAACAGACCCATATGTCTCACTAGTCTTATATGTAAAGTCATGGAAATAATTATCATGGAAATGATCAATAGTGATATAGCAAACCTTCAAACACTGGACCCAACCCAGTTTGATTTCATTAAGGGCAGATCATGCCTTCTCAACCTGGTGAATTTCTTTGAGAAGGTCTCCAAAGCAATGGATGAGGGCAAAATGATGCACACTATCTACACTGATGTGGCCAAGGCATTTGACACAATAACCCAGTCAGGCATTGTTGACAAACTCAAGAGGTTAGGTATAAACCCGTATGCCACTCGGTGAACAGCCAACTGGTTCACAGAATCGAGGAGTTCACCTCTACAAAGAGTCCAGTGACAAGTGGTGTCCCTCAGGAATCGTTCCTTGAACCACTCCTTTTTGGCATTTACTTCTCAGAGGACAAGGCCAATATCAATGGTGTCTGGATGACTAAATTTGCAGATTATTGCAAATTAGGAGCTGCTATTGAATCTCACACTAACACAAATGTTCCCCAGGAAGGGCCAACACAGACAAACAACTGGTATCAGAGCCATGGACTAAAATTAAATGCCAAGAAATGCATAATGGTATCCATTGGGAAGTCATCCACCTCTGGTAACTATCATATTGACAACACATCCCTTAAAGATGACTCAGTAGTCAGGATCTTAGGGACACACCTAGACAGTAATCTAGCCTTTAACCATCATGTCTACAGTAGTGAGGAAATCATTCTATTTTATGCAACTTATAGACAAAGGTATGCAATCTAAGTCCAAGGAAGTCATTGTTCCACTGTATTTGGCATTCATCAGTTGTGTACAATGCCCCATTTGACATGTACCTAATCATGCATATCCAACAATTGGAATGCCCACAGAGGTTCTTCACTAAAAGAATACAGGGAATAAGTAAAATGTCCTATGCAGATCACCTCAAGGCCCTATTCCTGTATTCTGTCTCCTATAGGCTTTTAAGGGGAGATCTATGACTGGCATACAGAGCATTGTCAGACCCCACTATGATGGAACTTGCATATCCACAAAACAAACTGCATCAGAATTACCCATTCTAAGGACTTAAACCTTGACTGTGATATAAACAGGACATGCTGGAGACACAGGTTTGTATCCCAGAGACTACCCCATCTCTGTAGCAGGGTCCCCATGCATGTGAAACAGAGTTCCTACCTAACCCAATTCAGGTGCAACTTGGACAATGGGATGGGGGATCAGGACATTCATCCCTGGTTTGGCACCTACATCTCTAATGCACACAGGCAACCTGTAAATGGTTTAACTCCCAGACCCCTGCTTGTAAATGTTTCATCCCCCAAACCCCTGCTTACACTTATCAAGGGTATCAAAACTTTTCAGATATTTGGGATGCATGGCTAGGTTTAAAAAGGCCCTTGTGGTTGTTCACATAGTAAACACCAATGAACCCATATCTCAGCTTATTATCTCAATAGAGCAAGTCATGGTCTCCAAGGCCAAAAAACACAGCATTAATGGGACTAGACAACATCCCAGGTTGCCTTTAAATAACTTAAAATATGGCCTAGCAGACCCACTTGGATCCCCTTTTAACCACAGCCTGTGAAATGGCTATGCTTAGGCAAAATGGAGTACAGCAACAGTGATTCCTCTGCACAGAGGGGGGAGGGGGCATCAACTGACCCTGGGAATTATAAGCCTCTAAGCTTGACTATCCTGATCTGCAAGGCCATGGAAAGAATCATTATGGACCTTACTAACAAGTACATAAGTAATCTCCAAACTCTGGACTCAACCCAGTTAGGATCTGTTAAAGCTAGATCATCCCTGTTAAACATGGTTGACTTCTTCAAGAAAGTCACTAAGGCCCTGGACGAGGGAAAGAGTGTGTATTCCAACTATATTTGACCTAGCCAATGGATTTGACACAATCCCCAACTCGGAGAATCTCTTCCTTTTGGGAATTAACCTCTCATTACCATATGGGTAGCCAACTGTTTCACTGACAGGACACATACTGTCAAAGTGGGTGACTTCACCTCTAGCAAAAGACCAGTCACCAGTGGCATACTTAGGGTTTTGTGCAGGACCCCTTACTCTTCAGAATTTATTTCATAGAAGTCCATGAAAACTGGATGTCCTGTAGCTGACCATGTTCACTGATAATTGCAAGTCGGGGGCATTTAATGAGTCCCTCAACAATGTTAGTATACTGCAGGCAGGGTTAACTCAGACAATTGATTGGCATCAAAGCCATAGATTAAAGCTAAATGCAAAAATATTGCATTATTACTCCCTTTGGGAAAGCTGACATCCCTGTGAATTGAATTATAGACAACACTCCCCCAAGTGTAGACCCAGTAGTATGTTATCTGGGTACGCAGGTTGATAGCAATCTGAACTTTGACCATCATGTATCCACAGTACTAAGGAAATCCTTGTATGTGGCACATCTTGCAAGCATACGCATTGCACCTCTATCTAAGGATATTTATTTATTTATTTTATTTATTTATTTTACATTTGTTAACCGGGTTAGTCTGGCTGAGCTTTTGGCTCATTTTCAGCAGAGACCTGGGGAGAAAAGCTCCTCAGGAGTAGAAAACAATGTATTACATTTTAGTAACATAGTAGTAACAATCAGCTATAGGATCTTCAAGCAGAGACCTGGAGAGAAAAAAAGCTCCTCAGGCAATTCAATTATACAGAGTATTAACAACTGGCAGACAAGTATTTGAATTGTTACAAACAAGGTTTTAAACAATTAGCAGAAGAAAAAATGTGACTAGTTACAATATTATTTAAGCTGCTTAGAGAAAAATGAGTTAATAGTTAGGCAGATGCTTATTTTTTTTTCAATAATATTTCATTATTGTTTATTTTCAATATATATCATTTCACAAGAGTAAACACAGGTAATATACAACTGGTACAACAACAATATATTTAGAACATATTTACACTATTTACATGAATGCTTTCATAGTTTAATAGTATGGAAAGAGATAAGAGTTGTTTTCTCCAGGGTTAGTACCATCAGGTTCATATAATGCTATATAATGTTATAATTTTTATTGTGTATGTTGTAAATGTCTTCCAAAATCAATGTTTTATGCATGTATTATATTGAAAATGTGTCCCCAACATTTCAAAATATTGGGATTTTTATTTTGTCTGTTTATTATGCATTTGTGGGCTAATATATGTTTTATCGCTAAGTTCATAAAGTTATTCCATGAGATTTTAGATGGGGTCAGCCAGATGGTAGCTATGTAAAGTTTCATTAATAGGAAAATATTAATGAGAATGATTATTTGGCTTTTAGATAGGATAATTGGGGAAATATGTAGTATCGTAAATTCCCAAGTGAGCGTTGAGGATTGATATCCCATCTTTTGTAGCTGTACTTTCAGGGAATTCCAAAGTTTGAATACACATTTACAGCTCCAGAACATATGTAAAAGGTCAGCAGTTTCATCTTTACAATGTGGGCAAAATTGGGAGTTTCTAGAGTTAAATTTATGCAGTCTAAGGCATGTGTAATAAGTATTATTATATATCATGAGATGGGTAAATTCTAACTTTTGAAGAAATATGGATTTTATTGTTAGGTTAATTGCTTGTATTATTTTATGGTTTTCTACTGATGGTATTTTTTCTTTCCAATAATTTCATAAGAGTATGTGTTCTTGAAATTTAAGGTCTTTGATCATTTTGTATGAGCATGTTATAAATTTACTGTGTTGAAGAAGGGCTTGCCATAATGAGTTACATTTCATTAGGTCATCTTTATTGATATTTATATTGTGAAGGTAGAATACACAATTATTTAATCTGTCTTAAGATCAGCAAATATGTCTTGGGAAGGCCCAATTGGTTTCTTATTTCATGAGTGGGACAGTTCAAATATGGGTATAGATCTTGTAGTGTTATATTAATTATAAGTGGGAATTGTTTCAGGTCTAGTAGCTGGTTATTAATTCTCAAGTTAGGATTTTTGTGAATAGGTTGTAGTATCATCATGGGTTGAAGGAAATTTACTGACGTAAAAAGATTTTGTGTTAATGTTATAGAATTTTTAAGGAATTCCAATAGGTTATATGCTTTAATGTTTTTATTGCTTAAGAAAGGTATTGTTTTGGGATTTATATTCAAGCTTTCAATATGTTTAAAACATAATTTTACCCAATGTGGGGTCCAGCTATTTCCTAGCATATTGTAATTTGCAATTCTTAAAGTTCTATTGGCGTTTATGTTTGAATAATAATTTTCAAAAAATTTGGTAGGTCTAATCCACCTTTGTTTTTTGGAGTCATCAATTTATCATGTGCGATTCTGCATTTTTTTGGTTCCCATATAAATTTAGCGAATTCAGTGTAAACTTGCTTAAAAAAATTCTTAAGTATTAATAGCTGGGAGGACATGAAGATGTATAAAAATCTGGGCAAGATATTCATTTTGATAATCGAGACTTTGGCTAATGGTGGTAGTTTCAGATTTTTCCATCTCTTTAGATCAAGTAGAATGTGATCCCACTTTTGTTTGATATTATTATATTATTAAGATAAAAATTGTTGTTATCTGTAGAGAATGTAATTCCTAAATATTTAATCTTTTCTTCAGATTTTATTTGACCTATCAATGGTAGCAGTGAGAAAGGTTTTGGAGTTTTTAAAGGGAAGATGTTAGTTTTTTAAGGATTATTTTATAGTTTGAAATTGATGTGAAGTCTTCAATAGCAGACAGTATTTTTTTGGTGTCTGTGGTTGGCATTGCACAATATATGTTAAGGTCATCAGCAAAGGCTGACAAGGAAATGTTTGTGTTATATATTACTGAGGCATTGTGATATACATTTTGTTTGATGTTTAAAAATAGAGGTTCCAGATATAGGTTGAACAATAAGGGAGATAAAGGACACCCTTGACGAGTGCCATTTCTGATTTGAGTTCTATTAGACCATCTTTTATTTATATATAATGTTGTATAAGGATTGTTACATAGTATTTGTAGGGTTAGAACAAATTCTTGGGGTATGTTAAAGTAGGGTAGGATTTGGAATAAGAATTTTATGTTGACTCTATCAAAAGCCTTATTAACATCTATAATTAGTGCATATATATTTTGGTTATTTTGATTAGCATATAAAATTAGCGTGTGCAGTGTTAGTGTATTGTCACTGGTTTGCCTAGATGTTAAAAAAAACAGATTGTTCACTCGAAATAATTGTGTCCATTATTTTTTTCAGTCTATTAGCCAGTATAGATATTAGAATTTTAGTATCAATATTGAGTAATGATATGGGTCTGTAACTATCCAGATTTTGAGGATCTGCCTTTTCTTTGGGTATGAAAATCATTTTGGCTGCATTAAAGTATATATCATTAATTTTATTGTTTATTATATAGTTTAATACATGCTATAGTATTTGTGCAGTGATAAGATAGAATGTTTTGTAAAACTCCACTGTAAGGCCATCTGGGCTGGGAGATTTGTGTGATTTCAATTTTTTGATTGTTGTTATTATTTCTTCAATGGTTATTGGTTCTATTAATTCTTTTTGTTGTTTTGCATCAATTTTCGGAAAATTTAGTTTTTGTAGGAAGTCTGTAGTATTTTCATATGTAAGTAGGTGTTTTTGTTCTCCATAGATTTGTGAGTATATAACTTCGAAGGTTTTGATAATTTCTTCGGTCTTCGTGTAGGTCTTGTTCTTATAAAATATTTCCAAAATTTGAGAAAGAGTTTTAGACTGATTAATAATCCTTGCCAGAGCTCGTGATGGTGTTTGTATATGGTTAGCATATTTTACAAGTATTTTAGTTTCATGAAATAATAGATTATTGTTGTGAACCAAGAATAGGTCTTACTGGCATTTCAATAGTTCTGTTTCAGTTTGATTGTTGTAGTTTTTAATTAGATCCTGTTCCAATGATTTAATTTTAGCCTCCAGTTGTTGTTCTTCTTTGAGTTGGATTCTCTTATAGTGAGAAGCTTTCTGAAGAAAGATAACTTTTATCTGAGCTTTGGTTGTCGCCCAGGTAGATGCTTATTTAAAGTGGGTAGGATCTTATAATTCCATAACACTCAGTCTACATCAGACCAATAAGTGAGTACAATGCTCCATTTTTCATGTACCTCACCAGACACCTGCAGCAATTGGGGAGACCACAGATTTTCCTCACCAAGAAATTACAGGGTAAACAAAACAAGTCTTACATGGAAAGACTGAAAGCCCTGTCATTGTATTCTGTTTCCTACAGTGTTGCTAAGGGGTTATCTGTACCTGGCTTACAGGACCATCTCTAACTTGACCCTAATGGAAATGCTACACATTCATAAATCAAACTGCGTGAAGGTCACTACTCCAAGGATCTTAACCTAGGCTTTGACATGAACAGGTCATGCTGGAGAGAAAGATACATGTCCCAGAGACTGCCACTTCACTGGAACAAGCTTCCAATTCATGTGAAACAGAGTCCCTCCCTGAGTCTCTTCAAAAGCAACCTAGATCAATGGATGGATGACCACAAATTCACTCCTGGTGTGGTGCCCTACCCCTCCTGGAAAGAGGAAGATGGTATTAACTACCATAGACCCTTACATCTGCAAACTTCATTCACTTAACCACCGACAATTGGGGCAACTAGGGATAAATATGGCTAGGGCTGTAATGGCTCTAGGGCAATTAGCCTAGTATCCTTCTATGAACCAATGAATAGGAATTTGGTTGTGCTAATTAGAAGTAGGTAGGGTAGTTTAAGTACAGCAAAGTGCGGTATTAGAAGGGGATAATCAGGTTAAGTGATTTAGTGCTTTAAAGGGAGGTTTAAGAAAGGTGATGAAGGGTGTTAAAGAGCTAATTCCGAATGAGGAGCAGGGACAAAGCCAGGAATCAGTCAGGGTGTCTTTAAGTAATGGCTTGAAAAGATGGAGCTGTTTGCTAGACCTGACTGATATAGGAATTTTACTCCACGTTCTAGCTACACTATTATAATAGAGATTGACCACAACAGCCCTTTGTGGTTTGTAGATGGTATTCAGTTGTGTATTATCTGACCAAATGGGACAAACTGGAAGATAGTATTTAAGAAGTGGTCTAATTACTGGGTAGGCTGAATGGGTATGGATGACTTTATGTACTAAGTTGAACCTAGTATAAGATAGGTGGTAAGGAAGCTCGAGCCAGTTAAATGTTTTTAGTGCTAAACATTGGTAGGCTTGGTAAGGTTTGTTGCAAGTGAATCTGGTGACTTTGGTGTAGCATTTTTCAAGTTTAGAACCAAATGAGGTTTATAGGTTGGTCATGATAGGGGCTACATATAAGACAGAGGGTAAGAGGTAAGTGGTAGCTAGAGTTACCATGGCAGAGTCTGAAAGCAATGTCTTTACTTTATGTAGGGTGCCTAGTTGTTGATGGGTTTCTTGAGGCTATTGTTGATATGCAAATCAAATTTAATCTTGTTGATTGTCATGCCAAGTAGATTTGTATGTGGGGTTACTTCAATCATGGCACTATTTAAGGAAGAAATGTTACCATTGTTTTTTTTATGGAAATGGGATTTTGGAAAAAAGATAAGTAATTTAGCTTTTTGGAGATTTAGTAGCAGGTGAGTATCCTGTAGCCAGCTTTCAACAGAGTAAACGTCTTCTTGAGTAATTCTCTGAAGATGTATTAGGTTGTCATAAATGCATAGTTGGGTAGAATCATCATCATACTGCATGAGGGAAGCTTGCTGAGAGGATTTACATCAATTGCTAGTGAATGTATTAAAGAGTGGAGGAGCGCATCATAAGATCATAGAAATTGCATCTGTACTTCACCAGTGCCCTCATTCATGATGCACCTCATAGGTCTAGGAAGACAAAGCAAGTCAGGCCTTGGATGAATTCTTGGAACCCATCCAATCTTCAAGGTTAATCTTGAAAGATGCAAAAGTGGCACTCCATTTAACATATACGGGTAGTTTATTCCAGAGATGGACTAAATATCATGTAATTAATCTGTCTCACTAGCATATTTTCTTTATAAGTTAGTGGAAATCTGTATCCCTAGATCTAGCACTAGTAGATATTTTTGTCTTGTGGAAATGTTAGAAATAAAGAAGGGTTTGGTCCTTTTTAGAACAATGCAAGACGTTGATCTCCACATAATTATCTCTAAGAGACTAAGTATAGAGATAAAGTATAAAGATAGAGTTTTTACCAAGACCAGTAAGAAATGCTGGAGCCTTTCTATATGAGTGATGTGTCTAGACAGATAAATACCACTGAGGGCATTGTACTCTTGTAATTTGTCTAATTAGTGCAGAGTCAGTGAAGAAACAATTTATTTTGACCAGGATAAATTATCTTTAGATATCATTTGTGTGAAATAGAGTGATTTTTCTAACTACTAATACCACATGCTGGTCAAAAGAGTCAGAATTGTTGACTCAGGTGCCAAGAGCCTTGATTACTATGACAGGAGGTGGGAGGACAGAGTGTGGCTATAATGAGCAGCATGGGTTGGAGATGAGAGTTATTTTGCAAAATGCAACAATACTATACATTTTGCATTTAATTTTAGCCCTTTTTCTGAACACCATTGGTTCAAGAGAATTAATTTATATGGTAATGATACTATGTCAGGCAGTAGTACCCAAAATATTGGCATCAGCAAAGTTCTGCAGCCCCAGATCTTGATTTACTGTTAAGGAGGTCAGAGAAATATATGCCAGTGGTCTCACCATCAATCCTTGAGGTACACCACTACTTATCTTCTTATTTTTTCAGATGGCACCTGCTACTTTAAGTATGTGGGATCTTTTTTTTCCAGTTTGTTATCTACTTTATCATAGGTTCATAGTTTGGTACTAGGCTATCAGCCCTAGGGCCTATACAAGCCTATCCATAACAATTCCCTGGATATTTCTTCCCACAATATTTACTTCCCTGGACTCCTGTCTAGCAGGGCAACTGACACGATCCCCGGGGTGAATGGCCTAACTCTCATCCAATTGTCAAGGTTCCTATTGAAGAGGGCCAAAGAGGCGCTCTGCTTGACATGTATGGGCAGTCTATTCCAGAGTCTGAGGAGTCTCTGGGTCAGGAACCTATCCCTCCAGCATGTTTTTTCATTGAGATTACAAGGTTTAGATCCCTGGAACATGTGGCTCTGAGGGATTGGGGATTTGTTTTAGTGTAGCATGTCCAACAGCTCTGGGTTTGACATGGCCTTGTATGTTAAGCAGAGATCGCCTCTGAGTAGACGATATGCAACAAAGTATAGCTGGAATGTTTTAGATGGTTAGCATAGGACATCTGCTTTAGGTCTGTGATTCTTTTAGTGAGGTATTTCTGCGGCTTTTCCAGTTATTGCAGATATCTTGAGAGGTACATACCAAATGGGGCATTGTATTCTATAATGGGTCTAATGAGGGATGAGTACAGTGGGACAATGACCTCCTTTTTCCTGGATGAAAAGCCCTTAGTGATGAGGTGTGCCACATAGAAGGATTTCCTGACTGTTGTGGTAGTGTGGTTATCGAAGGTGAGACCACTGTCCACCTGTGTCCCTAGTCTCTTATCACACTTTCGGTGTTTAGTGTACTGCCACCTATGTGGTAATTCATGGGTACATGTTTTTTCCCAAAGGTGATAACTATACATTTCCTGGAATTAAGCTTGAGCCCATGGCTCTGGCACCAAGCATCTGTTTCTGTAAGGCCCTTTTGTAGAATATCCACATAATTTGGGGATTCAATAATGGCTCCCAGTTTGCAGTCATCTGTGAACTTAACATTGTTAACCAGAGTCCCTTAATGTCGGCCTGTACTTCAGAGAAGTAGATGCAAAACAAGAGCAGTCCCAGGACTGAACCCTGAGGTACTCCACTTGTCACTTGTCTGGAACTGGATATGGAGCCGGATACCTTTATAGTGTGGGTTCTGTCAGTAAGCCAGTTGGCAACCCATTGAGTGACATAGGCATTAATGCTCAGCTTAGTAAGTTTATCTATGATTCCACAGTGGGGGATGGTGTTGAAGGCTTGGCGAGGTCCAGATAGGCTCTGTGGACCGTCTTACCCTCGTCTACAACTCTGGACACTGATTTGAATAAGTCAATCAGACCACTTAAGGGTCTATATTTAAGTCATAGATCAATTAATATACTATAATGGGGAATAGTGTCAAATGCCTTTGTCAGATCCTGAGAATCCCTGTTTTTGTCTTGTGGCTAGGATCTGGTGCCCTAGCCACCATGGCCTGGGTTTGATTCCTGGTCAGGGAATTCCAATATAGTCTGGCAATTCTCTGATGTGTTAATGAGCTACTTCCAGTGCCAAGGGAAAAGATTCTGAAACTTTCTACTTTCTTTTGCCTTGTGTGTAATCTCAGCATGTAACCTAGCCATGCTTGGAGGAACTGGTCATTTGGGCTAGGCTAGTTATTGGTCTCCTGGACCGTATGCCTAGTAATCTATGAATCTATTTAATCAGGCCATGTGGATTGACTGTCTCTGTGACCCTCTTGAAGAACTTTACTAAGTTAAGTACACATGATCTCCTTTTTACAAAAATAGACTGTTGAGGGTTTACATGTATGACATTTTTGATATCACAGGTTATGATGTTAGATGTAATGTCCTCCATAGTCTTGCAAATTAGACTAGATTGATTGATGGGTCTGTAGTTTCGGAGGTCTGAAGTGGGGTCTCTGCTTATGAAAAGACATCACAGCTGCAGTTCTCTATACTTCAACGATTTAACCATGTAGTTAAGCTTAAGGTTATTTATTTAACATTTGTTTAGTAGGAAAGTCCAACAGGGATAGAGCCCACTTTCAGTGGAAAAACACTCCAGACAAATGTCTATGGAATGTGGGAGGAAACCAGAGCAAACAGAGGAAACCCACAAGAATGCAGGGAGGACATGCAGACTCTACACAGAAGGCTCTGCAGCTGAGAATAGAACCGGAGAACTTCTTGCTGTGAGGCAACAATGCTAACTGCTGCACCACAAGTTAAACAATTTTGGGAAGGGTACCCCAAATACTTGCTTAGCACTATTCGTTAGATATCCATCTGTGTTGTCCAGTCCTACTGAAGTAGTATTTTTGGCTTTTGAAAGCACAGTTAGGAGAAGTTCATGTAACCTTAGGTGGGGGTCAGGGATTCGAGGACTGTTGAAATTTCAGTGACTGTTTCCTGTGAAAGGTTTTGCACTAGTCTCATATGCAAAGACATAGAAAGAATTAGAATGGAAATGATCAATAATGACATAGGAACTCTCCAAACACTGGACCCAACCCAATTTGATTTTGTAAAGGGCAGATCTTGCCTAGTCATCCTGGTGGATGTCTTTAAGAAAGTCTCCAAAGCAACAGATGACGGCAATGGTTCACACTGCCTACCTTGACATATCCAAATCATTTGACACAATCCCCTACTTGGGCATTGTTAATAAACTCAGGAGGTTAGGTATAACCCCCTATGTCACTCAGTGGATAGCCAGTAGGCTCATCTTCAGGACCCAGGAAGTCAGAATTAGGTAGTCCATCTCTACAAAGAGGCCAGTCACAAGCAGAGTCCCTCAGGGATTGGCTCTTGGACCAATCATTTTTGGTAGCTACTTCTCTGAAGTCAAGGCCAATGACAAGGACCTCTGGCTGACACCATTTGCAGATGATTGCAAATTATGAGCAGTCATAAAATCCCACACTGACACTAATGTTCTTTAGGAAGGAATGACACAGACAGATAACTTGTGTCAGAGCCATGGACTAAAACTAATTGCCAAGAAATGTATAATAGTGTCCTTTGGGAAGTCATCCACACTTGGTGGCTATCATATTGATAACATCCCCCTAAGTCCTGACCCAGTAGTCAGGGACTTGGGGACACATATAGATAGTAATCTAACCTTTGACCATCCCGTGTCTGCAGTAGTGAGAAAATCATTCTATGTAGTGCAGCTTATAAACAAAGGTACGGCATCTAGGTCCAAGGAGGGTAATGTTCCATTGTATTCAGCATTCAACAGACCTATCATTGAGTACAGTTCCTCCTTTGGTATGTACCTAACCAGGCACATGTAACAACTGGAACATCCAAAGAGGTTCATCACTACAAGAAAAAGGGTGTAAGTAACATGTCCTGTGCAGACCACCTCAAGGCCCTATCCCTGCATTCTGTCTCCTACAGGCTTTTGAGACAAGATCTATGCCTGGCATACAAGCATTGTCAGACCCCACCCAGATGGATCTCCTGCATATCTGCAAAACAAACAGCACCAGCATTACATATTCTATAGACTTAAATCTTGCCTCTGATATAAATAGAACCTGCTGGAGAGACAGGTATGTATCGCAGAGACTACTCCTTCACTGGATCACGTGTAGTCATGTGAAGAAGTGTTCCTCCCTAACCCAATTCAACTGTAACTTTAACAATTGGATGGGGACCAGATAATTCTTCCCTGATTTGGCACCTATGTCTCTGCTGGATACAAGCAGTCTGTAAATGTTTCATCTTCCAAGCCCCCTGCTTACACTTATTAATGGTAGAATGCCAGAGATTTGGGATGCATAGCTAGGCTTAAAAAGGCCCTTGTGGTTATTAGCCTAGTACACACCTATGAGCCTATGAACTATACTCACTGCAAAGACATTTGCTATGTCCTTTGGTTCTAAGTGGTTATTGTCATTTTGAATAAGTTCAGAACACTGCTGAGTATTGTTTCAACAAGGCTTTATAATTATCCATGTCTTCAGATACTAGTCCTACTTTATGTTTAGCTTTGCTCCTCCTACTTTTAATTATTTCCTGATCCTTTTTATAGAGTTTTAACGTGGGCAGATTTGCATTTCTGATAGAAGTCCAGATTTTTTTTTACTTTTATTACAGAGTGTTTTTTTTTATTTTTCAGACAATCATTTGTTTTTGAAAATCACAATGTATTTTGTTCTAGTAGAGACTGTCAGATCTAAATACTTTTCCAGGTGGTAACAGAACTCTGTTGAATAAGCTGAAAAAAAAACTCTTTGGAGAAGAAGCTGACTTTGCATGCTATAAGTGCAATGAGACATTATACTTACCTCAGCAAAACACTATACCAGGGTTTAAAAATAGCAGGTGGTGACTTACAGGAAATGTACTGAAAACATGCCATCTCACCTTTATTATGATGGCTGATGCAAGCTCCTTTCTGAAAGAATGCAGGATTTGATTTGAGAAATATTAGGGGTCTGCCATGATCTTTCATAGGAAAGAAATAGAAATAAGGCATTGAAAAACAATAACACATTACTAGAAGATGTATTGTGGGGTGATATTAAAACTGAAAAAAAATGACTGGGGAAAATGTCAAATGTAAGGTCAAGAAGTATAAAGCAAACAAATAAATGACAGTGCATCTTTTAAAAGGGCATGCCTGCATACTACATTATTGACAAAAAACATTTGTATAATATTATCACCCAAGATAACAAGTATATCCTTAAATGAATTCAAGAGCACATTTTGGCCAATAAATTTTACTTTGTTTTGTATGCACTGCAGTTTACTCACAGATTTAGCATTCATTGACATGCTTTGTGACACCTTTCTAATGTGAAAACATTTTGCCTTCCCCTGGTACCTGATTTGCTTTTTTGTTGCCTATGTTCAACTAGTTAAGTCTTTTCAAAGCTGGACTATAGTGAGTGGAGTTAATAGGACAAATACAGTTAAAAGTAAAATAATTTTAAGGTTCTTTACAAAGCTTCATATAGGAAAGCTGTTAACAGTTACAAAGCCTTGTTATTTTATTATTTATTTTTTGTTGTTGTTCAAATGCTTTAGTCAGCTGAAGAAAATAAGAAAAGAAGAATTATGATGACAGAGAACTGTAAGTATTACATTTGGATTTGTGCATTCATGAAATATTTACCATGCTACATTATAACACTAATGAGATTTTATTTGCAAAGCTACTTTAGCTTTTAACATTCCTCATCCCTTTATCTTTGATCTTTTATGCAAAAAATGCTTTTCAGCAATATGTTGGTTAGCAAGAGGTCACTATCCTATTGACAAATCTTTAATATCATTAAAACACAACTCTCTGGCAACAGACTTTTAAACTAAAGCTGTACGCTAAAAAGTAATATGTGAATAAAGAATTCCAATTAAAAATACTTGTTTTTGAAATCATGTCAGTTTTGGCATCAAACTTCTGTCAGGTAATCATTTTAAGCTTTGAGTTTCTTGTCCCTACTAATTTGTTAATGTCTTCCTTGTCCATTAGCTCTCTCTGGATTCACTGTAAGCAAAGGAAATAATGTGAGAACAACAAAGGACAAAGACTGAACACAAGCAGTTGTGTGGAGTAATATTAACAGTGGCAAATGAAAAATGACTATTTTATTATCAATAGCTGGTTTGACCCACTTTCATAATGATGTGCACTTCATGTGACCTCAGCAGTATATTGACCTAGACATGGTAAAGGCATTGAAGAGTATGGCAAAAAAATGTATTAATGTATCTACATTAAAAACCACAAAATGACATAGTATAAGAACTTAAATATTATAGGTCTGGAGATGAGTTCAGAATGACAAAACTTTCAAGTATTTATGAAAAGTCTAAAAAGTGGAAGCAGATACCATTTAAAAAATATATACATAAATGATGGCCTAATGAGACAAACAGTAAAAGGGAACTTCCTGCACGGAGGCAACTGCACGGCTTAAGATAAATAATCAAGAAATTCAAAAACAGCCAGCAGACAGAATCCTGGTGAATAAATCCATTTATTGGAGAATGAAATCCATCCAGTAAAGACAGCAAAAGCACACAGACCAGTTTCGGCTGATTAATACACACAGCCTTCTTCAATGTAAAACAAATAAATCAAAACTGTCATTTAAATACCCAACAAAAGAATGTGATTGGTTACGCTTAGAACTGCTCATTTAGTCCTGGTGGAAATAAACCACCTAATTTAATGAGCCATTTTTTCTCTTTGGAACTAAGTAGAGAATGCCAGCCAGTTTTGTTTTGTTTATTACCCTTAATAGTGTCAGTTATGGTAAATAAAAAGTTAGCAGTTGGATGAACTACCTGATGTTTGAATAGAGCATTATGTACTCTGTCCTTCTTAATATTACTGATGTGTTCTGAGATCCTAAGTCTTAATGGTCTGGACGTTTGTCCCACATAGCCTTTTTCCTTTTAGAAAAGGCAGGAATTTAAGTAGCTGCTTTAATCATTATAAACATACACATGAACATGGCAATTTGGAACCAATTCAGACTACACTTACAGGCAGTATTCCTTTAGGCTGTTACCCCTGTGGTCATTGTGTTAACTGTAACAAAATATGCAAAACAAAGCAATTTTCTAGCAAAAATTCTCCTATAGTGTATGATATTAGGTTTTTTGCTAATTGCAGTACAGATTGGGTTAATTACCTGGCTACATGCACATGTGGGGCATTTTATTTCTGTCTGCTGGCTGTTTTTGAATTTCTTGACTAATGAGACAAAGTCTAGATTCCCTTCTTTGTTTCTATTGGAAGGGGTTGAGTGTAGATCTCAGGTGCCAGTGGTTCAGCTGAGTAAACAGCATCATACTATCTCAGCCTTCTCAGAGGATGGGTCGAATCTTAGCTGCAATGTTTTTGTGTGATAAAAGAGTGGTAAAAAATATGTGGAACAACAAGAAAACCTAAGAAATGTCTTTGAGCTCAAGCAGTCAATGAAGCTTTGCATGCAAAGCAATATAGTGCACATGCTGTCAGGGTCTTACATACTTATGTTCTGTGGCATAATGCTCAACAAGAGTAACCGGGCTTCCACTGTCTGTGTTGGTAGCAGGGCCTACCTGAAAACAGCTACTCCACGATATTACCTAGAATACACAAGACAAGTGACAGATTTTTTTTTATCAGTTTAACTTAGTGTCTGCGCAATGTATTCATGACTCTGTCCTATATATCAATAATTTTCATGCTAGAAAGAGACATCATAGTTACGAATGAATTATGACTGACAACCTGTCAGAGCACAATAACTCCTACCTCTTTGGTTTACTGCCATGTATTAATTTTATGTCATTATTACTTTACATAATAAGAATGAAGTCAAATTCTGCCCCATGGCTCTCAAATGAAACTAGGAAACTAATCCTCTCTAAAAACAAAGTTTGGGCCAAATGGAGATGCCTTAGAATTAACTCTGACTTCCTTCTTTTTCGCCAACTAAGAAACCTTACCAAAAAAGCTATAATAAATGACAAAAGAAAGTTCTACTGTGAACTACAAGAAACCCATTTTAACAAACCAAAACAATTCTGGTCCTCAATCAATAGACTCCTATCACCAGGAACTGCCAAAACTCCCTCCCCACTAAATGCTGACCCAGACACCCCTCACCAGACTGCAAATGCTTTTAACTCTTTCTTTTTTGAAACCATTCAATCTCTTGCTGGTCAACTGAACACTAATAACTTCTACCCTCCAAATAATCTAGTAGACTCTTCTTACAGCTTCTCTCTACAACCTATCTCTACCTCTTTCATCTACAGACTTATCTCCAAACTAAAACCATGTACCCCCTCTGCTGATAAACTCCCTTCCATCTTTCTGCAAAAGGCAGCCAAAGAAATTGCATACCCAATATCTATACTTATAAACAGGACCATCCAGGAGGGAACAATCCCTGATATCTGGAAAGTCTCTCCTATTATCCCTCTACACAAAGGCGGTAACTCTATTGACTTCTCTAACTTTAGACCAATTGCACTTCTCTCACCTTTAGCAAAGATTATGGAGAAATGTATTCATCAGCAACTTGTACAGTACCTCTCCTACACAATATCATAGCTAACTGTCAACATGGCTTTAGACCCCACCATAGCACCACCACTGCCCTCCTTTCCTTTGTTGATACTATCAACAGCAATCAATAATAACCTTCTCTCTTCTGCTCTTTTCATTGACCTTTCAAAAGCTTTTGACATGGTTAACCACTCTGCTTTAATTACTATTCTTGAATCCCTTTCATTTGATAAGCTTACTTTAAAATGGTTTAGTTCATATCTCAGCAACAGACAACAAGCTGTTCTTTGGGACAAACACATCTCCTCCTTACTCCCCATTTCTATTGGAGTCCCTCAGGGCTCTATTCTTGGACCACTTCTCTTCTCCCTTTTTATAAATGATCTCCACACTGTTATTCCTCAAGCCACCTGCATTCAATATGCTGATGACTCCACTATTATCTGTTCAGCATCTTCCTCTTCTAACCTAATCTCACTAACCCAACAAATCTTCAACACAGTAGAAACTTGGTTTACTAGACGATATCTTCTCCTTAATGCTAAAAACTAAACTCCTCCTCTTCACCCCCACCACTCGTACCTCCCCATTACATTTCACCATCTTGTCTAACAACAACACAGTCATCTCTCCTGACTTGACAACTAAACTACTTGGCATAACCATCGATAATAATCTCTCTTTTGATCAACACATCAACAACACCATCAAATCAGTAAACAGAAAGATTGGATCCCTTTACCGTATTAAACCATTTCTTACCCCACCTGCTAGAGCTACTATTGCCCACTCCCATCTCATATCCACTCTCTTTTATGCCTCTCCTATCTTCACCAACCTCAAGAAAACTAACCTAAACAAACTTGCAACCTGCTATAATAACATTGCCCGCCTGCCACTGGTAACCCCTTCAAAACCCATCACTGCCTTAATTTGAAACATCTAGGCTGGCTAGAACTAAAAAACCATCTTGCAATCTCTCAACTTACTATTGCCCATAAAATTCTGTACCAACCTGAAAACACCCCTATTCTATCTCAGCTCTTACTCCCTTATAACAATCTTACCTCCCTTCGCTCCTCTTCTAAACTCTTGACCAAACCCATAAAAGCTCACAACTTAGCTGGTGACTCTTTATTCACTAATACTGTAGGCCGAATATGGAATTTGCTACCTAGGGATATAACTCTAATTACATCCCTACCTCTCTTCAAACAACAAATCAAACTGTACTTCCAAAACCACTGGCTTTGCTCATGTAATACACCAGACTGACTTCTCCCCCCCCTCTCCTGACTTTTTTACCCTATCTTGTGCTGATAACCTAGCATTTATCTTTCTTTTCCCTAATATTTCCTTCTATGCTCTGACCTATTTCTCTTACCTCTCCCATATCCTCTTGTTTGTATCATTTATTTATATTCCTCTTGCTGTCTTTTTTCTCATGTTCTTCTCCCATTTCTTGACTACAATCTCTTCCCTCTCCCTTATCTTACACCTTTCTCCTTCTTCTCTCTCCACTTGTTCTTTTTTATTTATAGTAGGAGCCTTATGGCATAGCCTATTTGAATTAACTTAGATGCTTTAAACTGGCCTACCCTAGTTTTTGACTTTTGATGGTGTGCCTAATTTTTTTTGTTTTTTTTGTTAACTTTGTCACTAGGTCTTATTATTATTACTATTGGTTTTTACTAATACTTTTTTATTAGTATTTCTATGTGTTTATTAACAATATGTCTCTGTTTATCTCTCATTGTTATGTTTTTTGTGGAGCTTTTCTCCCCGGGCCTCTACTGAAAATGGAAATATATCCAGCTAGACTAGCCCGGTCAACAAATGTAAAAAAAAAGAGGCAATAATGTAAGCATCAATATAGCTGTTAAGGAACTATTGATCTGGATTATTATGCTCAACAGATATTAGAAATCTATGACTGATTTACAAAAAATGTTATCTTCTCATGCATATTTAAATACAGTTGGAATCCTTGTATGTCTTAGTAAATTCAAGTCATATTGTTTTTACTTGTAAGGTACTGTTGATTAAAGAACTAGGGGGTCATATTTCTCATTTTCTTTTTTGTGCATTAGATGAAGTCATACATTTCAGCTCTCCAGATTTCTACATCCTATTTTTGGTCTGTTCTTCATAAAATTTGTAGTTTACTGGCAAATCACTTAGGAGTCACTAAATAATGATATGCATCTGAGTTTCAGACTTCATATCCTTCAGAAAATACATGCTAACACAGATCATGTTATTCTAGCAACTTTCTAGGTTTATAAGAGCAATGTTTAAAAACCTGTTCCTGTTTTGGGCCTTTATCCCCCATTATCTTGGGCTTTGTCCACATGTCTTGAGCTGAGCTAAGAGGTTGTGAGTTATGGAGGTATTTTTATACTATTTTTGAATGCCTTGACAATGGCAAAGTATTCACCTTTAACTTACAGGGTATGTGACTAAGGATAGCATTTGAATTACTGCTGTATTCTTTCAGATGACTATGATGCTGAGTACTTCAGCTTTTAAAGCAATAAGAAAATACATCCTTAGTAACTCAATGCCTTGATAAATGACTTGTAGATATGCATATGACTAAATTCATACACATAATCTATACAGTATTGTGACAAAATGTCAAAGGTTGAGTAACCAAAGGTATATTAACTCATTTACTCAAATGGAGCTCTGGAGGTTTGTACTCTAACTTCCAATGATTACTGTGATGATAGGAAGCACTGCCAGCCATGCCAGGAGAAACAGGGCAATAGATTTGTAACATATGTTAGCACAGCTAGCTGTAATTGTATAAATAATTATATGTCATTTGTATACCAAACTGATTTGTACAGACACGTGTGCTGAAAATGCATTTCTGATGTTTGCTTGTGTTAAAATGTATCAACAGTGTGTCCTGCTGGAAGGAAAATAAATGTACATATTTTATTGTAGTGGTTTAAATGTATACATTGTAATATCATATACTGGAAGTGAAGAGGTTAATCTTAATCCACCTGACTTTGCAAAGTATTCTTGAAATTAAATTACTTTATGGGTTATCCCACATTTTTGAATTATGCCAGAGATGCAATGTATGTGCTAGAGAATAGCTTGTCATTCCTGTAGGAAGAGTGGAATGTTTTTATAGCTGTATTACTTCCAGAAGATATGCACAAAGCTCTATCTGTATGACTGGTAACAAATAGGTGCTAAAATCCTGTCAGCTTCTAGTTTTGGTGATAGCATGGGAAACAGAGTCAGATGACCAGATGTGAGTTATGAAATTCTGTAAGCCAAAAATAATATTTAGATATTAGTAGGATTTTGCTCTCAGCATTCTATATTCTGATATGGACCTGACAACAAACACCACTTACCCACATTATCTTTACTTGTGCTGATAAGTAACTTAGTTGGGGAATAGTAATTATTTTACAGTAATCAGGAAAATAGAGTGAGATTAGAAGTACTGTTTTTTCATAACTGTGTGAAACTTTCCATCGGTGTTATTTTTTATATCTTGTGTGACTGAAACTCTGGTGTTTACTGTAAATAGAGATTTAGTAATTTCTTGTTCATTATTTATTATTAAATATATTTGAACTTTTCATTATGGCTGGTACTTCTTAGAAAATATTTAAGTTTTGACAGTATTTGCATATATTTATTGGTGATAACTGTGGCCACTCCTGAAAGCCTTGATGTTTGGTCAACATTAACATTGTATTGATATTAATTTCACTCAGTATAATTGGGTACCCTTGCAAGAGCCTTAGGTAGCTGGCTTTGTAGTGCTTGGTGGCAGTGATAACTACCTTACAGTCTGGGCAGAAGGGGGAATATATAATGGACCTGTGCCAGCCTTTCACAGGTGTGTGTGTGTGTATGTGTGTGTGTGTGTGTGTGTGTGTGTGTGTGTGTGTGTGTGTGTGTGTGTGTGTGTGTGTGTGTGTAAATCAAATCTCAAAGTGTGTGTATGTGTCAGCTACTTGTAGCAGGGACATGAAGCACTGGTTTCACAAAGAGATTCATGGAGGACTTAACTCCACAATTGTACCAGTGGGGAGTCTTACTGGGAACATGGAGGGAGACAGATATAGAAACCTAGACCTCAGGCTAAGTGTGTTCCTTGTGTGCTCTTAAGGGAAATTGTGCTTGATGCAGAGAGGTCTGCACCTGGAAATACTGAGTGTATCCATTTGTATTCCAAGTGAATGTCCCTCTCCAGTGTCAGTGGTGAGAATTCAGGCTCCTTGATTACTGGCTCAGAGTGGGGGAGATCACAATTGCATCTTGTGCATTTTGACAAATCCAAATTATGTCCTCACAGTTCAAACAAAAGTTCATATCTCTGAGGCCATAACAGCCACTAAAAAAATGTAAAAGGAGAACTATATAGCACACCCCAATCTTTATATTTGTAGTGTTCATTTGATTCTATGTTTCAAACAGAATTGTATTAATCATAATATATACACAGTAAATATTCATTGTGTAATATTTTGTAAACAACTGACAATATCACAGTAAACACTCAAGCTACACATGTACAATTAGCAGCAATTTATTTTCCCATATACACATTTTCAGATGGGGTTATGCAGTTCTGTCTCTGCTATTTGGTTGTTAAGATATTTAGAAAAAAAGCAAACAAATCAAGGTAATATAAATACATAATTTATGAACAACAATTAATATCTGTTTAGCATCACCAGACAGAGGTCAAATTTCTATGCAGATACATCACCTGTCACTTAACTTTAAGAGAAAATCTTTCAATAGCTTGTATATAGCATGATTTTGTAACTATTAATCTGAATATGATCAGATTATATTAGACAGCTAGAACATTGATAAGCTGGGACTACAGAAACACCTGGAAGTTTCACTAGACTGTAATGAGCTAACTGTAAGTAGAAGCTCATAAGCATTCAAACAAAAGTAACATTAACAATTGTGTGATACTAAACTGGTTAGTAATGTATATGTTTTTCAGATAGCAAATACTCCTGAACCTTGAACACTAATACCACTGATAATAAATATCCTTATAATGAAAGGAGAATACTTTGTTTTATGTATAAAATGTTTCTCCTACAAGAAGCTGACAAACACACACATACACACACATGCACACAAGCACATGCACACACACACACACACACACACACACACACACACACACGCACACGCACACACACACACACACACACACACACACACACACACACACACACACACACACAATAAATAAGCCGAAGATTCAAAGTCACACCCTCTGATCCTGCAGGGCACTGTCCCCAAAATTATCTTTTGCAAATTGGCAACTCTCGCTGAACTCCCCACCGCGATACCTACTTAAATATACTAACTATATGGCTGTACAACCATGGGGAAAAGAGAAACACCCTGTAAGGGTGAAGCTCAAAGTAAAATAGCTTGTAATCTTGCAGTATAGAAGGCACATACAAAATATTTGATTACTCTTCCTTTGGGGAAATTGAGGTCACTGATAACACGGTTTAAGGGACAAAGTTTTCTTTGCATGGAAAATTACCATGTAAACTATGCATGTCTCTTTTATTCTGATATTTTGTGACCTTGGAGTTAGAATATATTAGCAGTGATATGGAGATACACAACTCTACATTTAGAGTGTGGTGGGATTTCCCACCTGCAAACCAGATTCAGGCAAATGCTTTCTGACAAGTTTCCCTTGTCAGAATCATCACTGACCTTTAGCAGTACTCCTAAGATGATTCATGTAAATTAAAGACTGCAAAGGAAAAAAAGTCTACAACTGACCAGAAGTATGTATTTTTATTCAGTGATGTGGTTTATTCCTGGATTTTATATAAGGACCGCTACTTTGTGGCATTTAATTCTCTGAAAGAGCAGTCATAGAATCTGCCACTGACACAAATGTTCTCCAGAAAGGGCTGACACAGTAAAATAACTGGTGTCAGAGACATAGAATACTAAATGCCAAAAAATATGTAATAGTATCCTTGGGGAAGTTATCCACCCTGGATAACTATCAGATTGACAACATACCCCTAAGAGTTGACCCATCAGTCAGGGACTTGGGGAAACATAGACAGTAATCTAACCTTTGACCATCAAGTGCTGAGGAAATCATTCAATGCTGTGCAAATTGTAAACAAAGGTATGGCATCTAGGTCTAAGGAGGTCACTGTTCCACTGCATTCAGCATTCGGCAGACCTGCCATTGAGTACAATGCCCCCTTTGGTATGTGCTGGGTTAGGTACATTCAGAAGGGTACATACCAATGCCCCCTTTGGTATGTACCTAACCCAGCACAACCAACAATTGGAATGTCCCCAGGGGTTCCTTACTAAAAGAACACAGGGCATAGGTAAGATGTCCTTTGCAACCCCCCTCAGGGCCCTATCTCTGCATTCTGTCTCCTATAAGCTATTGGGGTGAGATTTATGCCTGGCATACAAGGCATTGTCAGACACCATCCTGATGGACTTCCTGCATATCTGCAAAACAATCATCACCAGAATTACACATTGTAAAGACTTAATACTTGCCACTGATATAAATAGGACCTGCTGGAGAGACAGGTATATATCCCAGAGATTACCCATTATCTCGAACAAACACATCATCCGTGTGAAACAGAGTTCCTCCCTAATCAAATTCAAGTGAAAGTTGGACAGCTGCATGAGGAGAATGTGAAAGTTTCACATCCCAAGTTCCTGAGTACACTTCTAAAGGGTACCAGAACTTGTCAGAGATTTGGAATGCATGGCTAGGCTTGACAGGGCCTCTGCGGTTGCTAGCCTAGCATGGACCTATGAACCTATCAACCTAAAATAACACTTCTGGCACAAAGTATATTTTGTGATTTGTTAATGAATAGATTATAATTTTACTTGGACACATAATTATTCAAGTGGTTACCATAATGTCGCACTGTTGACTGCATGATATATGAATATGATTTGAAGTTTATAGTATTTCTGCTTTTGACTTAAAAAAATATATCTGTTTTGTTGCTGGCAAGGCTTCTATTGATATGTAGTACCTTGCATTTTGCTGATCACATAGTTTTCAATTCATGCTTTCTCATGAAAGAACAATGTTTGATTAGAACTGTTTGTGCAAAAATCATTGATGATAGTGCATACCTTTTCCTCATATCCACCAAACTTGAAAGTAAATGTAAGTACTAAATAGGCTAGCTTAACATTCTCATACTGTTGCATTTCCACGTTTGTGGTATTTAATAGTCAACATTTTCAGCTTCAATGTATTTATGTATTTGTTTAGTTCTACTTATGTTTATTCATATTAGTTACTGGGTCAGTCCCACTAGATTTTTTTATTCTATATTCTGAAGAAACCTGACATTGCATTGATGAGATTAATCTCTAACTCTACCTCTTTTAGAGGAGAAGGAAGCCATGGTGGAGAAGATGAAGGAAAGTGTTTTTTGTGAAGAAATGTTGATGTTGTTAATCTGCATGAGAAGGCAATGTTGGATGAGGAGGATAAATAAATGAAGATAAAAGCTGTGGAATTACAACTTAGGGGTAGCCTAATGAAGAGCTTGAAAGGCAGGATGGGATTGTAGATAATGAAGCAAACATTATTTGGGGTTCAGTTATAGACATGGTGAGCAGTTCGTTTCAAGAATCCAATGAGGTGTTAAATGGGCATTTCATGATAATGCACTACAGCAGAAATGAGAAAAAAACTTTTAAGATTCTCTTAGGATGTTTGCTCTTTCCTTTAGAAGTCATCAAATAGGCATGATGAGACAGCTACATATGTGAAGGCAACTGCAGTGATCCCATAGTGACACGAATTCATATGCAGAAACAGTGAGTTGCAAACAGTGACACAGAAAGAAAGAGAAGGTAAAGGCAAAAAGAAATATTTTAGGATTCTATAATTTTGGTAAGTAAAATCCTGACAGGTCTAATGTGTGGATATTTTTGCCAGATACAACTAACTTTGGGTCACAGGCTTTCCGCTTTACTCCTTCTATCCCCAGGGCCACTACAACTGGGAAGTATACAAGATGAGTCCATTTTCTGGCATGGTTTCAACCATATAGTTGTGTAGACATTTTGCCTATTGACCTAAAAACAACACCACGACTAGGTAAGAGAAGCAGTGAAGCAATGGTCATCATGATATGGTCAGCTGAGTTTTTCCTTTAAGCCCTACGCCTTACAGATTTGAAGAGCTGATGTCACTTATGTGCATGTGCAGTGATACCAAAAGGGAAATACATACACCAACATGGTGACAAGCCTGTCTATATTTTTATTAAAGTAATTTCATCTTTTTTTTTTTTAAAACATTTATTTATTTAAATTTTCTTGACCAGATTAGTCTTTCATGTCAGTGGCCTCTTTTCAGGAGAGTTGAGGTGTCACTGATACTGGAAAATACAGAAAATACTGGAAGATATGGGGAAATTTACTCAGGGCATATATGAAAGTCACCTACTTTTTTGATAATATCTGGTGTAGGAACAGAACTCACATTTACATAAAAATGTTTTAAAATCACTGTGGGTGGCAATGCTTCAGATTAGAGCAATAGGCCATCTGAGGAATGATTATGCTTTGGAAACCAAATCTGTTTGACTTCTCATGCATAAATACTATATTGAATTGGCAGAAACATGTTTTGAATTAGAAGAAAACAAGAAATAACTGTAGAATTCATATAGGCTTATGTGAATAGAACTTGGGCTAAGTTCATGCTGTCTGAATATTGTGATAATTCCAGTTGAAAATTTCAAATCACAGATATGTTCTGGATTTGGCTTGGTTTGGCATATTTTTTGATAGAATTATCAATGAAAGATAATGTTTTGGTCACACTGCATTCTTACAAGGACTGAAGGAAACTATCCATTATTATTCTAAGCCCAACGGGTGACTTCTTCCTTTTTTTCATTTTAGGGATTAAATAATCAAAAAGGTGATATGGGGTTTGCAGAGAAATGGGCCATTTAATGTAAGATTGTGCTGTTGAATACACAAGATGTTAAATGACTGGCCATTACTGGGTAGACTGTAAAGATGTATCAGAAGAAAGAAGCACTTCTTTGACAAAAGAAGTTGCGATTGTCCTGTTTACAGTTAAACATGTCTTAAAATAACTTGATTTAGATTTTACTCATGTAAATGGAAGAAAAAATATGACTGTTCTTTTATCAGTTCAAAATAACCTAGAAGTTCTATATACCTGCATCTACACCTCCCCTAGTTCTCTCAAGAACAAATCCTCAAGGTGCGAGCCAAGGCAAAATGTACTACTCCTTTGGGGCCAGATAACATACTGAGCTGCCTATTGGTTAGTCTGAAATATGATACATCAGAACCCCATACAGAGCTTGTTCAATATCAGCCTACAAACAGGCTTTATACAGGATGAATACAGACCAGCAACAGTCATTCCCTTGCATAAAGATGGGACATCAGTGGATACAGGCAAGAATAGACCCATAAGCCTGACCAGCATCAACTGTAAGGCTATGGAAAGGATCATTGTGGAATTAATAAATTAGGTCATAGCTAACTTACAAACTCTTGACTTACATTTGCTCATATTTGTTAGGGGCAGATTCTGCCTGCTTAACTTGATCATCTTCCTTAGAAAGGTTACTGAAGCAGTAGATAAGGCTAAATCAATACACATCACATATCTAGCTGTTGCAAAGGCATTTGACATTATTCCACGCTCAAGCATCATAAATAAATTCTGACAGGTAAGTGTAAATCCCTGTGCAAATTACTGAATGGAAGACTGGTTTACAAACAGAACCCAGGAAAATAAGGTGGGTGGCTCTTCCTACTCCAAAAGAGCTGTCACTAGCAGGTAACGTCTAAGTTTGGTCCTTATGCCACCCCTCTTTTACATTTACTTTTCAGAGGCCAAAAAAAATATTAAAGGTTGCTGGCTGACCAAGTTTGCAGACTACTGTAAACTCTGTGATATCAAAAACTCCCCAGAGGACAATAAAGCCCTCCAACAGAGCTTTTACAAAACAAATAGCATCAAAACAATGAACAAAAACTAAATGCAAAGCATAATGATGTCTTTTAGTAAGCATGACCTCCCTTGTAGCTATCACATTAACAAACCCCTAAAAGTTCATCCTATATTCAGGTATTTGGGAATAACAATATGGTGGGGGGTTTAATAAACTCCATGTAGGAATAGTGGGAAGCCTACATGGAGTCTACTGTGGCCGTGTCTGTGGCTCCCCCCTGGCAGTATGCTTTGCATATTAATGAAAGCATGCTACTGAGACAGAGCCATGTAACATGGTTACAGAATCAGTGTAGAGGTGTGTTGCAGTGTCTGGAGATGAGTAACACATCCCCTGCACTGTTAAAGTGCCGTATGGCACTGAAGTATAAAATTAAAATATGTTATTTCTTTTCTTTTTTGGGGGGGGGGTTGTGTGTTTGTGTGGCATGGCACCGCGCTTAGCAATGACCACATGCAGACATCTAAAAATAGAAACTAGATATGTTTCATTTTCACACAAACGCCAGGTTCAAGGATATCTAAGCAGGTTTGTGTGGCACGGTGCTTAGCGGTGCTTAAAGTGGAGAGATAAATAGAAATGCATAGGAGGTTGCAACATATCCGCATAGCTGAAGGGTTAGAGTTACAGCCCTGTGTGCAGTAGGTGCATGGTTCAAATACACAGACTATTCAGCTTTTATATTTGATAGCAATAAGTGATCATTTTTTTTAGTAATGATGTATGTATTGACATTTGTTAAATGGGATACAGCAGATGGGCCAGAAGCCCATTTTCAGTGGAGACCTGAAGAGAAAAGATTCAGTTACACACAGGTTCACAATACCTAAAATACACACTCCAAGATAAAAAATTAAAATACAGAAGATCAGGAAATATGGAAGTGCAATACATGCACAGAATAATAAAGTAGTAGTAATGAATAAATAATTTAAGTCTTATTTTGTTTTTGTTTATTTTTTTAAATGTGGTTTGCCCTTAGTTAAGCTATGCTAATGCCCTTAGCTAACCTCTGCTAAGCACTGCTAAGCCAAGCTAAGCAGTACTTAAACAGGACTCGTTTTAGCAGTGCTTAGCAATGGGCAGCTCCACTTAGCTGGTTTGGGCACTGATGAGCAATTACAGTTTAAGCAGTCCACAGCTCAGCTAAGGTGGTTTGTGCACTGTCAAGCATTGCTAAGCATTACCAGTTTAAGCACTGCCTGGCTAAGCTCAGCGGGTTTGTGCAGTGCTAAACAAAGCACCACATTTTTAAAAATGTCCCAAAAGCAGCAACGCATGGGAAAACAGCCTTATTTAAGCTGAACAGGTGGGAATACAGCCAGAACCTGTAGGAGTTTGACCTATGTAGGAAATATGGCAGGCATTGGACAGGATGTGCACTTCTGGGTGCAGCAGTGAGGCCTTTTGGAGTCCAGGGTCATGGTTGGACTCTTTGTTAAAAACCATGACATCCAGCTGCTGCAGCACCAGTTCCAGGGATTGGAGTGCAAGGCAGAGGCCTGGTTCTGGCTGGCACACAACCTCACCAGCACAACTGCTACTCCCTGCACAGGTGACCAGGTGCATCACCACTATGATGATCTGTAGTGTAGGAAGAGGGAACTCTTAGCCACATGGATCCAAGATGCATGGACAGACAATGCCCCAGAAGTCTGCAAGCATTGTAAGATTGTTTTGCCAAATGCTAGTATGAATATGTGATGGACAGGCATGCATAATAGGTTCATAGGTTCATAGGCAGGTACTAGGCTATCGGCTCTGGGGCCTATATAAGGCTAGCCAAAAAACTTCCTTGGCTTTCACCACCCAAGAAGGTTATTTTCCTGCTTCCCTGTCTAGCAGAGCCACAGAAGTGATCCCCGGGGTGAACTTCCTATTTCCCATCCAATTGTTGAGATTTATCTTAAAAAAGGCTAATGAGGAGATTTGCTTGACATGAATGGGTAGTCTGTTCCAGAGCATGGGAAGTCTCTGGGACAGGAATCTATCCCTCCAACATGTTCTGTTTATTGTGGTGGCAAGGTTTAGGTCCCTGGAGCGTGTGCCTCGGAGGGATTGGAGAGGAGATAGTTGTCTGTGTACATGAGGCTATTGCTACATTGCCTCAAGATGCCCAGATTCACCAGGTGGACAGGAGAAAACACCAGGAGCTGACCCTTGGGCATGCCTTGATAAGAGCTTATTTAATTTAAGTACTGGAACTGTTTTTCTGCTTACTAGCTAAGGAAAGTTGAGCACTACAGCAATTAGTCTCATTTCTCTGGTAAATCACTGTGATGATATGGGGATTTTTGTCAGTAAATGATGACATACATTTCAGTTTCAGACCTCACAGACATCAGAATATATATGCTGAAACAAATTGTGTTACTCTGGCAATTTTCTACATTTATAAGGGTAATATTTAAAAAAGGTCCATAGTTTGGGCCCATTGTCCCCCCATTCTGACAGCCTTTGGACAGATTTGTTGCACTCAGAGTTTGAGAGGTCTGATTCTGAGATACAACTCCACTACATGTTCTGAGCACATATATGTATATATATATATATATATATATATATATATATATATATATATATATATATATTTCTTTATTTTACATTTATTTACTTGGAAATTCCGACTGTACACAGGTCCTTTTTCAGTGGAGGCCCAGGAGAAAAGCTCCACAGAAGGACATGGCAGATGGTAAACAATAACAATCAAGGTATGTATACAGTCGAGGTGATCATGACATGGAGAAATACAGGAGCAAATTTGGTACAATTGAGTAGTAAGCTCTAGTTACAAACATCGATAAATAAGAAGTACAACACAGTGCTACACATTTTTTAAACAGTAACTAGATAACAATAATAATAGACTAAATGATAACATAGATATGTACTAGGTTAATGGGCCTGGAGTCTTTAGAAGCCTAGCCCATAGGATTACCCTGGCATAGTGCCATCCAACTTAAGCTCACAGCCTCTGTTGAGTAGAGTCACTGGAGTGATCCCCGGCATGAATTTTCTATTTCCCATCAACTCATCAAGATTTCTCTTGAAGAGGGCCAGCGAGGTGCTTTGCTTGACATATGTGGCAAGTGTATTCCATGGCATGGGCACTCTCTGGGTTATGAACCTGTCCCTCCAGCATGTTGTGTTGATTGTGGTAATGAGGTTGAGGTCTATGGTGTGTGTGGTGCGGAGGAATTGGGATTTATCTAGCTGTAGCATTTCTAACAGAGCTGGGTCAGACATAGCTTTGTATGTTAAGCAGAGATCACCCCTAAGTAGGCAATATGAGACAGATAATAGTTTGTGTTTTTGGAGTCTGTCCATATAGGACAAGTGTTTAAGGCCTAGGATCCTGCATGTCAGGTACTTTTTCAGCCTCTCCAGTTGTTGCAGTTGTCTAGTGAGGTACATGCCAAACGGGTAATTGTACTTGATGACTGGCCTAATGAGGGAAGAGTAGAGGGAGACAATGACCTCTTTCTTCCTGGATGTAAAACCCTTAGTAATGAGATGTGCCACACAGAAGGACTTTCTGACCACAGTGGCAATGTGGTGGTCAGAGGAGAGGTTGCTGTCAACCTGTGTTCCTAGAACTCTTATAACGTCTTCTGTGTTTAGGGGACTATCATCAATGTGGTAAGTCATGGGAACCAGCCTTCTTCCAAAGGAGATGATGACAGATTTTTTGTCAGTGAGCTTAAGGCCATGGTTCTGACACCAGTCGACTCAGTGAGGCCTTTCTGTAGGATGTCATCATCACTTGTGGAGTTAATAATAGCTCCCAACTTGCATTTGTCTGCAAACGTTGTCAGCCAGAGTCCCTTCATGTTCCCCCGGACTTCAGAGATGTAGATACCACACAGGAGAGGACCCAGGACTGAACCCTGTGGAATTCCACTCATGCCTGGTCAGCAATCTAACTTGGAGTCAGCTATTTCACAGTGTGGGTTCTATCTGTGAGCCAGTTTGCAACCCACCTAGTAATATAGGGGTTGTTGCCTAGCTAGTGAGTTTTTCCATAATTCCTGAGTGGGGAATGGTATCAAAGGCCTTGGTCAGATCCAGGTAGGTTGTATGAACCACATTGCCTTCATAAACAGCTCTGGTGACTGACTTGATGAAGTCAACCAGGTTGAGTAGGCATGCCCTACCCTTCACAAAACCAAACTGTGTTGGTCCAGAGTCTGGAGATTTCCTATATCCCTGTTTATTAGATCCATGATGATGCGTCCCATAGCTTTGCATAACAGACTCATCAGGCTAATGGAGAGATAGTTCACAGGGTCTGTGGTCACTCCTTCTTTGTGGGGAGGGATGACTGTAGTCATGTGCTATTCAGTAAGGACTTGAGGCTATTGTTGAACAGGGCACAAAGGTGGGGTGCCAGTTCACTCTGTAGTTCACGTAGAACACAGCCTGGGATATTGTCAGGTCCCATAGCTGCTGTATTCTTGGCCTTGGTCAGTGCAGTTTTAACCTATGCAGCTGTAATACTCTGTGCCTGGTAATCTAATGGTATTTTGATTGGTCCTTTGGGGGGAGGGGTAAAGTTGGCACTGAATCTGTCAGCCAGTATATTGTCAATATCTGTTGGCTTGGTATAGGAGGTACCATTGTGCAGTGGCTAGCAGCAAATTTGGGTATTGCCAGAGATATTCTTTACATAACCATAGAAGGCCTTGTGGCTGTCTTTCTTATCTGCTGCAATTCTGTTTTCATAGTTTGCTTTGGAGGATTTGATGAGGGATCTCAACTTTTTATTGAGGCTGGTAAGGCAGTTGTTCCAGTCCTGGGACTTCACCTTATTCCACATCACTTTTCTCCTTCTGTTGTAGAGTTTGTTTATGGCAGGGGACCACCAGACTGGCTTCCTTTTTTAGGAGGGGAGCATCTTGGTACTATTTGCTATGGTGGAATCCATACATTTGTGGACGTGTTCATACATTGCAATGGTGTATGATTCAGCAGACATGTAACTATTCTCCATTTGCATGGCTGCCGTGAAGTTAGTCAGCTCTGTTTGTAGGAGCCCAAAGTAACCTTTAGAAAGGTTTGTCATGGTGGCTACCTTTGCGAGGGTGGGGGGTGTGAGGGATGTGGGTTTCCAAGGTGATTACTTTGTTGTCAGATCTAACCAGGGAGGAGTTGATTATTGGTGTACAGCAACAATCGCTCATGTTAGTAATGACCACATTAAGGGTGTTGCAACCTGTAGTGGGGGTAAGAACAAGCTGGTCCAAGCCAGTGGAATTACTGAATTCCAGGAAACATTGGGCAAATGCATTGTCACATGAGTAGCTATCCCAGTTAATAGAGGGGTAATTGAAGTCAACCAGTATGACAATGTTCGGTTGCACCGTAATATTCTCCACTGTGATTAGGAATGTGGAGCATGAGTCGTGGGACATGGCTGGGGACCTATAGCAGGCTATGACCTGAATCTCTGACTTACCCATTGTTAGCTGCACCTGCAGTAGCTCTGATATGGTATGTTGGGCTACCAGTCTGGAAGTGTGTGCATCCTTTATGAATATGGAAACACCACCACCTTTGGAGTGTCAGTCCAGGTTCTGGGGCCCAAAGGTGTGGAATGAGTTATATCCTGGTAGTGCAGGGGTGCTTTATGTTGCCTTGAACCAGGTCTCTGTTACAGCACAAATGTTGATGTTCTCTATTTTAAGGGGTGCTTCAAGTAAGTACATTTTAAGATTTAGGTTTATAACATTGAGCAGCATGACCCTCAAATTTCATTTGCTTGTAGTTGTTATACATTTATTTATATTTATGTCTATATATATATATATATATATATATATATATATATATATATATATATATACATATATTTATATATGTATGTATTTATTTACTTTTCTATATATGTGTATGTATATATGTATATATTTTAGATGTATACCTCTCTTTATATATGCTGTATAGATTTTTCCAAAAATATATGCATCTCCATAGATAAATACATGTATATATGGAAGATCTCACTGATTCTACAGAATATTTTTCCTACTGTTGACTACCTCTACTAACTGATATGTTTGAACAAGCATCACTTTTTCTTGGGCTTACATGGTATAATGGTACTTAACTCTGATGGTGATGTACAGCGCCTTGGATTCAAGCCTTGGCAGGACTGATTATTTTTTTTGCAAAGCAGGAGTATGACTGCTGGAGTCAGTGGTATATAGGTTCATAGGTTCATAGGTTTATACTAGGCTATCTGCCCTAAGGCATTTATAAGCCTAGCCCAAATTATTGTGGCTTACGCCACCCCTTATATGAAAAAATACTGTGCCCATTAGTTTGTTGTGCCTCTGTCCAGCAGTGACACAGAGTTGATTCCTGGGGTAAACCTACGATCTCCCATCCACAGGTCTAGATTTCTCTTGAACAGAGTCAGCGAGGTGCTCTGCCTCACATGGACCGGGATTTTATTCCACAGCATAGGGAGTCTCTGAGTGATAAATCTATCCCTCCAGCACGTCCTATTTATATCCGTGCTAAGGTTTAAGTCGCTTGCTCTAGTGGTTTTGGTGGATTTGGATTTTTTGAGGTGGAGCATGTCCATTAATTCCGGGTTGGACATGGCCTTGTATGTCAGGCACATGTCACCTCTGAGCAGACGGTATGCGACTGAATAGAGCTTGAGTTTCTTCAATCTGGCAGCATATGACAGATTTTGGAGTCCCTTTATCCTTTTGGTGAGGAACTTTTGGTGGGCAATATTTAAAATAGGTCCATACTTTGGGCCCATTGACCCCCTCATTTTGACAGCCTTTGGACAGATTTGTTGCAGTAAGAGGTTGGGGGTGTGGTTCTGAGTCTCTATTTATCATGCACATGATGAGGAGCTTTTCTCCTCAGGCATCCACTAAAAAAGGATCTGTGTCCAGTCAGAATTTCCCTGTAAACAAAGTAAATAAATAAATAAAATAAATAAAAGGTACAACTCTACTACATGCTATGAGTAAGATATATATATAAAATATACATATAGATGCGTGTGTGTGTGTGTGTGTGTGTGTGTGTGTGTGTGTGTGTGTGTGTGTGTGTGTGTGTGTGTGTGAGTGTGTGTGTGTGTGTGTGTGTGTGTGTGTGTGTGTGTGTGAGTGTGTGTGTGTATATATATATATACATATATACACACACACACACACACACACATATATATATAAATTTATATATATGTATGTATATATATATGTATATGTATATATTTTATATGTATATCTGTACATATATATATATATATATATATATATATATATATATATATATATATATATATATATATATATATATATATATATATAACTAAAACGTATTTATTTTCCATAGATATGCATCTCCATACATATATACAGTTATATATACAAAACCTGACTGATACATGTATATACTGTTGAATGAGTCTACTGAATGATATGTTTGAAAAAGCATCAGTCATTTCTGCAGCTCAGTTGGCTTAGTGCTAAATTGCTGCTGTTATGCTGTACAGGGTTCTGGGGCTGATTATTTTGTTGCTGGGAAGAACAGTGGCTGATGGAGACAGGGTGATTAAGGCAGTTTTAAGCAGCTGTAAGTGGGTTTGCATGGGTCTGCATGATGGTAAGCAGTGCCAACACACAGTTAAATGGGAAAATGCTTAATTTGTGTAGGCATCACTTAGCATCGCGCAAACTCACTTACTGCAGCTTACTGCTGCTTACTGCCGCTTACTCCCGCTTACCCCGTGCTAATTTTTTCAAAGAAAAGATAAAGGGGGATAGGAAAGTGGTAAAAAAGGGGGCACACAGAGAGAAAAATAATATGACAGATAGATAGGAATGTGTAAGACGGGTGTAGAGAAGGTCCATATCTGTCCATTTCTGATACAGCAACAGCAGTGCATTTGTACAGGATTTGGAGGTGAATTTGGACACTCAAACTCCTGAGAGAGGGGTGAGGACAGCAGTAATGTGTTGTTAAGCCAATTAGACCAGATTACATGTGTCTAGTCGACATGTGTTTGAAATGGACAGCTAAGGATGGGGTGACATTTTTATGTGAGAACAGATTGCCCTTTTTTTTTTTTTTTTTTTTTGTTATGGTGAGAGCAAGATGTTGGAGAAGGATAGTAGGTATATTTGGGGAGGTAGGTTGGGTAGGAAGATATACAAGACAGACAAGACAGCAGACAGGGATGGTATATGACAAATGTGGGGGTAAACATCTTGGACGGGAAGGATGGTTGGGAATCGGACACCCATGAGCCTTCAAATGGATACAGTGGGATTGAGGTCCTCACCCATGGACAGTCACCACTGCACCTTCACGACCCCAAAGGTGGCTGTGCTGGGGGCTGAGAAGGAGGGGCAGGCTGACCCTCATGATGCACCATGTGGCCCTCAAGCTGCCATAGCTGATCTCCAAACTCTTTTCGAAGCTCACTACTCACCAATACCCGGATCTGACTTTGGGTGACAGTGTCCTGTCTGCGCCCGCACCTGGGGGGGACAGGCCCCATCCCCTGAGGTGGTTCCACCCAAAGGTGGTGCAGGACCAGCAGATGAGGAGGTCCCGGGTTGGGTCACAGATGTGCTGGGGCCCGGTGCGATGGTCAGTTGAGGTGGGACAGGCGATCCACTGCGATCAGCCTTCCCAGACTTGCTATGGTGTTGCAATTTTATAACATATGTTGGTTAGTCATATAAACCACATTCCAGGATTAGTTATAACAGCATGCTTAGGGATTCCATTAACCCAAAACAACAGATATGGTACAGTTGCATAGCAAGCAGGACACATACATATATGGAACCACAGTAGGCATTATAATGACATGTAGATTACATTGATAGCAACAGGCCACCAGTGATAGTATTTGATCAGGGGACACTAATAGTCAAACGGTTAAATATTTGTATAAGAATAGAGCACATGTCCCAACAGTAGGGTTGGTGAACAATATACCCATTGATTTATGTGTTTAGATTATTGGTGCAGATAGGTGGGGGAGAGAGAGAGAGATGTCAATTAACAACTGTATAGGCTTCAATTGCTCACAACTTTAATGATCATTACTCTAATCTTTACTCTGCAGGTATTACCACACTTTACATCATCCTATGGTCTTGGGTGTATACACAGTGTATAATTACAGCCTTCTTACGGCTACTTTATACCTTTTCTTACCTGGCAGGCTCACAGAGGAAGTTTCTGTTAACACTACCTGACTGTTTCTCCCCATATTCACATTGTCAGGGTTATATATGTGCACTCATAGTGTGTGTGTGTGTGTGTGTGTGTGTGTGTGTGTGTGTGTGTGTGTGTGTGTGTGTGTGTGTGTGTGTGTGTGTGTGCTACTGCCATACTCTGCCATGATTTATATTGGTCACCCTGAGTGTGGCCAGCAGTGCCCACTAGCTGTGACAGCGTGACACTTGAGGGACATTTCTTGGAGGAGACTACTTGGTGTATGTACTTATCTTACTGTCGTTTTCAGCCTTGGGGTTGGACAGTGGGTGTTGTACACAGTGTATAATTACAGCCTTCTTACAGCTACTTTATACCTTTTCTTACCTGGCAAACCTGTGGAGGAAATTTCTGTTAACACTGCCTGACTGTTTCTACACATATTCACATACACATGAGTGAAAATATGTATACAGCTTACTACTACTCCCGGGATTTGATCCGTGGCTGTTTGCGCATAAAATAGAACAAAGTTTGTGTTTCATCAGAATGAGATATTGAGAAACTGATGTCTTTCATTTGACTGTTTTCTGCCTAATTCTCTCTTGGTTGTATAATCTGACCTTGTAATTCTGACATTCATGCATGGCAGAAAGTTCTTATACCGTGTATTCACACTTTGACATAGCACAGTCTAGAAAACACTGGTTAACACAAGATTACTATTCAAGTATCAGATCTTGGTGCATGGAACATTTCATGTAGTTAATCTCCTGTTTTACAACTCCAAAATCTTTGTCAGATGAGCCTTGATTATTTAATGCTTTCAGAGCTATAGTTGCTGTGCAGAAACTATACACATTTCATTTCATACCACCACATACCAAAGTAAACATGACCAGTCCGGGGTTTTGACTTTTATTGACAGGTACTGACACAATTATTGATGTATTCCCTGTATATCACTATTACTCTGCCAATGTCTCATTTATTCAATGAAAACCATACCCATTTTTAAATACTGAGGGGTGACATTCTACTCCTTTCTATTTATTTGCCATGAATACTACAAGCTAGATTTGTACTCACTAGCCTCACAACACAGACTTAGCAGCCTGCTGGCATGGGTGTCCATGTTCATGGCCCTTTCATCTGCAGCTGTACAGGAGATACAGAAACATTTATGCATACCTGTCCATGACATACACAGGCTGGACTTTGGAAAACACTTATTGATACTGATACTTTCACAAGCTGGGATATTCCTCGCCCATGCATCTTGGACCCACCTGTCCAAGAGCCCCCTCTTCCTATGCTGTAAGTCAGCAAAGTGGTGTTAGACATGCTCACCAGTCCAAGGGATGCCAGTGGCACTGGTGAGGTCATGTGCAAGATGGTCCCAGGCCTCCTCTTTGTATTGGTAGCCCTGGTACTGGTCCTACAGCACTCTCCCTTCATAGTTTTGTACTAGGAGTCCAATCATGACCCTGAAATCCTGAATGCCCCAGCGCTGCATCTGAAACTCAACACCTTCACCAACACCAGCCATAGTGCCTGCAGTGGGTAGCTACAAGTGGTTCTGAGCTGTATTCCCACCTGCGAGGTTTAAATAGGGCTGATTTCCCACCCTTTGCTGTAATTGGACAGTTTTGAATATGCTGAGGTAAGCTAAGCAACAGGCAAACCCGCTTAGCAAAGATAAACACTGCTTAAAGGGGTAGATGCTAAGCACTGTTTACCAGTGCGCACATCCGGTTAGCTATGCTAATTATTATTAAGCATGCAAATTTAAGTAATGCTTACTCCAGCTAAGCATAGCTGACCGCAATTTACAATTCTTCAGCTTTCATTTGATGGATTATTATTATTATCATTATTATCATTATTATTATTAGTAGTAGTAATAGTAATTATTATTATCATTATTATCATTTTATGTGCTTTCATTACATGACATTCTTTTCTGGCTGTACTGTATGGGACACGTGTTTACGTGGGGGTTTCAAATCTGTACTTCACTGACACCTCACATTTGGGCCTGCTACACTACCCTGGTTAACATATATTTATTATTCACTACCTATTTCTAGAAAAATAAAGTTTTAGTGCTACTTTCACAAATAAAAATGAATTGTTTGTATTGGGCTCAAACCACAAATGACTACATGCTAAGTGAAAGCTCTAACCACTACTCTATTTCATTTTGACTGTTTTGGCTGTATAGTTCTATTTAGCTCCTTTGAATGTTTAAGCTATGCTATGCATAGCTGGCAACATGCACACCTTCTCAGTTACACTTAAACTTTATTGGGGAAGGGAAAAAAATGAAAATGTAACATTACTCTTATAAACTTATAAAGCTGCTAGAATAAATCAGTTTGTGTTAACATACATTTCTGGAAGGATATAAGTTATGAAACTCAAATGTATGTCACTATTTAGTGACTACAATCCTTAGATCATCCCAACTAGACTAGTCTGGATCCCAGATCTGCTGGTTTCAGGACTTTAGTTTGTGTTTCTGAGTGGTCCAGACCTTGTTGTGCCGTGGGAGGACTTTCTGCTTATCAGTGAGAGTGGTAAGCATTAGAGCAGTCTATCTGCCACAAGAGGAGTGGTTTCCAGCTCTGAAAATTACCTTAGTGGCTGTTTTGGGCTAATTCCTATCCCTTTCAAGTTTCTGAGTTAAAATCCCATGTTTGTGTGTATTTACGTGAGTTTGCGCATCATGCAGCACTGCTTAGCTAAGGTTAAACTATTCCCGGCACCTTAAAGTCTGCTCTTCAGTTTTTCCCTTAGAACTAGCCAGTTTCTTAATTGTAGCACTTGAATCTGTTTTTTGTGTATGACACTGGTTCAGAACAGCTGATAAACCACAAATCTCTGAAGCCCTCAGCCTTTCTCGCTATCTAGTAGCTAACAGCTCTTTTGTTACTTATCTTCCTCAAAGTTACCTCGAGGGAACAGCCTGAGTCCTTACTACCCTCACTGTCTTGAGGAAAAAGTGATTACCCAGGCATGTTCAAGGGACAGTTCTCAGTGTTCTCTCCTGTCTACCTGATGAATCTGGGCATCTTGGGGCAATGTAGCAATTGCCTCATGTACAGCGACAACCCTCTCCTCATACCATCCCACACAACAACCTGTGAGAGATGCATTTATCTAGCCAAACTGGAGGCAAAGCTCTCTCAACCCAAGACTGAACTTGTCAGTCAGGAGGAGAAGGCAAACACTTACTCCACACCACACACACCACACAGACCCAGTACATCTACACCACCAAGACCCACACATAGATACACAAAATAATTCTCAGAGGCTCTCAGTAAGAATCTACCCAAACAACAGAGAGCTCAAAAGCAGAAACACAAGCAACTTCTAGCCCTCACAACAATCCAAAAGACACATAACACACAGACTCAGTGTGCCACTCAACCACTGCACATAAGGCAAAACTACGTACGTAACACTTTGGTCATAGGCGACTCTATAGTCAGGCACACTGATGTTCCACTCACCAGAATAGACAAGGAGAAGGTTACTGTTAGCTGCCTGTCAGGTGTCAGGATCCACCACATAACCCAAGTACTCAGGTCACGCCACAATAAGTACAAATATGACTCAGTCATTGTCCATGTTGGTGTGAACGACCTGAGATGTACCTCCCTGGATTACATGAAAAGAGACATGGAGGAGCTCTCTGATCTTGTAATCTAGGCAGGTATGACTCTAACCCTGAGTAGCATCCTACCTTCACCACAATGATACCACAATGCAAGTACAAAATGATTAATTTCAACAATTGGCTAAGCTTCTAGTATCATTCAAAGGGGATCCAGTATTTTTCTGCCTAGGATGACATGGTCAACAGGCTATGAAGATTTGCCAGAGATGGCCTGCACCTGTCACCCCTGGGATTCCAGATACTGGCTAAGGCTCTTGCCACCTCTATAGTGACTTTTTTAGGCAAAGCTCAAAAAACAAAACCACAACCGTAACTGATACAGGCAAGCATAAACTGAGGGTAATGCTACTCAATGCTAGAAGTCTAAACTTTAAAATGCACTCACTCGAGGCACTCCTTAAAATGGAGAATATCGATATCTGTGCAGTGACTGAAACCTGGTTCAAGGCTGCAGAGGGCACCCCTACATTACCAGGATATAAATCATACCATACCTTTCGGCCATCAAATTCGAAACCGAAACATCAAGGGCGGAGGTGTTCCCATATTCATGAAGGACAACCACACCTCTAGGCTAGTTGCCCAACATAATTCATTCAAAATTATCCAAATGCAACTAACTCTGGGCAAAACTGCAATCCATATTGTAGGTTGCAACCGATCCCCCACCATGCCCCAGGATTCCCACTCTTCTTTTCTTGATTTAATAGAGAATATCAGGGTCCAGCCAAACACCTTAATACTAGGCGATTTCAACTACCCACCATTAACTGGGAAAAATACTCTTGTATCAACTCCTTCCCTGAATGCTTCCTATAATTCATAAACTCTAATGCCCTGGATCAACTTGTCTACACCCCTACCAGGGGCAATAATATCTTAGACCTAGTAATTACCAACATGAGTGACAGGTGCTCCACACCTGAAGTCAACTCTTTGTTGGTCAGATCTGACCATAAACTAATCACCCTAGATATCCACATCCCGCCCCACCCCCCACTAAACCACTGTAAAAAAACTTCTCCAAAGCCAACTTTGTGCTTCTTAAGGCAGAAGTGGCCAACGTCGCGACACTCATGCAGAAGGACAATACAATTACCACTGCTAAACATTATACAAACACAATCTATAAAAACATACATGGATGCATGGATTGTGCTATCTCTAATATAACCAAGATGCAGTCCTCTAAAAGAAGGAAACTAATCTGGTGTTCCCCTGCCATAAATAAACTCTACAACAGAAGAAAGAATCTGTTGCATAATAGAGTAAAATCTCAAAAGTGGAAGAGCTCCCTGGTCAGCCTCAGCAAAAAGCTGAGATCCCTCATAAAATCCGCCAAAGCGAACTATGAAAACAAAATTGCCACTGACTCGAAGGACAATCACAAAGCTTTCTACAGCTATGTCACATATCTCAATGGCAACACCAAGATCTGCTCTGAGTTACAGCACAATGACACAAAGTTCATGGAACCAATAGGTTTAGTGCCAACATTACCCCTCCTCACCTCCTAAGGGGCCCATATCCATACCAGAAGAATGTAGTGCCCCGGCAATCACAACTGAACAGGTGAAAACTGCACTATCAAAAGCCAAGAACACAGCATCCATGGGACTGGACAATATCCTTGCCTGTGTTAAAAATCCAAATCCACCAGAGCCACGAGAGCAAGAGACTTAAACCTCAACACGGATATAAATAGGACGTGCTGGAGGGACAGATTCATCACCCAGAGACTCCCTACACTATGGAACAGAATCCCAGTCCATGTGAGGCAGAGCCCCTCACTGACTCTGTTCAAGAGAAATCTTGACGAGTGGATGGGAGATCGTAGGTTTACCCCGGGAATCATCTCTGTATCACTGCTGGACAGAGGCACAGCAAACTAATGGGTATAGTATTCTCATCCTAAGGGGTGGTGAAAGCCACACACACTCTGGCTAGGCTTATAAATGCCCTAGGGCAGATAGCCTAGTATGAACCTATGAACCTATGAACCTATGAACATGAAATTCAAAATGAACTAGCCCCCCACCTAAGCACCATGTTCAATCATAGCCTCTCTACAGGCATTGTACCCACTGAATGCCACACAGCAACAGTTGTACAACTCCACAAAAGAGCAGTCACCACAGACCCCAGGAACTATTGCCCTATTAGCCTGATGAGCCTGGTCTGCAAGGCCATGGAAAGTATCATCATGGAACTCATAAACAAGGATATTGGTAACTTCCAAACTCTGGACCCCACTCAGTTTGTATTTGTGAAGGGCAGATTATGTCTCCAGAACCTGATTAACTTATGTGAAACAGTCAACAAAGATGTGGGCAAGAGTAAGACAGTCCACAAAGCCTATCTCAACCTCACCAAGGCTTTCAACACTACCCCCCATTCTGGCATCATAGATAAACTCACCAATTTGGGTATAAATCCATACATCATGAGATGGGTCTCTAACTGTATCACTGACAGAACCCACAATGTAAAAACTGAGGACTCCAAATCTGACTCCAAACCTGTTACAAGTGGTGTGCCACAGGGTTCAGTCTTGGGTTCCCTCCAGGTTTGGATTTATGTCTCTAAAGTACAGGCTAACACAGAGGGCCTCTGGCTGACAAAGTTCACAGATGACTGCAAATTGGGTGGCATAGCTGAGTCTCCAAATGACATGGACATCCTACAGAAGGGCCTCACTGAAATTGATGCCTGGTATCAGAGCCATGGCCTTAAGCTCAATGCCAAAAAGTGCATTTTCATCTCCTTTGGCAAAAACCCTGTACCCATGAACTATCACATAGGTGGCAGCCTACTTAACACTGAAGGCATGATAAGAGACCTCAGGACTCTAGTGGACAGCAGCCTCTTATTTTATAATCACATTGCCACAGTAGTCAGGAAATCCATCTACATGGCACACCTCATTATGAAAGGGTACTCATCCAGGGAAAAAAAAGGTCATTGTCCCCCTCTACTTGGTTCTCATCAGAGCCATTATAGAGTACAACTCCCCATTTGGAGTGTACCTCACAAGGTATCTGCAACAGCTGGAAAAGCCACAAAAATACCCCACAAAGAGGATTATGGGACTCAAACAGTTACCCTATGCTGACCACCTCAAAAAAACTCCAGCTTTACTCTACAGCATATCACCTACTCTGTGGTGATCTATGCCTAACATACAAAGCTATGTAAAACCCAGAGCTGTTGGACTTGCTACATCTAAAGAAATCCCAATCCCTCAGAGCCACATGCTCTAGAGTCCTAAACCATGTCACCACAATCAACAGAACATACTGGAGGGATATATTCCTGTCCCAGAGACTTCCCATACTCTGGAACAAGTTGCCTATCTATGTCAAGCAGAGTTCTTCACTACATTTTTCAAGAATAATCTTGATGAGGGGATGGGTAATAGGAAAAGCATTCCAGGATTCACTTTGGTGGACCTACTAGACAGGGGCACAGGTAAACAGCATCCATGGGTGGCGAACGCCAGGGAACCTTGTTGGCTAGGGTTGCATAGGCCCTAGGGCCAATAGCCTAGTAGCTACCTAAGAATCTATGAACCTATGATTTGTCAGACAAGAGGGATATGAGGAAAGGCCAAACATATAAGGGAAAACTCTGGACATTCTGCAAAAATTTGGGCAGTTGAGAGCTATGTTATGGGGGGGCTGTGCATCTGTATTTTGTGATAACTGTCTGTGGACACTGTCAGTTGCTTTAGAATTGATGTACGCCAATTCTTGAGTGCAGCGGGCATGTGTAGTGTACAAGCAATGCTTGGACACACCCACTGCACTCATACATGGATCGTGTCCATGTAGAGACTACAGTAGCATGCCTTCATTAATATGCAAGGCGCACTGCTGTTCTACATGGGCACGGCCCGCTCTGTGCAGGAATAGTACTATTCCTGTATGGAGTTTAATGAATCCAGGGGATTTTTTTTGGAAGCTCAGAATCCTCTAGTTGTCTGGTATCTCAGCTCACAGTTGAGGCTGGTAGCCCATCTCAGTTTAGCTCTGTAGAAATAAGAAATATTTGGAACATGTAGATGTTAAATAAAATCAAGAATTAAATACACAGGAGGTTCAGATTCAAAGGTTTACTAGTGTACACCAGGAGGCAAAAAACGTACAAGTACAGAATTTTGTCTGACATGAAACAGGAAGCACACAATTTTATATAGGTTTAACATTCAAGCTATGCCCACCTTACTGACGTGATATGTCACAGGGCATCTACATCACTTTAGCTTGCAGTCTTCTATTCATAAAGCTGTTGATGCTGTATATTTAAAAAAAAAACTTTTCCTCTAGATACAATATGGCCTTGCTATCCAGCTGGTCAGACATAATGTCTTTCTGTAAAGTTACTTCTTCAAGGTTTCATATCAGTTCGAATACAATAGCAGATTCAGTCTTTTAATAATCTTCTTTGTTCTCTGTTACACTTTCCTACCAGCTGCGTGCTTATCTCAGTAACACATATACAAGGCCAAATCATTCCAGCAGGAAAGAGCAGAAGATTTCATTATTTCACACATTTAATTTCCTGACCCAGCAGATAATCATTTGTGAAAAGCATAAACATTAAAACTTGCTAAGCTAGCATCTGCCAGGGACGAAGGTCAGTTTTGCTTCAGGCCACACTACAGTTTCAAAACTACTTACATTTACACATGAATTAATCCTTACTGTTATATGATTAATAGAATAAAATGCATTATATACTACTTTGCTTTTAAACTAGCATTTCTCATATATTCAAATATACATTTTTCTAACATTTTCCCCCTATTAATACTTTTTATTCTATTTTGAAGTATGCATAGTGTCATTTCATCTCCTAACCTTTTCCACTTAGGATTTTCAGCTAGGTGAGTCATTCAATCTATACTTCAGAAAAAATGTCATCTGAGATCAACTTTTCAATTTCAATATCTTGGTACAAAGTTTCAGTAACAGATACATCAATAAAATCTTTGATTAATCTTTTCATGCAGGGAATTCCACAGCAAACACATGCTCCTATTAGGAGTATACCCACACAAATGGCAATCAGAATATTCATTAGGATGGAACCCCATCCCCCAAATAGATTCTGGAAAAAGTCCATCAGTGGGTTTGGGCCTGGTTCAGTCATGGCTGATACTTGCTGAATTACCTCTAGGTGATTATTGATTTCATGCCTATTATCTGGTATGTACGCACAGCATTCTTCTTTGATAAGCGCGCACGTACCATCTCTCGCCGCTAGGGTGAAGTCAAGAGCCATCCGATTCTGTAGCGCAACAGTTCTCATTGAATTCAGTTCATCAGTCACCAGTTCTAGGGTGGAAAAAGTTGCATTACTCATTACTTCAAGAAGTTTTGACAACTTTCTCAGCTCCCAGATTGATTTGACTGCTCCATAGGCTGGGAATATTCCTGCCCAAGATATAACACTGTCACTCAAGTCCATATGAGTCAATTTGCTTTTATCTTTCACTGAATTGTGATCTTTCCAGCCAGCTTTGATCTTTCCAACTGGATTCACAGGTTTCTCAAATGGACCTTCGGGTTTTCGGGCTGCTTCTCTCACGTTTCGTATCTTACCCAAAGGTAATTCTGCAGTATGTCTTATTGCCGGAACCAAGTAACCCAAAAAATAACTGCCAGACCAATTCTCAGGTAACCATTTATACGCCTTTTTCCCACAAATAAAATAACAGTTTTCTACTTTAGTACTAATACGCATCAGCCCTGCATGAAACATTTTCTGAGCTATAACTGACAATTGTTTAAACAAAACTGGATTCTTGTGAATGTCATTCATGGTTGTTTTCAATGAGTTCAAATATGAGTCATAATTAGTATTGCAAAAAGTATTGCCATTACTATTCTTAATGTAACATCGGTAAGATATGGTTATATTACAATTGCTCCAGCCCACCTGGAGGGTATCATTTTTATAAAAGCATACAATTCCTTTTTGTGTGACAGGTAAAAATAAAGCTATTTTGTCCTGTGATCTCACAGTTCCTGTATCAAAGAGTAAATTTTCCCAAGTCTCATTTATCCCCAAAGGGACAGCGGATATTATCAGTCCTCCATATGCTGTTGGTATAGCTGTACAAACCCAGCAATTTGAAATGTTCATAGTCTCTGCATATACACGTTTCATGGCTAGGTATGTGTTAAAATTTGGATGCCAGTCTATAGATGTTTCATCACGCCTTCCCACTTTCACTTGTGTGGTTGTGTGTAGAATAAACCACAACAAGAGGAAAATTGTCACAATTACAGTCAATAAATGTATACTCAACAAAATGATTATGCAACATCTCTGGGGCTGATCTAGATTTCTATTCGCTTTGTTTTTGGCCATCTCGGTCTGGTTGTGTATCAGTCACAAAGTTTTTATCAAGTTGAAAGTTTTTTACCGGTTTGCAGTGTGTCAAATGAACCCAAGACATCCTCTCGGCCACTCTGACTGCAGTAGGCGTTGCCAACAGAACCTGGTATGGTCCTTCCCACTTTGGACTCGCCCAATTCTTCCTTTTCGTCACTTTCAGCCACACGTACGTCCCCGGGGCCAAGACTGCTTCCACTGGTCTGGTCTGTTCCTTATCTGAAAAAGAGTTAAACTGCAAAACAGATTTATTTGTTAACAGTTTCCTCATATAACTAGCTAATGAACTGTCAGCCTCTTGCTCTGCAGGCATGAGAGCTTTCCACTGAGGCACATAATATGCTCTCCCAAAAAGCATTTCAAAGGGAGTCAAACCCTTTACATTTGGAACTGTTCTCATACTCAGCAGTGCTAAAGGCAGACAGTGTATCCAATTCTTTTGGGTCTCCTCAACTAGCTTCCTAAGCTTACTTTTGAGGGTACCATTGTACCTTTCCACCAGTCCTGCTGATTGTGGGTGGTAAGCACAATGGTTCTTTAAGGAGATACCAAAAAATCTCCCAAGTTGGTGGATTGTCTGGTTTACGAAATGTGTGCTGTTGTCACTATAAATCCTTTCTGGAATGCCAAATCTAGGGATTACTTCTTTTATCAGGGCTTTTGCCACTGTTGCTGCATCCGGTTTTTTGGTTGGAAAAGCTTCTACCCATTTGGAAAACATGTCTACAATAACTAAACAAAACTTTTTTCCCTTCACATTTATTCAATTCTATGAAATCCATACAAATAGTATGGAACGGATACGGTGGTATAGGAAAACTTCCTTGCTTGGTTTTAAATGCCCCTTGTGCATGATGCTTGTTACAAGTATGACAAGCTGCACAACATTTTTTTGTGTAGTTTGTATATCCATATGTTTGGAATATTCTATTTACTAACTGTACCATCCCCCCTGTTGAGACATGGCACTGCCAATGGCTCAACAAAGCTGCATATCTAAATAAATTAGACGGCAATATTGGTTTTCTTTCTTTGGAAATGTACAGTCCATTCTCAAGAATTGCACCTCGTTTTACCCATTTTTGTTTTTCTGCTTTTGTAGTAAGCATCTGCATTGTTTTTAACATGTCTAAATCTAAAATCTCAGAGGGTTGTAATTCCTCATTTAAAAGTAAAGTTTCTGAGTCTGAGGCTGCTTGCTTTGCAGCTGCATCAGCTCATGCATTGCCTTTCGAAATCTTATCCTGTTGTTTTGTATGAGCTACACATTTACAAATAGCTACTTTGGTAGGTAACTGAATAGATTCTAATAACTCCAAAATAAATTGCATGATTAATAGGTTTTCCACTAGATGTTATCATTCCTCTATTTTTCCATTGTTGTGCAAATACATGTACTGTAGAAAAAGCATACTGACTATCAGTATATATGTTTACACACTTGTTTTTTGCTAAAGTACATGCCCTCGTCAAAGCTATCAATTCTGCTGCTTGTGCAGATAAGTTATGTGGTAAGGATTGGGCTTCTAGAATTTCAGTGTCTGTAACTACTGCATACCCTACCAGATTCTTTCCTGTAGGACCCCTTCTGCATGAGCCGTCCACATAATATGTCACCTCGGCATTATCCAAGGGCATATCTGTGAGATCTTGTCTAGGTAAAGCTAACTGTTCAATTTCCTGCAGGCAGCTGTGTGGTGTGCCATCCGCAGGAGTTGGAAGTAATGTTGATGGATTTAATGTCGTACATCGTTCAATTGTCATATGAGGTTGGCTCAGCAGTATAGTCATACATGAAAGATGTCTAGCAGGAGAAAGGTATGCCACTTTTTCTTGCAGTAAAATTATTGCAAATGCATGAGGCACTCTCAATGTGAGAGAGTGGAATAACACCACTGAGGCTGAAGCTTGTACTGCCATTGCGGCTGCAACTACTGCTTGTACACAGTGAGGCAAAGATCGCGCCACGGGGTCTAACTGTGATGAATAGTAGGCTATGGGGCATTGCTTGTTCCCATGTTGTTGCGTCAATACTGACGTCATATATCCTTGTTTGCAATCTATGGTCTGAAAAAATGTTTGTGATAATTTGGAAGTCCTAAAACTAATGAAGAAGCTATCAACTGCTTCAACCTGCAGAAAGCCGTTTCTGATTGGGTTGTCCATTGTAAAATATCTTGTGCTGCCATTGGTGTCTTATATATCAAGTCAGTCAGTGGATCAGATTCCAAAGCATAATTTGGTATCCAGCTCTGGCAGAAATTAGTTGTACCCAAGAAAGGCATCATTTCCTTCTTGGTTGCTGGTTTAGGTGTTTGCAAAATTGCTGTTTTTCTTTCCTCATCTAGTATTCTACCTTCATTGGATATTACATATCCCAAGTATCTAATTTGTTTTCTCTAAAGTTGTAACTTACTTTTGTTGTGTTTTACTTGTGTTGCTAAAAATTTCAATAATGCCACAGTATCTTCCCTGCATTGTTGCTGGGTGGGGGCTGCTAGCAAGATGTCATCTACATAAAGTAGAATTTGACTACCTCCCGGTGGGGTAAACCCTGCCAGGTTGCTAGCCATTTCTTGTGCAAATATTGTTGGACTCTCACAATATCCCTGTGGTAGTCGAGTATATGTATACCTTTTACCCTGAAATGTAAATGCAAACCAATATTGACTATCAGGATGTATAGGTATCAAGAAGAAAGCATTGCTGATATCTACCACAGAGAAATACTTCTGTTGTGGTTTTAGATCATTTAACAAAGTATGTGGGTCTGCACCGTAGGTGCTCTAGGTATTACTGCATTATTTACAGCTTGTAAATCTTGTACCATCCGCCATTCCCCATTCGCTTTTTTAACAGGAAATAAGGGTGTATTACATGGTGAATCAGGAGATTCTACCAGTACTCCTTCTTTGAGTAATGCTGCTATTATAGGCTTAATTCCTATTTCTGCATCCTTTCTCAAAGGGTATTGTCTTTTCTGTGGTCTAAAAGCTGACTTTGGGGTAATTGTAACTGGTCCTGCTGTTCAAATAAGTCCTACATCTGACTTGCCTGTTGATCAAAGAGTTGTTGGAATTTCACATAAGGCCTTTTCTTCTTCTTCTAATAAAAATGCTAATCAGCTGTCCTCGCTAGATTGCAAGTGTACAGCTGGATGTGTCTGTGTCAACCAATTCAGTTTTTGTTTCTGTATCCCTTGTTCTGACAGTTCTAAATCAGTCTGTTTCTCCCATGTTGTTACTTTTTCTCCTAAGTCTGCCCATTTTACACTTTTATTCTTTGTCAAGCTGACATATGGTAACCGATTTGATCTATATAATGCAAGGAATTCTTGAGGTAATGAACAGCTGACTACACTGTTCCCCTCAGTATCCCAGTACAAAGTACGCAATACTAGTCTAGTTGCACGATTTCTGAATAATTCTTGCTCATATTCTCTATCAGATCCTGGTGTAGTACAGTAGTATAGAGTACAGTGTAAAAAATGCTGTCGATCAGTGTCGAGGGAGGGGGCTTTACTGATGGCTACGTTCATCAGTTCCTCGGTTACTGCCCCTGGACCAGTCGTGACTAGGTCCTGGCTGTACCAGTAAAAAGTTTTACCCTCAGATCGCACTACAAAGGTATTCATTTGTCTCTGCACCTCCATACCTTGTACAGTTGGAACTACTGCTATGCCAAATATCTGCATAAGGTCCCTGCCCAATAGGTTTACTGGACACTTTGCAGAAACAACAATTTTACTTCTCTGGGTCATACCTGAAACAGGGTCAGTTATTGCTATATCATGGGAAAGTGGTTCCCTGTATAGCTGTCTATTTGCGGCTTTTACTAGTATATAATCAGGTGATTCAGAATGTTCTGGTAACGTGGAGGGGTGTATCAAAGTCTGTGATGCTCCTGAGTCACACAGGAATTTGACTTCCCTTCCCTCCACCAGAAGTGTAACTTCCGGTTTTGTATCTGCTAAGTAGAGCTCTAAGCTCAATAATGCTAAGTTCAAAATTTCACTTTCTTCATCCTCCATATCTACTTGCACTTCCTCTACTCCTTCTATCACATTTACGTCTGTTTTCTGTTTATTAACTTTTCTTGATGATTTCTGACTTTCACATGATGTATCTTCACTATCATATAGTCAGTCCTCATCTCCCTTATCTTCTGAAATTACCTTTTTGTTTTGCTTACAATCCCTTGCTAGATGTCCCTTTTTCCCCGCAATTGAAGCACTCACCTCTCTTTTTCCTCTCTTCAAAATCTTCTGATCATTTGTCAGACTGTTTCCCTGGGCATTCTTCTTGCCCTTTTTACCTGACTGCAATACAAATACTTCAGCTCCGTCTTCAGCAGTGAAGACTTGCACCTTCTTTTTCTTTTTACTATTAAAATGTCTTTCAGCATGTCTAGCGTATTCAAGTAAGGCTTGTAGCCTCCCTGTTCGATGGTCTATCATATGCTTTGTAATGAAGCTACTAATAGGTGCAATGCAACCTTTCAAAAATGCATTTTTTAATTGTTGTTCATACGGGGAATCATTCGTTTGGTTCTCAGGAACCGACATACCGCTATGATTATTAAAACATTCTAATAATATAGCATAATACCCATCTATTGTCTCATTTTCCTGTTGTATGCATTGATTAATGCAAGTCCAGTCTGCTCTAGGTTTCCATTTCTCAGAGATTCGGTCTGTCAGACCTTTCACTCTGTTGTCTAACTCTGCGTCACTATGTGGGAGGGGTTTAAGCTCTGCATTACGAGGATTCCAGGTGCCACAAATCATGTGCCAATCTGGACCTATAATTTGTCTTACTACTTTTTCTACTTCTTCCCCATTCAAGTGGTAACTCAATCTCATGCCTTGTAAATCTTCCAAAAATTTCGTAAAATTAACTTTCGGATGGGGAATTCCCTCAGTAGCCTTCCGGATATCCTCCGGTGACCATGGCCTGTATACTAAGAGTGTTAGGTCCTGCCCTTCCTGTCCTGCCTGAGGATTTGGAACTTCTATAAGTGGGCATATTTCTTCCTCACTCTCATCCTGTAGGTTTCTTTCTATTTGATATGATTCTGTGTCCCTATGTGTTTTACGTGTTCGGGACCTAGTTTCAATAGGATCTCTAACAAATGGTTGTGGTCTTGCTGAAACTTCAGGATAAAGCGGAGGCGGACCAGCCTGTCCACTCGCTTCATATCCTGAAAAGGGTAAGGGAGGGAGCAAGGGGGGAGGAGGAGGGAGAGCTGTCGCTATTACCAAGTTATTATCCTCTTTGTCTAAGAATAATGTTTTTGAATGTTTCAGCTTCTGCTCTCTACGATTTGTTTCCTCAATCCACCTATGTGCCTGAGGAATGCCTAATTGGCATTGCTTTTTTGCCTGACCTCCTGGATCAGATTTAAGCTGTTTAAGGAGTTTAACTAGTGAAGTTTTATCTAGTTCACCATCAAATTCATATTTACTAACCCATTTCGTATAATACCTAACGTTATCAGAACGTTGTAATTGCATGTATTTTGCGTCTTCGGTTAGGGGCGGATCTCGCGATGTTTTAGTGCACTGATTTCCCATGGCAAAGAAAATGTTACGTAACCCTTTTTATCACGTGATATCAAGTTCTCAGTTCCTGTTCACAGTTTATCTAGAATAACTGCCTACCTTATTCTGTTACCCTGATCTATGACCAAATATACAGTACTTCCTTTTGTCCCTGATCTGCAAAACAAATCTTGACAACAATATACTGTAACCTAGTCCCTGATCTAAAACAGAAAAAAGGCAATTTCTTCCTACCTGAGCCTCCGGTATTGACCTGTCCAATGTCCACTCTTTGGCCACAGATCAGAAAGTGGCCAGCCTCTTTAAACGACAATTCAGTCGGAGGTCTTTTCACCCAAGTAGAACCGTTTTGGTAACTTCTCCTGCGCAGTATTCGACCACCGGTAGACTCTGATCTGCAGCTGTCTGAGGGAATTTTCTGGCTCAGAAGGACCAAACTGTTAAATAAAATTAGGAATTCAATACACAGGAGGTTCAGATTCAAAAGTTTACTAGTGTACACCAGGAGGCAAAAAACGTACAAGTACAGAATTTTGTCTGACATGAAACAGGAAGCACACAATTTTATATAGGTTTAACATTCAAGCTATGCCCACCTTACTGACGTGATATGTCACAGGGCATCTACATCACTGTAGCTTACAGTCTTCTATTCATAAAGCTGTTGATGCTGTATATTTAAAAAAAACTTTTCCTCTAGATACAATACGGCCTTGCTATCCAGCTGGTCAGACATAATGTCTTTCTGTAAAGTTACTTCTTCAAGGTTTCATATCAGTTCGAATACAATAGCAGATTCAGTCTTTTAATAATCTTCTTTGTTCTCTGTTACACTTTCCTACCAGCTGCGTGCTTATCTCAGTAACACATATACAAGGCCAAATCATTCCAGTAGGAAAGAGCAGAAGATTTCATTATTTCACACATTTAATTTCCTGACCCAGCAGATAATCACTTGTGAAAAGCATAAACATTAAAACTTGCTAAGCTAGCATCTGCCAGGGTCGAAGGTCAGTTTTGCTTCAAGCCACACTGCAGTTTCAAAACTACTTACACATTATGTTATATGATTACTGTATACTGAATATATTACTGTTATATGATTAATAGAATAAAATGCATTATATACTACTTTGCTTTTAAACTAGCATTTCTCATATATTCAAATACACATTTTTCTAACAGTAGACAAGCAGGAAACATGGGATTAATAAGGGAAAGGTAAAAATGTGGATGTTGTTCAAAATTTCCTTCAGTTGAAGAAGGTGAAAGTGTGTACATCTGGGGTTATAGTAGAGCTAAATGCCCCAAAAATGTATTTGTAATTCAAACATGGTTGTTTACATTGCTTTGTGCAAAATATGCAACTATTTTTACACTGGGAAAACCGAAGGGGTTTTAAATGTGTACATATATTAACACTTGCAAGATATTAAGAAACGTGATATGAAAAATGCTTGGGTCTATATTACAGTGTCGAACTAATATAAGTTCGAATGTTGTAATATCAAACCCTAAAGTCCAAAAACCAACAATAATGAAAACACAGAACAGCGATTTTTTTTCCCCAGGGAAAGACAAAAAAAAAAATTAAACCTTAAACTTAAACTAAAGTGGGGGGCTTTGCCCCCACACCTCCCAATATAGGGGGCTGTGCTCACCACACACCCCCTGCTTAAATATCAAAACTCTGAGATCGTACCACAGTGGAGGAAATAGCAAAGCCCTGAAAATGGCCCACAGATTTTTTTCCCCTGGGAAAAAATCGATGTGCCGTGGCTTCACTATTTTTGGTTTTCAGACTTTTGGGTTCGATATTACAATGTTCGAAGTTATACAAGTTTGACATTGTAATATAGACCCAAAATGCTCTTGGAGACATTCAGAGTCATGAGGGGCATACCTATTCCTTTTTTATAGTGGATACTGTTGAGTATAATTTGAGAGGGGGCCCATAGAATGGCAACTGAGAACAAAGGCAATGGGTCTAAATGGGTTAAATGACCAATTATCTGTGAGACGCTTCTTATAATTAAAATCAATTAGTTGAAAAAAGGTTTTCCACTTATATGTATCAATTGCTTTTTTAGGATGGTTCATGATTTTATATGCATTATTTTTATATTACGTATGTATTTCTTAACATGTATTACAGCTTTCATACTTTGCATTTTGAAGGAAGGAATGAATTGTTCTTGATGCAATCTATTTAATGTATATAATTAATTAGGATTGAACGGGGGGGGTGGAGTTTTAAGCAGTATAAAACCAAATGCTGTGTTTGTACATACTACTTTGATGAAGTTCCGTATTATCAGGATGAAAGTGCTCAGTTTTTTTTATTCACTGTTCTGATTAAAAAAAGTATTGGTGGTGCAGTTCATGAACAGAATTGGTCTTATTTATATTTCTACTGCTTAGACTGGAAATCCTACAATTATCATTGATAATACAGTTTGTTGTTGGGGACTGAAGCGATGAGTGTTGGTGTTTATAAAGGAAAACTTGTATGTCCGTCGAGCTGTGGACAAGTCCGAAATGAGGAGATGACAGATCTTAAACTTATATACGGCTGGAGAACTCTACATCCAGACAAAACAGACTTTCATCTATGGCTCGATGGCTTTACATCCAGACAAAACACACTTTTCATTAATATCTAACAGGGTAGGATGCGCTAGTATAATTTTGGTTGCTATCTATGAGTTAACTATCACAAGTTATTGAAGTGACACCCATATCTTGTTCCCTGTCTGACCACTGTGCAGTAAGTCTTATATTACATAACAGGGTACAGGTTACAAAGAAGCCAGAGATTAAATCCACTTTTGCTAAAAAATAAAGAATCAGTGGAGAAAGTATGAAGATGGGTAAAGGAATTTTGGAACGAGCATCCATTTAGTGAGTTTTCATTGCCTTCTTATAGGGAATATTTTAAATTTAAAATTAAGATATAAGATGTTTGTATACCAAGGGATGAAGAAAGGAGTAAAATAACTCTGAATAAATAATGGCAGAAGGAATTAAAGATTAATGAGAAACAATATAAAGTGCATTGCTGCCAGGATAAGAACATGATAGACCAAATAAAGTAACTGCAGTCTGCTACTAAAACAATATCCATTTTGGAAGTACATAACAAGTGGAAAAGGTACTCAATGTTTTACTGGGACAGAAAAATCAGTTTTCCAAATGTTTTAGCTTGCACATTAAAAGAAAGATGAGGCTTAATGATAATACCGATACTAAAGCTTGAAATGGGGATATAACTATGTGGCCTGTGAAGATTAATCAGATACTGGTAAATAACAAAAGAGAAAGTGAAAAAATAGAAGTGCAAAGTTTAAAAAAAAAAAAAAAAAAAATCTTGTTTTCCCGCCTTACTGAACTAGAATAGTCCAGTCTTCAGAGTTTGCTGATCTCTGGGCTTTGGCTTGGTTCCTGTGCTATTCCATATCCTTATTTGGATAAAGGGAAGCTTCTTTGTTCACCAGTGGGAGTGGGGAGCACTGAGCAGCCTATTTGTCCCTAGAGCAGTGGTTCCAGACAGAAACTTGTAGTCTATTGGCCATTTTGGGTCAATTCCTAGCTCTTTTCAACCAACTACTATAAAGACCGCTTTAGCGCTTTTGCATGATTTAGCGGAGTTGCCCATAGAGCACCATCGGGCAGCCGGTTAAACAAGGTTAAACTATTTCTGGCTCCGTAAAGTCTGCTTTTCAATTTTTCCCATAGAACTTCTCTACTTGCAATCTAAACAGTCTATTCTCTATCTCAAAAGCTCAGCACTTGCTCCTAAAGCATTTTTATATAGGTAAAGCTCAGCACTTGCTCCTAAAGCATTTTTATATAGGTAAAGTACTTGTATACTAAACAAAGTACTACATTAGCCTAGAATCCCCTTGAGTACCCATTTCCCTATAGGTCCCTTCTGACTCAGTTACACAGCAAACTTTTTCACTTTTTCTAGCATGTCAAGGGTCAGTTGCTAGCGTCCTCTCCTGTTCAGCTGGTGAATCTGGGCATCTTGAGGCAATGTTACAATTGCCTCATGTACACAGACAACCCACTCCTTCTCCCACAAAACACAAATACATGTGACAGATGCAACTATATAGCCAAACTGGAGGCTGAGCTCTCTCAACTCAGGACTGGCAAGACCAGACAGGAGGAGAAGGAAACCACGCACACCACAAACCCAGTTTCACATAGAACTATCACAACTGCAAAACAAACACATAAACACACAAAGACATACTCAGAGGCACTGATCAAAAATCTACCAAAACTACAGAGGCCTCCAAAGCAGACACCCAAGCAACTGCCACCTCAAGACATAAGACATGCAACACATAGTTCTCAAAGTCAGTGTGCTAAACAGTCACAGCCCTTAAGGCCAAACACAATGCCAGACACACTTGTTATAGGTGACTCCATAGTCAGACACACTGACGTCCCACTCACCAGACTGAACAAGGAAAATATCACAGTAAGCTGCTTGTCAGGTGCTAGAATCCGCCACATAACACAAGCACTCAGGTCACTCCACAGCAAGTACAAGTATGACTCAGTCATTGTCCATGCCGGTGTGAACGACCTGAGACGTACCTCCCTGGACTACATGAAAAGAGACATAGAGGAGCTCTCAGATTATGTAGCCCAGGCCGGTATGACCCTGACCCTGAGCAGTATCCTACCCTCACCAAGAATGATGCCACAATACAGAGACAAAATGATCAGCTTTAATAATTGGCTTAATTACTGGTGTCATTCTAAGGGGATCCAATGTCTCTCTGCCTGGGATGACATGCTTTACAAGCCACGCTGCTTCGCAAGGGACGGCTTGCACCTGTCATCCCTGGGCTTCCGGATATTGGCAAAGGCTCTTGCCACCCCCATAGTGCCTTTTTTAGGCAAGGCTCAAATGATAAACCTACCGCCCTAGAAAACAAAAATGGAGAAAAACTAAGGGTAATACTGCTCAATGCCAGAAGTCTAAACCTCTAGATGCATGCCCTCGAAGCCCTCCTCAGTATGGAGAACATCCATGTCTGTGCTGTGACTGAAACCTGGTTCAAGGCTCCTGAGAGCACCCCAGCACTATCAGGTTATACCTCATATCATGCGTTCCGGCCCCAAAATCCGGACCGAACCACAAAAGGAGGGGGAGTATCCATATTCATAAAGGATACCCACACCTCCAGGTTAGTGGCAACGCACGAAGCATCGGAGACCATCCAGGTGCAATTAACCATAGGTAAAACTGCCCTACAGTTTGTAACATGCTACAGACCACCTTCTCAAACCCAGGAAACCCGCACAGCCTTCCTGAAGACACTGGAGAGTATGAATGTCTCTCCAAACACCATCATATTGGGTGACTTCAACTACCCAAACATAGACTGGGAACATTACTCAAGCCCCAACACCCTAGCCCAAAGGTTCCTTGAGTTCATAAACTCAAATGCTATGGAACAACTAGTCACCATTCCCACAAGAGGAGAAAATATACTAAACCTGATCATCACAAACATGGGGACAAAATGCTCCACACCGGAAGCATATCCCTCATTGGTGAGATCAGACCATAAATTAATCTCACTGGAGATCCACATCCCGCCCCCACCCCCAGCAAAAAAGACCACAGTGAAGAACTTCTCAAAAGCAAACTTCACACTTCTTAAGACTGGAGTGGTATTCTTCAAGGCCCCTGAGCCAGTGGAAACCACAACCCACGCTGCTGAAACCCTTACAAATGCCTTCTACGAGCACCTCCAGGAATGTATGGATCAAGCAATCCCTAATAAAATCAAGACCCTTTCCACCAAAGGTAGGCGCCCGGCCTGGTGGACTCCAGCCATAAACAAACTCTACAACAAGAGGAGAAAGCTACTACATGACAGAGCAAAATCCCTAAATGGGAAGGCATCTCTGATCAATACTAGCAAAAAACTACGATCACTCATAAAATCATCCAAGGCCAACTTTGAGAGAAAAATCGCTAATGACACAAAAGACAATCATAAAGCCTTCTTTAGCTATGTTAGAAACCTGGGTGGAAACTCCCAGATATGCTCAGAATTAGTCCAAAATGATAAAAAAATCACTGAACCCACAGACATTGCCAACATACTGGCAGACAGGTTCAGTGCAAATTTCTCCCTCCCTCCCCAAAGGAGAAATATCTATCCCACCAGAGTCTAGCCTCCCAAACATCTCAGATGCCCAGGTGAGAGCTGCTCTCTAAAGCAAAAACACAGCATCAATGGGACGGACGGTGTCCCCGGCTGTGTGCTACATGAACTCAATGAGGAACTAAACCCACACATAAGGCTGCTGTTTAATCTTAGCCTTACTACAGGATACGTACCCAAAGAATGGCGTATGGCAACTGTGGTCCCACTCCACAAAGGCGGTGCTTCTACGAACCCTGGAAATTGCCGCCCCATAAGCTTGATGAACCTTGTCTGCAAAGCTATGGAGAGGATCATAATGGAACTCATAAATAAAGACATTGGGGACCTACAGACACTGGATCCTACCCAATTTGGCTTTGTCAAGGGCAGATCCTGCCTCTTGAACTTGGTCGACTTTTTTGAAACAGTCACTAAGGCCATTGATGAGGGTAAGGCAGTTCACACAGCCTACCTTGACCTAGCAAAAGCGTTCGACACAATACCCCACTCGGGCATCATAGAAAAGCTCACCAGCTTAGATGTAAACCCATATGTCACAAGATGGGTTGCAAACTGGCTCAAGGACAGAACACACAGGGTTAGAGTTGCTGGTGCCATGTCAGACTCTAAGCCGGTCACGAGCGGTGTCCCACAGGCCTCAGTCCTGGGCCCCCTCTTGTTCGGCATTTATTTTTCTGAAGTGCAGGCAAACATAGGGGGATTGTGGCTGACAAAATTTGCAGATGTCTGCAAACTGGGCACCATAATTGACACTCCATCAGACACAGACATCCTCCAGAAAGGTCTCATAGAAATGGATAACTGGTGCAAGAGCCATGGCCTTAAGCTAAATGCCAAAACATGTATAGTCATACCCTTTGGGAAAAACAAGGTAACCCCTAATTACCACATAGGTGGTAATCCATTAAACACGGAAGAAGTTATCAGGGACCTGGGGACCCAAGTTGACAGTAACCTCTCTTTTGACACTCACATTGCCAAAGTGGTTAGGAAGACCTTCTACATTGCCCACCTGATCATGAAGGGATTCACATCCAGATCAGGAGAGGTCATTGTACCCCTGTACTCTTCACTTATCAGACCAATGATTGAGTACAACGCCCCATTCGGAATGTACCTTACCCGACACCTGCAGCAGTTGGAAAGACCCCAAAAGTTCCTCACCAAAAGGATAAAGGGGCTCAAACATATGTCATATGATGCCCGACTGAAGAAACTCCAGCTCTATTCAGTCGCATACCGTCTGCTCAGAGGTGATCTGTGCCTGACATACAAGGCCATGTCCAACCTGGAATTAATGGACATGCTCCACCTCAAAAAATCCAAATCCACCAGAACCACGAGAGCAAGAGACTTAAACCTCAACACGGATATAAATAGGACGTGCTGGAGGGACAGATTCATCACCCAGAGACTCCCTACGCTATGGTACAGAATCCCAGTCCATGTGAGGCAGAGCCCCTCACTGACTCTGTTCAAGAGAAATCTTGACGAGTGGATGGGAGATCGTAGGTTTACCCCGGGAATCATCTCTGTATCACTGCTGGACAGAGGCACAGCAAACTAATGGGTATAGTATTCTCATCCTAAGGGGTGGTGAAAGCCACACACACTCTGGCTAGGCTTATAAATGCCCTAGGGCAGATAGCCTAGTATGAACCTATGAACCTATGAACCTATGAACCTATTACTGAGTTTCTAGCTGAAATACAATAACTGGTTATCAAATTGCAATAAATAAATAATTTTCACTGAAATTGCCGTGCATATGGTGTTTCAAAGAGTTATGGTTGGATACATGCCTGGTAATGTATCTCGGCAACAACAACAATAATAATAATAATAATAATAATAATAATAATAATAATAATAATAGTACCCCTTTATTAGCCTCATAAGCCCACTGACCAATCAGTCCCTTTTCAGGAGTTACCCAGGAGCAATGTCTGGCTAAGTGACTTGCTCAAGGTCACACAACAGGCAAATGATGGAATAAAACCCTATACAACAGAAATTACAGCTCACACCCTTAGCAAACTGCACTAACTGCCAGATACAAGTCCTGAAGTGAATGTTATGGGGTGTGAAGCAGATGTTGTGGTGTATGTGTAACTGGGATTGTATGACACTGCCATAGTACAGTTCTGTCTGTCTGTGGTGGGCAGTGCTTGATATGAACATGAGAAACTGTGGGGATTACATGTTACAGTGGGTGTGAAGTTCCATGATAATATGCAGAAGCATAAGTACACTACCTAAGGAGAACATTAAGTGTGCATACAATTAGCTGCTGCTGTTTAATAGGTAGATTAAGTGTGAAAGGCCCTGGTCACACTCATGTGTCATAGTGCATAGCATATACTAGATGACTGACATGTATTGTCATCATGTGTGTGGGTACTAGCATGGACAGCTGAGGGAGACAGCTCTCTGAAATGTTCACTAGCTATGAGAATCAAGTGCTAGTGCAGGTCACGTGGGCATATGGAATATGCACCTGAGAAAAGGTGCTGCAGACAAGCATTATTGGTAAGGGATATTGTAAGGACTTGTGCATGATGTGATTGTTGTGGTTATAATAGGTCTATACAATGGATGTGACAGAAGGTTATCAATATACAACAGTCAGTGCAAAAAGAAAAGTAAATAATATTGAGACTTACAGATCCACCCGTGAGGGTGGACCACCATCACAAAAACATCTCAATGAAGATGAGAATAATCTGGTGTTCCTTGCTGGAAAGGGAAAATGGACCCTCATGCCTGGGGTTGCTTGGGTGTGGAAGCCAGGCTAGTACTAACCACCCATGTTTCAGTACGAGAAGTACTATGTTTGTAATGTCAATTACACTACACTATAGCACACACCATGGCATGGTTGAAGTAAGGGATTGATCAAGACCCATTATCCCCACATATCTTTCATATTGGATTATTTTGTTTTGCAAATGCAATAGTCTGCATGACAATCTATGTCTGTCACCTTATTCTATAGCAATATTCCATGTGCAGCACTATGTATGCCATAGCAGATTACAAGCATATATGTGTAGGCTGACAGAGACTTCATATTTTTCCATGTTTTCACAGACTGCACTGGTGGAGGGTCTAAGACAACAGCACAATAAGACAGGACAGAGCTCCACGTATGTTCACAGCTCAGACTGCATCTGATGCATGTGTTGCTTCTAAGGTATACAGACCTACCACAGGGGAGAGACACAGTTAGGCATGCCAGCACCAGGACTTTTGGATTTTCCCTGATTTAGCAATGATTGTTATATTTAACTGGGTGTATATTATAATATCGACATCTTAAAATGTCGACTCTCACTAGTTCGACATGAAAATGTCAAACTCCAAGGTTCCAGAATGGCCAAATCACTGATTTCTTTCCAACGAATGTGCCCCCATACCCCCCAACTAAATATTTTAACTCTGAGACTGCACTACAGTTAGGGAAAGGGCAGGTGTAACAGAACAGCCAACCGATTTCTTTCTGTTGGAAAGAAATCGGTGATTTGGCCATTTAGAAACCTTGGAGTTTGACATTTGCGTGTCGAACAAGTGAGAGGCGACATTTTAAGATGTCAATATTATAATACAGACCCATTTAACCAGCACATGTGCAGATCAGTGATTCAGGCACAGACCTCTGCTAGGCACAACATTGTGGAGATAGTTCCTGTGCTTCTTGGCTTGTTGGAGGATGTATACCAACTGCACAGTGACATGAAGTGAAAAGTCAGGGAGAACACAGGTGCATGCATGAAACTCTTTGCCACAACCACTGGTCCACAGTCCATGAAGTCCATAGTCATGGAAGGGTTCAGATATGGTCATCAACCACAGCTCTAGGTCATATATCAAACAGTCTGCAACATCCAGCAAATGATGTATTAGAGGTGGGCTCTGGCCTCCATGCATATTACCCGTGTGTGTGTGTGTACAGCCCTGTCTATCTGACATATGTGTTCACCTACCAATTGGTGACCTGTTTGGACGTCTCTTTGCAAGAATCATTAATATACATCAGATGTGTGCTAAATGTGTGAATCATGTGAAGTGTGTGGGTGGTTCCTGGCACATTATAAATAATTCCCTGAACATTGCAGACCACCTGGCAGTTCAGGGACTGGATGTCCTTCCTGTTAACATAGTGAAGGCCCTGTGGAACTCATGGGACACTATATATGACTCTGCAGACTTCAGGGAAATGGGCTATGTCATAAAGAGCCTGCATGCTGTTAGTTCTCTGCTCACAATCCTGGGGAGCAGATACCCTCCTACATGTGCTTTAACATAATGTCAGGGTGTAGCTTTAGGATTTGAAATATCCCTAAAATGGCTCCCATAGGTCACTGAAAGGTCCCTATAACTAAGATGGTTACTGCTACACATAATTTTGTTTCTACAGGAATAGGTATACATTGTATACAATGCATCTGCAGTATTACACTTCTGGATGATACAGTTCAGTTAGATCAATTGCAATATTTTTGTCCTCTTGGAAACGGTCCATACTTTATTGTGCTTTTAGGTGGTAGTTTGTCAGGCACTGTGTATACCCCCTCTGCTGAAATGGATGCATCTGAAGTGTAACATTGTTAGCAGTGGTTCTGTCAGTGATATCCAACACATTCTGCCCTGTCACTGTTGCTATGTGCAATGTGAATCTCAGCACTCAAAATGGGAATGCACTACTGTCCTACATCACTACTTTATATGTATCTGAATCGATCTACCATTTTGGCTCCATTTATTTCTATAACCCTGTAATTAATTTACATGGGGCTACTTATTTACACATCTTTGCATAACCACGGTATGTATGTCTTACAATAATTTACACTTTGGGAAAGATGACTGCTTATGCTAATTTGTACTGTGCAGTGTGGTAACCCTCTATGAATCAGAGCCGTAAGAAAAATTAGACTTGAACTGTAAATGAGCAATCCTGTCTGAAGTGCCAGAATCAATGAAAACATGTCTTTATAGTACACATCCTGCAGAACCTTTAGAATTGTCTATCAATTTTCCAGATAAATCTATCTTTCTTACTTATTTATTTTATAGGTAGTCACACTTAAGCATGGGAATGACTTTTACTCTGTTGCTTAAAGTTCTTTTTCCATATAGATCCTGTGACGTGCACTATTTTGTGTATGTGTCTACTGTATTTCCCTATTTGTCTTGGATCATTTCTAAAATTAAGTCCTCTGACTGGCCCACTTACCTAGTTCATAGGTTCATAGGTTCATAGGTTCATACTAGGCTATCTGCCCTAGGGCATTTATAAGCCTAGCCAGAGTTGTGTGGCTTTCACCACCCCTTAGGTTGAAGAAAACTATACCCATTAGTTTGCCATGCCTCTGTCCAGCAGTGATACAGAGATGATCCCTGGGGTAAACCTACGATCTCCCATCCGCTGGTCAAGATTCCTCTTGAACAGAGCCAGCGAGGTGCTCTGTCTCACATGGACCGGGATTCTGTTCCACAGCATAGGGAGTCTCTGGGTGATGAATCTGTGCCTCCAGCACGTCCTATTTATATCCGTGTTGAGGTTTAAGTCTCTTGCTCTTGTGGCTCTGGTGGATTTGGATTTTTTGAGGTGGAGCATGTCCATTAATTCCGGATTGGACATGGCCTTGTATGTCAGGCACAGGTCACCTTACACACGCAGTTAGCAAACATTAAATGTATAAATAAAATAAAAAAGGAAAAAAGTGGTGGCCTCAACAGTTTTACATTTAAACATTTTTCAACAGATATTTATAATACTTAATAAGGAATACAACAAACCATGAAAAAGTGGCAGTACATATGTCATCTACTACCAAAGAGTGTTAGAATTAACATTAGCAGCATACCCCTGCATTTCTACATCACCATAAAAGACACATCCCTAAAAAAGCAGCATACCTTTTACCTTGAATGTACTACACTGTGTTTACCAATGACTGAAACAGTAATTTTCCTGAAATTAGTCTTTTATGCAGGTGTCAACTCTCCCCTCTACCCTACATGGGGAGTCTTCCTACTCCCACAAACTCAATACATAATATAAATACCTCTGAGGTCACAATTTCTTACATAAAATGCAAACTATGATTTTGCAAAAACAAATGGCAAATTTAAAGACAAGCATAAAACACATTGCTCAACTGTGCCAAACACTTGAATTACACTGAAAGTCCGAGCTCCTGTAGTAGGCACACTAAAGAACATCATACAATCTATATGCCAATAATAAATATAATGTTAACCCAGTACTCTATGCCACTAGAACAGTAATACAAGCTGCCACATAATGAAGCAACTCAAAGATCAGGGAAGTGGTATTAAGTAGATCCGGAGTAGCATTTTTCTCCTGACAGTTGCAGGCATTTTAGTACAGCAGATGGCATATTCCCTTTGCCAGTTTCCCCTAGCCAACAAACCTGAGTTGTTATGCACCTAGTTATAAGACCAGGTGCTTAGCATTTTAAAATGTACATAATATATTGCCATCTGCTCTAGAAATTATTCATACAATCAATACAATCTGTCATGTTGGAACTCAGGGTTTGCATTCCAAATGACTTAAATGTACTATTTATTCATTCATTCATGAAGAATCTCACAGGATGCAGGAGTATCTAGAAATATCATTTCATCAGTTAAGACTAATTCAGAAATGAAATGTCTTAAATAAATAAAAAGATGATTTGGTAAATTGTTTTGCCTATGGTTACTTTCATTTGGAGGATATTACAATGAACCCAGGATGCTTTATTTTTCTGAAAGGAATAAACAGTAAATATTTATAACAGTTTTAGTGATATATAATTAGCCATGAAATATCTGACTCTTTATTAGAAGAGAAAAATGCTAAACCAAGGTTTCCATATATAGCTGTAAACAGACAGTGCTATCTCCTGCTACTGGGTTTTGCAAAACACATCATTAGCAAACTCTATCAAAGCTCTAGGTGGCCATCAAAAACAGATGTAATATTGAAAAAAGTAAAGCATGAAGACAAAGGCATCCAGATGGCTTTTACATGAAGAATATCATTTTGCACTGCTTCCAAAATATGTACTAGCATATATATTTATGTCAAGAAAGGAAAGCTCAGTGGCACGATCAGATAATATTAAAAAAAATGATTATCTCTTTTATCAGCTAATGTGTCCCAGCCCACATTGTTTGCTTCTGGCCTACAAATTATTCAGAAAAATAGCACAGTCTGTCACATTATGCCTCTAGCATGCACAGTGCTTTTGTTGAGGATATTTAACTAATGAGTCTCATTAATATCTATTGTGCTGACATTAAATTGCATGGACAGTGCCATTACAGAGCAGTCAATAATCATCACAGGGACACAACTATGGCATAGTATTGCTTTGGACAATGCTGTCAAAAACAATGGCCTATAGTCTTCCTAGGTTAAATACCTACTCATGCAAATTATTCTTAAAAATAATTCAAAACAGGTATTGTTTCTCAAATGTATTTTAAAATGGAATTGTATGAGAGTAATGAACGAAACCAAGCTCTAGAGCTGCAGGTATAAAAGTAATACAGAAACAGATCACAAATGTTGTGTTTTTGTTTTGTATTTCTTTGTTTTATTTATTTTAATTGAATTTGTTTATACAGGATTATACAAGTCAAAATAAGACTTTTTAGGCATAGTCCTGGCTCTGACGATAACAATCAAATGTAATCATTATATTTATAATTAGTGTAGCAAAAACATACAACACAAAATACATGGATGATATTAGGGACAATATCAGTATACTTAAATTTATGAAACCATATTCACATATTTATTAAGTTATGAACATAGTGCTTAGAGTACAAATGTCAAACGTCTATTGTGGTTATGAGTTTATCAAACATAGAGGCAATGAGAAGAAAGTAATGAAAATTGCTAAAATGTGCATTTGTGCTTTAGATAGGAGCATATCAGCCAAATTATTATTTAACTCTGTGACACTTCTAATAGAGGAAGGTGAGGAGCTTCAGGTTTTAGGACTTAATAAAATGTACAAGACCAGGTTGGAGGTATGCAGTACCCTAAGAAGATACTTCATTAGAATATAACCATAGGTTCATAGGTGTATACTAGGTTAATAGCCCTGGAGCCTTTACACGCCGAGCCCATAAGATTACCCTGGCATCATACCACCTGTTTAACATTTCCTAAACAAAATGATGCCATGTCCTATGAATGTCTGAATCTGTAGTGTTCCGATATCAGCAAGACTGCTAGTAGGATAGTGGGCACTTCTCATAAGCAGGACTAAAGTCAGTTATTGCAGACCCCTCCCACCCACACCTTTGGGACTACAATACACAATACAGTTTACATGCAAATTAGAGCAAAAAAAGTCTCCCAATTAGAATGTACTGATAAAAAAAACATGGTTCTCAATTTATGGTCAGTTATAAAAGGTATCATACTTATAAGCAGTTAGGGTAACTCAGGTAAAACAGAGACTGTGGATTAAAATGTGTTATTGTTCTCAGTTTGAATGCAAAGAATTCTTGTTTTAGCAACTTAAATATGAAGAAGCAGAAGTGTAGATATGAATGATCTTTAATGGCATCCTTATCATTGCGAAGATTAGGTCTGTTGAACCCAGTCAGATTATAGAAGACTAGAATGATAGCAATTAATATTGTTTAAATGAATTGTTTAATCCCATTATATTTATTTTATTCATCCTTTGTAGACCAAGTTAGCACCAATAGGCTATTAGCCCTTTTTTGGGAAGACTGTGGCATTTATATTGTTAGGGGAAATTTGGCCAGGTCATTGGAAACATTCCCTACTCTTTTTGATAGGTGCCGTGGGATCATTTACCTCTACCTGCACTACCACCAACTTGAGCAGATGGGGCTTTGATGTAACATCTAATCCACAGGACAGCACACTCAGGAGTACTTCCCTTTATGCTGTATTACAGTGTCGGCAATTGATGTACCTGGTGTGGGAATAGAACCTGCAGCTTTTCACACCAAAGGTGAGTGTGCTACCTGTTGTACCACTGACACTGATTGTAAGTTAAAGGTTTGCATTCAACTGGCATTTCTATACTTTAGATGATGTACACAGTTTTTTACAAGCATATTCATGGCATTGGCAGATACCAATGATGGTTGTTTTTCAGTTTGTTGCTGATAAAGTATTCACAAACTAGGGATACTGGATTGCATTGACAAAGACTGTGACAGCAAATGATCATTACAATTTTGGTATGACTGCAATTTAGTCAGAATGGACTGATGTGAATTATTCTTTGGTGTTAACCAAGAATCATTTATTCCCAGTATATCAATGTTATTATTCTGAGTCCATGTATCCAGAGCATATTTGTAATACTACATAAGCTAAATTAGTGACATTTATTTCTTTAGTTAGTAGTGACTTGTCAGGTTTAATAAGGGGATTCCTAAGCCAAACTGAAGTTTACAAGCATAAATAATCCTTTCCCCATGAATAACTGCATTATAAGTAAGTGAATAAATGGCTGTAAAAATGTGTTTATAAAGCTTATGTATGGGTTCATAGGTTTATAGGAGTTTACTAGGCTAAAGGCTCTAGAGCTCCTACAAGCCTAGCCAAGTTATAACCGAGTGACCCTTACAAGCTTATCCATGTTTTACCTGAGTTACCCTAACTGTGCTTGGTTAGATGGGTGTTATTCACACAGCGAGTCTATGATCAGCACCGACTACCCTTGTCCATGAGGGATATGAGCACTACCCCTGGGGTGAATTTGTGGTCTCCCATCCAATTGTCCAGATAGCACTTGAATAGGGTCAGTGTGGAGCTCTGCTTTATGTGAATTGGAAGTCTATTCCAGAGGAGTTGCAGGCTCTTGAGATATAAAAGTTAATAGTATGCTGTTTTTAAAGGATGAGTCAACGCCTAATAAATTTGAAAGAAGTGAGTTTTAAGAAGCTTGACCAGCATCCATGACAAAGTATTTAAGACCCTGATTATGTAGAAATACAGCAATGTTTAACTCTACATACGTTAATCTCTTATGCAAATCAGAAGAATTTGAATTTGTATGCTCTCATTATTGATGCACAAAAAGCTTTTGATAAAGTGAACATAAAATTCCTATTTCATATTTTACCATTTTTTAATATACCGCAAGAATTTATCAAAACATTACAATTATTATATACTAATCCATACACTACCTTATGTATCAACAAAATTTTCTCTAAAAGAATACAAATTAAAAATGGGACCCGTCAAGGTTGTCCTCTATCCCCTCTATTATTTAACTTATACTTAGAACCATTATTTTTACATATTAAACAAAATGTGTATCATAATGCCCCAATACTCTATGGTACTACGATATCTATGGCAGCTTTTGCAGACGATCTTAATGTATATTGTACAATTCCAGTTACTGATACCAAGAAATTATTAACCGCTATTGACAACTTTACAGAAATATCTAACTATAAAATAAACCTTAAAAAAACTAAGATATTTCCATTAAAAACTCCAAAACCCTTTTCACTTTTACCATTGGTAGGGCAAAGCAAAGCAGAAGAAAAGATTAAATATCTAGGTATTACTTTTTCTACAGACAATAAAGACTTTTATATGAATAATGTCAAATTAATCTGGGACAACATCTTGTCGGACCTAAGGAGATGGAATAAACTAAACTTACCATCATTAGCTAAGGTTACAATTATTAAAATGGATGTATTACCCAGATTACTATATATCTTTAGAGCTGCTCAGGTACTAATTCCGAAGAAGTTTTTTAAACAAATTCACACTGAAGCTGCTAAATTTATTTTGGAACCCAGGATAACTAGAATCTCATACTATAAATTGATGACCCCTAAAGACAGAGGGGGCTTAGAACTACCAAAGTTTGAAAAATATTATTTAATTATTAATGCCAATAGAATTTTTTGAATCGCTAATTATGATACAAATAGCAAGAATTGGTTCCCAAATTGGTTAAAATTGAACCATAAACATGTTGAGAGTTTTAAAATTAATCCTAAAGCATTACCCTTTCTAAGGAAAGATATGTTGAAATCGTTGGCTTTAATGGAGCATATTAAAATACAAATCACTTTATTACAAAATCTCTTTACTTCGTTAAATCTTACTCAACACCTTATGCTATTGCAACCTATTCATAGAAATCCAAATTTGAGAATTAATAATAAATTAATTGAATTAAAAAACTTTCCGCTTATTATTAATTTAACATTACGGGATATATACCTCTATTTGAAATTTTCGCTTCAAGAAGTAAGACAACAATGGAACCTTCCCAAATCATATTTAATAATATTGAGATAGATTAGAGAGGTATTTGCAAGTTATTTAAAAGATTTCAAAATTAATGATGAGGATTTAATGAAATGTACTGATCTATGGCAAGCCCTCTTACAAGAAAATAAATATATAACATCTGCATATAAAATAATAAAATAAATTACATATCAAGATCAAGTTCTTTTATCCAATTATTGGAAAGAAAAAATACATTTGATGGAAAATAGTAAAGTATTAAAAGCAATTAACTTAACTTGAAAATCAATTTCCCTTCAAAAGCTATCCTTTACTCAACTTATGATTTTTAACAACGCTTATTATAAGCGTCTTAGCTTACATAAATTCAATTCTAAAAACTCTTCTAACTGCCCATATTGCAAAAATGAGATGGCAGATCTTCTTCATATGTTCTGGAGCTGTAAGTGTATATATAAACTATGGAATTCACTGAAACTGCAAATGCAGAAGGTGGGTTATCAAACCTCTACGCTATCCTGGGAATTTACAATTTTACATGTTCCACCAAGTAATCTAACTAAATCCCAAATGACTATACTTATGAACATCTTTTTGTTAATGAAACTTTATATTGCAACCAATTGGTTGAAGCCACTACAAATTCATGGGATAACTTTAAGGTGCTAGCAATAAAACACATACTAGCCCACAAATTATTAATTACTGAACATTCCAAATACATTAATAATCGGAAAATCTGGGAACAAATTTTTAACATTATATTGGCTTAATGTCTAGAACTTAGGATAAACCTCGGATGGTAGAATATAAAGTAACTTTAAAGTATCCAAATTAATATAAGATAGATTATTATGGTCTTGACTCTACGGATGTTTTTTTTTTTTTTTTTTCTTTGTGTGAAACAGAAAGCATTCATGTATATAATGTAAATATGTTTTTAGAATTGTTGTTTCTCCTTTTTATTTGTTTTTTTTTTGTGTCATAATGTGTGAAACTATTTGTATACATCAAGCTCAAATGTATGTTTATACAATTATAAAAGCAATAAAGAATTATTATTGAAAAAAAAAGAAATACAGCAATGTGTCTCTTAAACCTAACTGAGCTGTTCAAAAATCACTAAGAATATACATGTGATATAAATAATTAAAATATTCATTGCGGATTTACTTAAATTATTCTTCATAATATGTGGCTTAGGGGAGATGAAAAGTGAAAGAGTTACATACACTATGAGGAAAGCAGTGAGTAATATACTTACTAGAAGTAAAGAAAAGTAAGAAACAGTTAATTCTGAGTAAAAGTTCCTAGTTATTTTTAAAGTTAGAAAACACTGGGCTGGATTTCATAAAGTTTGTGGAATCCTATGCTTTACGCCTATTTAAATTTGCAGATAACATTGCAATATGTTAATGTACGACAAGAAACTCAAAATAACTCAGCATATTAGTGTATCCCAGTTACAATAACGCTCTATAAAAATGGATAAGTAACCCATAATTAATAAGAAATGGTTGTCCATTAACATTGTATAGTACCAAAGTTACAGAAAGATGATCACAATTCAACAATTCTGATACTTGTATAGAAATATAACAAAGTCTGCACAGTTAGGTTAAGGACAACTACGGAATGTAATTGACTCCATTATGATAATAAATCCCCCCCCACTATAAATGCCAACTATCTCAATGTAATCCACATGGCATTTGTAACTTAAATTTGCAGGAGTAGACAAAATGTCTCAGACAACTATGGATATTTCCACATGTCATCCTCTAACTTCAAATACGTGCTTCGAAGCTGCAAGGTTGTTTGTAATTTATACATTTACATCACTCTTTACAGTAAAGTCAGAGGCAAGTATGGATATGTACATAATATATGCTCCATTAAAATATATTGGCTTAGACTTATGAATACCGAAGGAATCCATACATTTTCTAATAAAAAATTAAATCAAACACGATAAGAAACTTTCCACCAGGTGTTCTCAGTGGAATAACTATACAATTGCTAACTGCAGCTGAAAGCCCTCCAGGTGTAGCATCTCTAAGTCACTGAGGACCTGATGGCTTTGGGCCCCCCCCCTCACACTTGTGTGACAAAGGAATCCTCTCACTCAAGCTAAAAGCAAAGACAACTCTAACCAGCAATCATCCAAAAATAGACTGCAGCCCCAGGTTTAACTCTAGGAACCTATTTGTTGCCACTTGTGCACTAGCCACTGAGGACCTGATCGCTCCCCCCCCCCACTAGTGTGAACAAGGAATCCTCTCACTCCAGCTATAAGCAAAGAAAACTCTAACTAGCAATCATCCAAAAATAGACTGCAGCCCCAGGTTTAACTCTAGGAATCTTCTTGTTGCCACTTGTGTAGTGCAGGTGCCAGCTTTTGTGACTACTGTTATGCCTTGTTAAAATCTGTTACAGTCAGCTAGAGTGCATACATACCCCAGGGGCAACAGCTGCAAACCTTCTTCCTCTTAGCCCACCCCCACCCCTTTCATCCATTTCACTGTTGATAATTTGTTATATGTGAAGGTATTTATCCCCTCTCAATAGTCATAGCCTTCAGTCCCTCCTCCTCAATACTTGTTCTTCACTAAACACCAAACAGAGGTGCAAAGTCTCCAGCTGCTTTTATCTTTAGCTACATTGTGTGCAGCAAACAATGAGCAAAGGGGAATACAAATATAAAAGAGAATAAAATCTGCCATTGCAGACTAGTAAGCAGCATACAACGTCTACCCGTGGTGTACTCCTACACAGTTTTTCTTGGAGAAACTTTCCAGTCCTTGATCAAGGGTGCCTGTATGTTTACCTTATCTCCTTGGCTGTCCTTTTATAATTAGCTAGGTTAGCAGAGTGCCTTGGATTCTCCCCTGCTTCTTTAAATTCCAATTGAAGGTTTCCCTCCCTTCCCCCACCCCAAGTGATTGCTGAAATACAACACACCAAAGGTTTTAAAAACCCTGGATGCCATATTTGCTGTAATTGCAGCTGAAAGCCCTCCAGGTGAAGCATCTCTAGTAAGTGTCCCTGAAATAGCTGATAGTTTTTTTTAGCTAAGTTCTATCTGGAAGTTGTAGCCCCAATCCATTTGCTTTGCTCACTTCGCTCTTCTCTCAACCCCATTCCCACTCACCCCCAATATCATTACCTTTATACCTATCCATACAACCACACCCCCTCACTTCCTCCTAAATCCCACACCCCTCTACTTCCTGTTCTCATACTACCTCCCTTCTTTGCTCCTCCCCACACTTACTATCCACTATCAAAGACTACTATACCTTACTCCCACCCCTTCCTCTCATCCTCTGTTCTACATCCCATAAAGTGACATGTCTCTTAAAACCCAAACTATACTCTTACCTTTTCTACTCCTTATACTCTATCACCTCACCACCTATCACTCACAGTTATCTGCTCTCTATTTCCATCCCTCAAACACCACTCTTAACACAAGTACTAGACCACAACCCTATCTACTAATTTGTCATGCCATCCTTCACCCTACCACTCCCATTCCCAAAATAAAAATATCTCCCCCCTCCCCTTTAAAACAAAAAAACAAAGTCTACTTACTCAAATTAAAACCCCATTACAAACCTCTACTTCTAATCTGGTGACATTCATCCTAACCCAGGCTCTACAGACTCTACCCTGAAAAGTAACCCCCCTGTATCTAAACCTGCCAGCCCCTCCAACCCACAAAAACAAGTACAATTCTGCTTTATCAACATCAGGAGCCTTGTAAATAAAGTTCAAGAACTCCATGCTTGGATAGCTAACTATACTCCTGACATTGTTACCCTAACTGAAACATGGTTAAAACCACACCATATGGACAGTGAAATCATCCCTCCTGCTATAATATCCTTAGATTAGATCGACCTAAAAGAAAAGGAGGAGGAGTCTCCATACTCTACTCCAATTGTCTCTCCAAAATCAGTCCCACACTAGACTTACCCTCCTTCTCAACAGCTGAACTCCTACTGACCAACTTCAAACTTAACAGTTTCAACACCATAACTGTCGCAGCAATCTATATTCCCCCGATGATAATATTAACATACTTGAGAACATCCTATCTCACCTCTCACATACCATCCACAATGAAATAATTATACTGGGAGATGTAAATATTGATTGGCTTACATTACAAGCTCCCAACACTACTTCCTGTATAAACCTACATGGGATTGAGCAGCTAATCACAACCCCAACCTAGATTAAGAAATCTCACCTACCTAGCTCTCTTCTTGACTGGATATTGGTCTCCCACTCTCAAAACTATAATAACTCCTAAGCCCTTCCAAATGCCCTCAGCGACCACTGCCCTATAACAGTTACCAGACATACTCCCCACCTGCTCACTTTCTCATTTCTGTCTTAACTCCTTTATTCACCAACTCTCCAAAATTAACTGGTCTTACCTCACCACTTTTCCTTTAGATGAAGCTGTCCACTCCTTCAAAACTACATTCCTAAACATTCTTAACTCCCTTGCTCCTCTTCGCATGATTAGAATCAAATCTAATACTGCTGCCTGGCTCACTAAATCTGCCAGAATCCTCATGAAAGACAGGGATAGGATTTAGAAAATGTGGACTAAAACTAGGACCCCTTCTCTTTTTCAGAAATATAAAGAACTCAGAAATAAAATAAAAAAAAAATCATCCATTATGACAAAATAAACTTTTATGCCAATCCTCCCTCTACTCTTAAATCAGATCCAAAGAAATTCTGGAGCTCTATTAAACAGACTCTTCATCCAGGAAACCCTTCCTCTCATAAACTATGTCCTAGTGCAACACCTGAAGACATAGCCAACAAATTTAACAATCATTTTATAAACTCAATAACCTCCATAATAAATTATCTCCCCCCCCAGAAACAGCACTAGCACCCCCACAAACTCTATACCTCTTCCAAACCCTCCTAACTCCCTCTCTCTAAAAGCAGTATCAACTAACTATGTAAAATCATTACTCTCGAAACTTAAACCTTGCTCCCCATCTGTTGACAAGCTATCCTCTTACTTCCTGCAGATTACCTCTGAACCTCTTGCCTATCCTGTATCCATCTTAATCAACCGATCCATTTCTGAATCCTATGTCCACACTGTATGGAAGAATTTCTTTATTCTACCCATTCACAAAGGGGGCAGCTCCTCAGACATATCCAACTTCAGACCGATTGCCGTACTCTCTCCACTCTCAAAAATCCTAGAGAAATGCATTCACAAGCAGGTAATGCTTTACCTTCACCAAGAAAACATTCTCACACCCACACAGCATGGTTTCCATCCCAAGCATAGTACAACTACTGCACTCATATCATTCATCAACATAGTCTCCCGAACTCGTGATAACAATACACTTGTCTTATGCCTATTCCTTGACCTTTCTAAAGCCTTTGACACTGTCTCTCACCCACTCTTTCTAGATAAATTCAATAACTTACATTTCTCTCCCCCTACTATCTCCTGGTTCTCCAGCTATTTATCTACCCACCAGCAATCAGTTAAATGGCTCTCTGCCCTATCCTTCCCTCTCTCTGTACAAATGGGAGTCCCCTAATGGTCCATACTTGTACCACTACTCTTTAATATTTTCACCAACTTGCTCTACTCCTCTTGTCCCCAGTCATCTCTTGTGCGATATGCTGATGGCTCAGCTGTTATAACCATTGCTGAGAACCCAACTAACCTCCACTCAACTAGCCAGGCATCCTTCCACACCACTGAGACTTGGCTTAGTGATAACAAACTAATACTTAATCCAAAAAAAAACTAAGCTCCTACTCTTCCTCCCTAAAAACATCACCACACTCAAAAGTACATTTACCATCTTATCCTGCAACAACACTATTATCTCAGCTGAATCGAGTACTAGATTGCTAGATGTTATAATAGATGATCAGCTTAAGTTTGATATCCATATTACTAACTCAGTAAAAAGAACTCATCAGAAACTTGGACACCTTTTCCGTAGCAAGAAGTATTTAACTAACACTGCCCAAATAACTCTCTCCCAGGCTTTATTACTCCCAACACTCCTGTACAGCTGCCACATATTCACAAACCTAAATTCTACACTTATTTCCAAGCTTGAAACTACCTATAATAAGATCGCCAGATTTGCAGCTAACCAAACCTACAAGTCACACCACTGCTTAGCACTACAGCAACTAGACTGGCTAGAATTCCCTCAGCTGCTCCAACTATACCAACTACAAATCATCCACTCTATCCTCTATCTACCCTCCTTCTGCCCCAGCCTCTCCACTATCATATCCAAATATTCCCCTGCTAGGACTCTACGCAGCTCAAATCAAGAATTATTAGACATCTACAAACCCAAAACCAAAATAGGCTGCCTTCTCTATAACTATAACCCAGCTAGATCCTGGAACCAACTCCCCTTGAAAATTAAATCCCTCCAGCATAGCAAAAGTTTCAAATTAGCCACAGGGAAATACGTAAAAACAAAGTGATCTTGCCACTGTAGCCAACCACCTTGAAACCACCATCCTTTCATCTATTTCACCACCTCACTCTTAATGTATCTCTAAAACTATTCCCCTGCCTCTTCTACCTCTTCCCTTCCTCTATCTCCAACCACTCTTCATTCTTACAGTCTCAAAACAACCTGTCTAGTCTGTCTCCTATACTCTACCTCCCCTACATCTCCTACTAGCCATTCTCACTTTCCTTTCTTGTTTCCAAACTCCTATACAACTAGATACTACCCACTTTAAATAAGCATTTGCCTAACTATTACTCATTTTGCTCTAAACAGCTTATATAATATTGTAACTAGTAACATTTTATTCTGCTAATTGTTTAAAACCTTGTTTGTAATGACTCACATACGTGTCTGTCAATTGTTAATACTCTGTATAATTGAATTGCCTGAGGAGCTTTTTTTCTCTCCAGTTCTCTGCATGTAAGATCCTATAGCTGATTGTTACTACTATGTTACTAAAATGTAATACATTGTTTTCTAGTCCTGAGGAGCTTTTCTCCCTGGGTCTCTGCTGAAAATGAGCCAAAAGCTCAGCCAGACTAACCCGGTTAACAAATGTAAAATAAATAATTAAATAACTATATAAAAATATACAAAATACTCCCTAGATTTGAAACAATCCTAGTACTGGTATTGACTGTTAAAAATAAATAAATAAATAAAAAACAAAGCTGTCTGCATGAATAATCTTTTAAACTTGGCAAATCAAGTAAAAAATACAATCCAGGATATGTTGAATTTGCAGTGTCTTTATTAGTAAGCACAGACAATCAATCCATAAGACTTAATGGCTAATACATTTAAGAACACTTACTTAAATAGCGGTTGAATTGGGGGTCATCCAACTGTAGTAAAACACAACCACCACTCCCTTCCTTAAAATAAAGTAATAAAAAGGATCCAAGCTAGCTTAAAATACCATGCTATTCAGCATTCTTAAAAATCTCAGTCTCTCTATTTTTTGCATCCTTATAAAACTAAAATAATAATATAAATAAAATTGTGTTTTTACCATATTAATTAACTCAAATCTTTTAACAAATATCACTTTTGGTTCTTCTTCATATCTGTGCATACTACAATTTCCAAGTTTTACTGTCTAGCTAAATGTATGCAAATGCATGTGTAAAGCACACAAGGTGCTGTAGAAGCCACACAGACATTTGTTTAACAAAATGGAAAATGTATGAGATGCAATTATACAGCCAAACTGGAGGCAAAGCTCTCTCAACCCAAGACTGAAACTGACAGTCAAGAGCAGAAGGAAAACACTTGCAAAACACCACCAGTCTCATATAGACCTACTAAACCAACACCGGCAAATAACACACATAAATACACGAAAACATACTCAGAGGCTCTAAATAAAAATCTGCAAAAGCAACAGAGACCTCCAAAGCAGACACCCAAGCAACCTCCACACCCCATCACAAACCATGAAACACATACTTCACATAATCAGTGCACCACGCAATCACAGCCCTTAAGGCAAAATAACATACCCAACACACTAGTGATAGGTGACTCTATAGTCAGGCACACTGATGTCCCACTAACTAGGCTGGACAAGGAGAAGGTTACAGTTAGCTGCCTGTCGGGCGCCAGGATCCACCATATAACACAAGCACTCAGGTCGCTCCAGAACAAGTACAAATATGACTCTATCATTGTCCATGTTGGTGTGAATGACCTGAGACGTACCTCCCTGGACTACATAAAAAGAGACATGGAGGAGCTCTCTGATCACGTAGCCCAGGCCAGTATGACCCTGACCCTGAGTAGCATCCTGCCCTCACCAAGAATTATGCCACAGTATAAAGAAAAAAATGATCAATTTCAACAAGTGGCTAAGTTTCTGGTGTCATTCAAAGGGAATCCAGTATCTGTCCGCCTGGGATGACATGCTCGATAAGCCACGTTGCTTCACAAGAGATGGCTTGCACCTGTCACCCTTAGGCTTTTGAATACTGGCCAAGGCTTTTGCCGCCCCATAGCACCTTTTTTAGACAAGGCTCAAAAGACAAAGTCTCCACCATAAATAGCACAAGTATCTAAAAACTAAGGGTAATGCTACTCAACGCCAGAAGTCTAAACCTCAAAATGCATGCACTCAAGGCACTCCTCAATATGGAGAACATCAATATCTGTGCAGTAACAGAAACCTGGTTTAAGGCTCTAGAGACCACTCCAGCACTACCAGGCTATAACTCATACCATACTTTTCGGCCACAGAACCCAGACCGAAACACAAAAGGCGGGGGTGTATCCATATTCATCAAGGATACCGACACCTCCAGGTTAGTGGTGCAGCACAATGCCTCAGAGATCATCCATGTGCAACTAACAATGGGCAAAACTGCAATTCAAATTGCAGCTTGCTACAGATCACCCACCATGACTCAGGACCCCCATTCCACATTTCAGGAGACATTGGAAAATATGAAGGTCCTACCAAACACCCTAATATTGGGTGATTTCAATTACCCAAACATTAACTGGGAGAACTACTCAAGTACTAACTCCCTTACCCAACGCTTCCTAGAATTTATAAATTCGAACACCCTGGATCAACTGGTCAACACTCCCACCAGAGGTGACAACATATTGGACCTACTGGACCTGGTAATCACCAACATGGGCAACCGGTGTTCTACACCGGAGGTCAACCCCTCACTGGTTAGATCAGACCATAGACTAATCACTCTGGATACCCAGATTCCTCCCCCACCCTCAGTCAAGGAAACCACCATGAAAATCTTTCCAAAAGCAATCTTCACATTACTTAAGACCGAGGTGGAAAGGTTCACAGCCCCCATGCTAAAGGACAACGCTATCCAAGCTGCTGAATCCCTTACAAAGGCACTCTATGAGCACTTGTAAGAATGAATGGATCATGCTATCCCAAGCAAAACCAAGAGTCACTCCTCCAAGAAAAGGAAACCAGTCTGGTGGACCCCTGCCATAAACAAGATATACAACAGAAGGAGGAAACTAGTACAGAAAAGAGTAAAATCCCAAGAAGGAAAGACATCCCTGATCAGTATCAACAAGAAACTACAATCCCACATAAAATCATCCAAGGCTAGCTTCGAAAGAAAAATTGCCAAGGACTCCAAAGATAACTGCAAAGCATCCTTTAGCTATGTCAAGAACCTAAGTGGAAACTCTCAGATCTGCTCTGAGTTAGTGCATTATGGCACAAAATACACTGAACCAACTGATATTGCCAACATTCTGGCAGGCAGGTTTAGTGCAAACTTCACCCCCCTCTCACCCCCTAAAGGGCCCATAACCATACCAGAAGAATGTAGAGAGAGCCCTGGCAATCACTGACACACAGGTTAAAACAGCCCTATCCAAAGCCAAAAACACAGCTTCAATGGGACCAGATGGTGTCCCAGGCTGTGTCTTATACAAACTCCAAAATGAACTAACCCCTTACCTAAACACACTGCTCAAACTCAGCCTCTCTACAGGCTACATACACATAGAGTGGCACACAGCAACAGTTATCCTGCTCCACAAAGGTGGAGCCACAATGGACCCTGGGAACTATCACCCTGTAAGCCTGACTAGCCTGGTCTGCAAGGCGATGGAGCACATCAACATGGAACTCATTAACAGAGACATTGGGAACCTCCAAACATTGGACCCTACCCAGTTTGGTTTTGTTAAGGGCAGATTATGCCTCCTAAACCTGGTGGACTTCTTTGAGACAGTTACCAATGCTTTAGATGAGGAAAAGAGTTCCACACAGCCTACCTAGACCTCGCAAAGGCTTTCAACACATTCCCCATTCTAGTATTATAGACAAGCTCACCAGCCTGAACATAAACCCCTATGTCATGAGATGGGTTGCCAATTGGCTCATGGATAGAACCCACATGGTGAGAGTTGCAGGCTCTAGGTCCAACTCTAAACCGGTTACAAGTGGCGTCCCCCAGGGCTCAGTCCTGGGACCCCTCCTGTTCGGTATGTACTTCTCAGAGGTACAGGCAAGCACAGGAGGACTATGGCTGACCAAGTTCACAGATGACTGCAAACTGGGGGCCATAATTGACTCTCTGGCTGATACAGACATCCTCCAGAAGGGTCTCACTGAGATGGATACCTGGTGTCAAAATCATGGCCTCAAGCTAAATACCAAAAAGTGCATGGTCATCCCCTTTGGAAAAAACAAAGTACCCATGAATTACCACATACATGGTAGTCCCCTAAATACAGAAAAGTAGATAGTAATCTCTCCTTTGATAATCATATTGCCAAGGTGATTAGAAAATCCTTCTATGTGGCCCACCTAATCACAAAAGGGTTCGCATCTAGAACAAAAGAGGTTATTGTGCCCCTCTACTCATCACTCATCAGACCCATCATAAAGTAAATGTCCCATTTGGGATGTACCTTACAAGATACCTGCAACAGCTGGAAAGACCACAGATGTACCTCACCAAGAGGATTACTGGCCTCAAACAGATACCCTATGCAGCCCGAGTGAAGAAACTCCAGTTGTACTTGGTTGCATACCCCTTACTCAGAGGTGATCTCTGCCTGACATACAAGGCCATGTCCAACCCAGAATTGACGGACATGCTCTACCTAAAAAAGACAAATCCCCGAGAGCCACACGCTCTAGGGATCTAAACCTCACCACAACGATAAATAGGACTTGCTGGAGGGATCGATTCCTGTCCCAGAGACTCACCATTGTTTGGAACAGGATTCCAATCTATATTAGGCAGAGCCCCTCACTAACACTCTTCAAGAGAAACCTTAATGAGTGGATGGGAAACAGAAAATTTACCCCGGGGATCACTGCAGTGGCTCTGCTGGACAGATGCACAGGGAACTAATGGCTCTGCTGGACAGAGGCACAGGGAACTAATCTAAGGGGGTGGCGAAATAAAACCCATTCTGGTTAGGCTTACAGATGCCCTCAGGCAGATAGCCTAGTACTTACCTATGAACCTATGAACCTAAATGGACAGATGGATTGCTGATGTCCACACAGTAATGTGCACACGTCACATCAGCATGCATAGGTAAGCAAGTTAAAATTTAAAAGCACATACACATATACTATCATGCAAATGTCAACTAAAGAAACATAGGTGTATGTCAAACACCCTGTTCATTATGGAGCAGATGACATTCATGTGCACATCATTATAGCACATCAGCAGTAAGTCACTGAAAGCTCACGTCAAAGGTACCTTTCTGTATCAGTATATATCCAGCTATGTGCTCACACACTTACTGTCATTTAATGAGTACAAATATTTCTGTAAGGTGTGTACCGATGTCACTACATCATAGATATGGAAATGCTGCATGCATCAAATACAGGGTAAAGAACTGTGAAAGAATGTGTTATCTGTGACATTGTGTATAGATTAATGTTACACTGCTCTTTGATGCAGTCAGAAAAGGAGGACTTCCCACAGAAAGGCTATACCTGTATATGTCCCACATGACATATGTATTGCCAAACCATAGCACAGCATCACACTGTTAGTAATGGAGTATCAGCAACATATGAGGTCTGTCAGTTGCCCCAGTAACACACATGCTTACAGGCTACCTCTCGCAGCACAATCTGTAGGTTAACTGCCAAAATGCATGAACAGTTGAATGTTTGTGGAAAGTGCAATGTGTTAAAGTGTGCCATGAACACATTAAGACTGAAGTAAATGTCACATGACAATAACACATAAGCATGACAGATACATAGTATACATGCACAAGAATGCCATATATAATCTAATCAACGAAATGGGAATCACCATATTGGCAGCACAACACAAGTGGAGCATAAAGATAATACTTATGGACCAGAGGGATCATGCTGATGGGGATCAGACTCCTGAATGATATCATGGGCTATTGCCCTGAACAAATCCCACATACCCAGTACCATATCCTCAAATAAGGTCCCCATCATGTCCCTCATCTCTGTTCTGAACACATCAGTCATGACTTCCCAGATCACTTCACGATAATCATCTCTATCCTGGTCATGTTGACATCTCCTCTGGGGTACAGATAGGATGGCTCAGGCAGGGGCAGGTCCAGGATACTTGGCATTATTGTTGTCATCGTCATCATCACCATCATCCTTAGAGGACACTGGCACTCTCTCTGCATGTACACATCATTGTCTTCAGATCAGAGAACATCCAAAGGTTAATTGCAAACCACAAAAGAAAAGAAAAAAAATATCTATTACGCTGAACAGTCACATGAGTATCATACCTCTACACAATATGACTATGATGACAATTTACACAGGGACTGAGATACCTGCATTATGGACAGAGTTACCTATGACACTATATGTTGTACTCTCAAAAAAGATGCCAGTATTCTTTTCTGAACAATTCTATATGCTTAGACACACACATGGGTCATTAACTTTGTAAATTTTTTTTAATTCTCAAATCAACATATTGTACTATCTTTCGTTCAATGATTTATATCAGCAGCCACAATGTCACATTGTTAAAATGAGAAGAAAGTGAATTGTCAGTATTGTGGACAATAGGCAAGCCATATGACAAATGTCTGAGACAGGCAGCTTGATATTTGAGTGACAACACATCAATACAATGAGTACAACACTAACACCAATGTAATATGTTCAATCAGCATAACTGCTGACATATGAGAATCTATCTGTTACTTACAGTATGATATGTGTACAACTATATGCATTAGCTACCAAAACAATTAGCAATTGGTAGCCTGAAAAAGAAAACTTTGTGAACATGCTTGCTGATACTGAATTGCCACTGTTCAACTGTCAGAAAGCCTAAGCTATAACTGTGCTGTTTCTAAAAAACACCCAAGGGGTTGTAGAAAGATACAACACCAATGATAACCTGCAGGGTGTGCTGAATAAAATTGCTGCAATCAAACTGGTATCTGCTCAAGTGTCAGTCAACCTAGGCTATAACTGTGTTTTTACAAAAACACTGAAAGTATCTGAGATCAATATAATACCAATGCTAAACTGAAGGGCATCCAACTCAGTCTACAAACACTGACATATCAGACATCCACTCACTCTGCAAAAAGTCTATACTCAATAGATCAATCACCGCAGCCAGACATACAAGCATACTAACCCATGGGTTCCCTTCAGAAGCTCAAAATACTGAAATCTCAAATTTCAGTATTTGGAGCCCAAGATGCCGAATCCACATAATAGCAAAAGTTTAGAAGTGTGAAATTCAAAACCTCGAATACCAGAGTTTTGAATTTTGCACTTCTAAAGTTCTGTTATGGTCATGTATTCAGATAAGTGTGTGTGTGTGTGTGTGTGTGTGTGTGTGTGTGTGTGTGTGTGTGTGTGTGTGTGTGTGTGTGTGTGTGTTAAGGGGTTTAGGTAGGGGCTGTGGTGTGTGTCAGTGTGTTTTGTTGCTGTGATGTGTGTGTGCGAGGAGAATGTACCCAACAAGATGGGTGACAGATACACTAAACAAACTATTTCAAAAAATGTGTGCTGAAACAATGGATGAATGTTACATAAAATATCCACATTATTCACAGTTGTAAGCATAGCTACAGTCTATTGATTTCACTTACATTACTGTTGCAACATGGATATTCAGCATTCTAATCAATTACATGTCATTTTGAAAAATGTAGGCCTGTAAACAGGGGAAGATGAATTTCAGTTCATAAAATACCTAAAATAATCAACATACTACTCTCCCTACCCTGATCAACAAATCTGTGCATCCGCACAATGGACATGGCCCAGTTTCGACTGTGATTTCATCACCTGAAATCAGTAGGATTTATGAGAACTGTTTTCCTCAGATAACAGTTATATGCATTTCTCACCACAGTTTGCAGGCATTTCTTTCTTTAGAACATCAGATAATCACAATATACTACTGACATTTTTTACATTCAGGTGTTAAAATCTTTAAACACAGATTGGTGTACATGAGATTTAAATCTGCAAACAGACTCTACATCCAAACTCTAACCTAGAAAGGTACCTGCCTAACTAACACATTTTAACTGAAAAGCATGTTTTGCAGGCAGTGAAAAGAGTTTATCTTATGACATCATCTTGATAGGGACGGTTTATTAATAATTATCGTGGCTTAGGTTTGCAGAGTAGTAACATGTACTGCTCATTTAGCTAAACAGTTGGAAAAATACATTCATGCTATCATCACTGTGTTCAGATGCATTAATGGCAATGGAGAACATACATTTCTCAGGCAGCATAACAGGTCATGTAGCATAGGTTCATAGGTTGGTATTAGGCTATCAGCCCTAGGGCCTATACAAGCCTAGCCAAACAATTCCACGGATATTTCTTCCCACAATATTTACTTCCCTGGACCCCTGTCTAACAGGGCGACTGATGTGACCCCCGGGGTGAATTTCCTATCTCCCATCCAATTGTCAAGGTTCCTTTTGAAGAGGGCCAAGGAGGTGCTCTTCTTGACATGTATGGGTAGCCTATTTCAGAGCATGGGGAGTCTCTGAGTTAGGAACCTATCCTTCCATCATGTTTTGTTCATTGTAATGACAAGGTTAAGATCCCTGAAATGTGTGGCTCTGAGGGATTGGGATTTCTTTAAGTGGAGCATGTCCAGCAGCTCATGGTTTGACATGGCTTTGCATGTTAAGCAGAGATCGTCTCTGAGTAGATGATATGCCACAGAGTATAGCTGGAGTTTTTTTAGATGGTCAGCATAGGCATCTGCTTTAGGCCTGTGATTCTTTTAGTGAGGTATTTCTACAGCCTTTCCAGCTGTTGCAGATGTCTTGTGAGGTACATACCAAATGGGGCATTGTACCCTATAATGGGTCTAATGAGGGATGAGTACAGTGGGACAATGACCTCATTTATTCTGGATGAAAAGCCCTTAGTAATGAGGTGTGCCACATAAAAGGATTTCCTGACTGTTGTGGTGACGTGGTTATCGAAGGTGAGACCACTGTCCACCTGTGTCCCTAAGTCTCTCATCACACTTTCGGTGTTTAGTGTACTGCCAGTTATGTGGTAATTCATGGGTACATGTTTTTTTTTTCCCAAAGGGGATAACTATACATTTCTTGGCATCAAGCTTGAGCCCATGGCTCTGGCACCAAGTATCTGTTTCTGTAAGGCCCTTTTGTAGAATATCCACATAATTTGGGGATTCAATAATGGCTCCAAGTTTGCAGTCATCTGTGAACTTTGTTAGCCAGAGTCCCTTAGTGTTGGCCTGTACTTCAGAGAAGTAGATGCCAAACAACAGTGGTCCCAGGACTGAACCCTGAGTTACTCCACTTGTCACTTGTCTGGAACTGGATTTAGAGTCGGCTACTTTTATAATCTGGGTTCTGCTAATAAGCCAGTTGGCAACCAATCAAGTGATGTAGGGATTTATGCCCAGCTTACTAAGTTTATTGATGATTCCAGAGTGGAGGATGGTGCCGAAGGCCTTGGTGAGGTCCAGATAGGCTGTGTGGACCACCTTACCCTCGTCCACAGCTCTGGAGACTGATTCAAAGAAGTCAATCAGGTTCAGGAGACAAGATTGGCCCTTCATGAACCCAAACTTGATGGAGTCCAGTGTTTAAAGGTTGCCAATGTCTTTGTTTATAAGTTCCATGATAATGCGTTCCATGCCATTGCAGATCAGGCTCATTAGACTGATGGGACAGTAGTTCCCAGGATCGAAGGTGGATTCCCCCTTGTGGAGTTGGATAACTGTAGCTGTGCGCCACTCAGTAGACATGAGGCTTGAGGTGAGGCTATGATTAAACATGACAGTTAGGTGAGGTGCCAGTTCATTTTGTAGTTCATGTAGTACACAGCCCGGGATGTCATCTAGTCCCATGGATGCTGTATTCTTAGCTTTGGAGAGTGCGGTTTCTACCTGTGTGGCCATGATTAGTGGAATCTGGAAATCATTTGATGTTGAGATGGGCCCTTTAGGGGTGAAAAGGGGTGAAGTTGGCACTAAATCGATCTACCAGGATATTGGCAATATCCTTGGGATCAGTATATTTAATGCCATTCTGTTGTAGCTCGGAGCAGATCTGAGCATTGCCATTTATATTCTTGACATAACTATAGAATGTTTTGTGCTTGTCTTTGGAATCTTTGGCAAGTTTATTTTCATAACTAGCTTTGGAGGATTATATGAGGGATCTCAGCTTCTTATTGAGGCTGGTAAGGGAGTTTTTTTGCATCCTGGGATTTTCCTCTTTTCTGCAACAGTTTCTTCCTTCTGTTGTATAGTTTGTTTATGGCAGGGGACCACCAGATTGGCTTCCTTTTTTGGAGGAGAACTTCTTGGTTCTATTTGGGATGGCACGATTCATGCACGAGTGGATGTGCTCATACAGTGCCTAAGTGTAGGATTCAGCAGTCGAACTTTCAGCTCCTGTGTGCATGGGTGCCATGACGTTTGTCACTTCTGACTTAAGTAGCATAAAGTTATCTTTGGAGAAGTTTTTACGGAGGTTTCCTTACTGGGGGGTGGGGGAGGGATGTGGATGTCAAGGGTGATTTGCTTATGGTCAGACCTGACCAATGAGGGGGTGACCATTGGTGTGGAGCATCTGTCTCCCATGTTGGTAATGACCAGATCTAGGATATTGGAGCCCCTGGTGGGACAATGGATTAGTTGATCCACGGCGTTGGAATTTATGAATTTCAAGAACCGTTGGGAAGAGGTGTTGGTGCCTGAGTAGTTTACCCAGTTAATGGCAGGGTAGTTGAAATCACCCAGTATTAGGGTGTTTTGTTGTATCTTAATATTTTCCAGTATGTTTAGAAAGGTGTAGTGAGAATCATGGGGCATGGTGGGGGATCTGTAGCAAGCTACAATTCGGATTGCAGTCTTACCTAGTGTTAGTTGCACCTGGAGAATTTCAGATGCATTGTGTTGGGCAATTAGCCTGGAGGTGTGAATATCCTTGGTGAATATGGACACTCCTCCACCTTTAGTGTTTCGGTCTTGGTTTTGTGGCCGAAATGTGTGGTAAAAGTTGTAGCCTGTTATTGCAGGGGTGCTCTCTGGAATCTTGAACAAGGTCTCAGTTACTGCACAGATATCGATGTTCTCTAGTTTTAGGAGTTCCTCGAGAGAGTGCATTTTGAGGTTTAGACTTCTAGCATTCAATAGAATTACCTTTCGATTTTGCATGCTTGTATCTGTTATGGTGGTGGTTTTGTCCTTTGAAACTTGCCTAAAAAAGGCATTATAGGGGTGGCAAAGGCTTTAGCCAGTGACCTGAATCCCAGGGCTGACAGGTGCAGACAATCTCTGGCAAAACATCGTGGTTTGTTGATCATGTCGTCCCATGCAGACAGATACTGGATCCCCTTTGAATGACACCAGAAGTTTAGTCAATTGTTGAAGTCAATCATTTTGTTCTTATACTGTGGTATCATTCTGGGAGAAGGCAGGATGCTACTCAGGGCTAGGGTCATACCTGCCTGGGCTACATGATCCAAGAGATCTTCCATGTCTCTTTTCATGTAGTCCAGGGAGGTACATCTCAAGTCATTCACTCCAACATGGACAATGACAGAGTCATATTTGTACTTGTTGTGGAGTGACTTGAGTGCATGCATTATGTGGTGGATCCTGGCACCTGACAGGCAGCTGACTGTAATTTTCTCCTTGCTCAGCCTGGTGATTGGGACATCAGTGTGCCTGACTATAGAGTCACCTATGACTAAAGTGCTAGGTATATTGTCTTGCCTTAGTGGCTGTTGTTGGGTTGCACACTGGTGTTGTGAGCTATGTGTCACTTTGGTTGTGACTGGTGTTTGTTTGCGTTTCAGCTTTGGAGGTCCTTGTTGCTTGGGCAGGTTACTGCTAAGGGCCTCCACATATGTGTGGGTGTTGATGGTGTGGGTTTTGAAGGGCTATGTGTTGCTTGAGGTGTAGTGCAGGTGTTAACCTTCTTCTCTTGACTGTCTAGCACAATCTTGGCTGGAGATAACTTTGCTTCCATTTTGGCTATGTAAGTGCATCTCTCACAGGTTGTAGTGTTGGGTGGTAGGAGGAGAGGGTTGTCTGTGTAAATGAATCAGTTGCTGCATTGCCCCACTATGCCCAGATTCACCAGCTAGGCAGAAGAAATCACCGGAAGCTGACCCTTGGACATGCCTGTTTAGGTGCTTTTTTGTAAAGTACAAGAGCTGTTTTCCCTTACCTTTGCAAGGTACTTTGCAATTATAGGCTGTTTAGTGCCTATGATTAATTTCTCCTCATTAACAAGGAGAGTTGAGTGCTTGTATCAGTTTAAGGCTTCCTAGTGCTTTCCAGCAGGTTCTAGAGCAAGTGCTAGTCACAGGGGTTCAGGTTTTAGTGCTACTACTGAGAAACCTGCTTCTGTGAACAAAACCGTAAATTTTGTTGTACATTATGAACACAGAAAGGTGTGTGTGAGGACCATAATGCCATGCTAAATTGCACATCACTAGGAAAATACATACATCTTTCCTGTTCTTCATTTCAACTGTTAGTTTGCCTGTCCCTGTCAATCACAGTTTGAGGATGAAGTTGTTCTGCTATTGACTTCAATATTTCATGGGAAAAAGACCTTCATAGCATTTTTACAAAGTATACAATTGTTTGTTTCTTTCAGCTTTTCCCAGTTAGGGGTAGCCACAGCGGAACTCCGGTCCGCTAATGATTAGCAGTAGATTTTTTATGTGCTGAGTTTGCCAGCCATGATGCACAATCGAGAGAATCGAACAGCACAATGTCTTGCTGTGAGGCAACAATGGTACCGCAGCACCACCACCGCAGTATTTACAAAGTATACAATATTAAACAAAAAAATTGCTCAGACATATAACAGGATTTAGCAAGATGCATCCAACAAAAACGAGTGAATTAACTGAAGCACAGCTATGGAAGTATGTAAAACTTCAATAAAATTAATGCAGCTTAGAAACAATTGATTACTGCTTTCAAGTCACTATCACATGCTCCATCAGACCATTCATTGAGAAAAAAATCATAATAGCATTTTTAAAATCACAAGTGATATGAATGGCCCAATAGTATCCCTTCAAAACCTAGTATGTATCTCTGAACAAAGTTTTAAAGGGACATTCATTGAAAACACACATAGTATCATTTTAAAATTCAGATACAAAGATCCAATAGAAACATTTGGTTCAAGCAAGTTATGTTACAGAATACACATAGTAACATTTCAAAGACCAAATGATGCAAAGTCCAATAAAGGCATTTCAGTTAAAAGGATTATGTGATTTTAAATGGGGTTTTAATGATATGGTGTCATTCAGTTCGTAACTCTTATCAGAATGAAAACAAATTATCCAGCAGGCTTCTAATTCCTCTGTACTGCTCCAAAGGCAAGTCCTTACTATTGCTCTTATTGCTGGCTGAGAAATACGAATGGCATGTCTCATTTCTTACCACAACATCCACTGTCAAAGCCTGTTCTAATCCTTTGCTTCTATAACTTCTACTTAAGAAAACTTTATTTAATGTAGACATAGATCACTTAAATGAGTTTTCATCAATGATGAGTCTAGATATATACATAGCTTGTCCCTTCACCACATTCTTGTAAATAAGAATAGGATACATGATGTTCCTGTGAAGGGCAGCATTTTTCCTTTGATATCCATTAAGTGATGTAGGCACATTGTCCTGATCTGTGTCTTTGTATCTTGTAGCACAGCACCTGTCTGTATAATTCAGCAGCCTATCCAGTGATCATGATGTTGTTCATGATGAGGCTCAGCAAGGTATTTTGGCCCCTGTTACAGAGGAATTTGTGTTGTTTGGAGACTCCGTCCATGAGCTTGACAATGATGTTGCAGCAGATGTAGCCTCAGACTTCAGATGTAGAAGTCCTCTTGTCTAGCCATTAAGAGGATGCTGCTACAGTAGATCTTGAACAGGGTGAGGCCATGGACTAATGCATCACAGTTGAGAGCATTGCTGCTATCAGTTCCACACAACAACTAGGAACAAGACATCATGGTAGTGTTAGACGGCATTGTTCAGACATCTGTGCACTTGCTTGTGACACAGATCATGTGGCACACCAGCTATATATCATGCATGAAAGACAAGAGTGCAGACACAGTGAGATTATGGCTGCATTGGCCCCTCAGAATCAGAATCTACCAGCCCTGGCACAGTTGATGGAAACCCTGGCCTCTGTGGTACTGCAGCAGTGTTGTACTACCAGCAGGATTCTGCATTCCCTAACTGTGCTCAGCAGATTGCAACCTGTGAGAGGTATGCTGCCTGTCCACAGAACCACCACTGGCCATCAAGAATCACTGTCTGTGGTCCAACCTGCACAGAGTTCAACAGCTGACCCATCTGCTGAAGTTCCTCTCATCACAAGGTCTTCAACTTGCAGTGACGCTCCTTCATCTCAACATGGTGCTGTAGCTCCATCCATCCCCTTTGAGGAGCAACCCAGGGCAAGATGTGTCTGTACGTGGTCAGGGCAGAGTAGACCATGGTGTGAAACATCAGCAAGTTCACTCGAGACTGCATTAGAGTGAGGCCAACAGTGTAGTATACATAGCCGGCTCATATTATTGCTGTACCACTGTACTGTGATATGTGTTTTCTGAAATTAAAATGTATGCATTATGTCCTGCATGGTTTCTCTTTTTTCATATTATTATATTGTAGATATATGTATGTCTAGCACTGATGTTTGTCCATTATTGTTTACCATGCAGTGATACAACAATCTGAGTGTGTATGCATAACTGTGTCAGTTGTGCCCTCAGCTGATAATCTGTCTGACACACTTGCATATGTTCACGTTAGAATATGTTATGATTATGTTATTTGTGAAGCTCAGTGTGTACATCTAGTGGGTACTTGCCATTGGATGTAATCATTGTTGTTGGGGTGGGTCAACACTGAACATCAATGCTCAATCTGTGTACTCACATATATGTGGCATGTCATGATTCAGATAGTTGGGTCTGGTACTGCTATGTTGCCAGGGCCTGCACTTGTTGTCAGAACTTACATTGCTATGTCTTCTATCCACTATGTCCTCCTGCTTCTCCTCTTATACCGGTGGGCTTTCCTCTTCAAACTTTTGGGGTTCTTGTGGTACTTCACCCACATCTTCAGCTGGAAGACCACCATGGGCTCTGGTTAGCACATTGTGCAGCATGGCACTCACTGTCACCATCTTTGCTGCCTCTTCAGGAGTGTATTGCAGTATATCCCAGATGTATCTAGACATCTGAACCTAGCTTTTAATACAGCAAACACATGCTCTATTGTGTTTTTGGTCATTGCATATGTTCTATTGTAGGCCTCCTGTGCAGGGCTGGATGGTTCACAGTATGAGGTCATTAGCCATGGCTTAAGTGGAAAACCTCAGTCCCCTGTTGAAGGGAATAAAAACCCTTTTGGTCTTAATGGATATTGTTGAGAGGGGTATCCTTAAATTGCATCCTAGCTGTGTTCCTTTACTTACCCAGTAGCAGTCCATTAGGTATTTCAGCTTGTCTGAATGTAGCCCTCAGTCCACCTTCCCTCCAAATGGCAGTATCATGGACACTTCTAAGGTATGTTGCCAGGATGTTTGTTATATTGCCATCTGCTGCATACACAACTTGGCAGTTGATGGATGGTCACCCCTTTCTGTTTATGTATCAGTCTGCTTCCAGATGTACTGGTGTCTTGATAGGTATGTGTTTGCAATGTGGGACGTTTGCAGTGTTACAGAACTGGTGCATTACATTTCACCACTCCATGGGGGTGGATAGAAAGGGTATGTAGTCATCCACTTTGTTGCACATTGCTTCCAGGAATTTCAAAAGGGTACGACTGATAGCTTTCTGTGATACTGCCATAGCATTCCCCATGTGTCTCTGCAATGTACCAGATGCAAATACACCCAGGCTGAGACACACTTTAGTTTCAAGGTACTTGGAATTTTCTCACAGGGTCTGTAAAGACATTTTTTTTGGCACACTTGTTGCAGACATTCTGTACCAGTTGTCTGTCTAGATGGTATCTGTCAATTATTTGCTTGTCTGACAACCAGTTTAGTTGCAGCCGTGCTGTGACTTTAGTTGGCTGCCTTCTAAAACACACAGCCACATTCTTATTTATGGCTTGCATCACTGCAGCCTATTGCATTATATTAACAACAGGTTGCATTTTTAGATTTTTTTAATAGTTTTGCTACAGAATTTGCTGTAATCCATACTATTCAGTTGAATTCCTTGGCACCTGGAAAGTATGTTGCAAGGAATTTAGAAACAGAGTCGGTGTGGCTTTTGTCTGATTTGAGTTGCATTGTGTGTGCATAATGTGTTTCTGAATCAGACCGGTGTGCACAGAATTGTTAATTATCCTACACTGAATGGTTAAGTACACGATCTACCTTCAGTGTGACTTCTGGAATCATGTGTGCACCAGGTGCGCTGAAGTCATTCTTCAATGTGCTGCGCTGCCCAAAAGTAGCTTCGAAGACCATTATGGAATCTGGCCCAATGAATGTGAAAGATACAAAATTAGCAGAACAAGTAGTTACACAAATTAAATAGCAGTCAAAGATATTTTTTTGCATTGCTACTATGTAGATGAAGTAGGCTTAGTTCTTCAATTTCTACAGCTACTAAAACAGTCATAATTTGGTAAGAAGTGAACATCTTATGGTGAGAATTACATTTGCTAGATTCAGTCTGTAAATTTTGTTGTCATTTGCATTTAGGTATATGTTGCAATATGTCAGACTGAAGACAGCAATGCAAAATGTTTTTGGAATGTGAAACATAATTTTTTGTCTTGATTCAGCTCATGTGTAGTGCTCTTTCTTCTTTCAAAAATACTGAATTAAACAGCATCACAAATCGCTGCAATTGTTTGAATAAATTAGATAAACAGAACTAAGAAAAAAAAAAAAACACTAAATGCCTAAGAAAATTAATATAGAGTTGGCAATAGTCATTATCTGAATGGCATAGCAAACAAGGGGTAATTATTCAGATAAATCAACACCATAGCGCTATTAGGGTTTAAGTGGTGAGCACTAAAAGGGAATTCAGAGGCATGCAAGACTCAGATAGAATAAATGTTCGTTACCACCTCATTAGCATGTTTTGGAATTCAACACAGCAGAGTTAGAAATAGCTGTCCTAGTGTTCCTGTTATTAACCAATGCAAGTCTGCTGCACAGGCCTATACATGCACGCACAGACACACACACACACACACACACACACACACACACACACACACACACACACACACACACACACACACACACACACACACACACACACACACACACACACACACACACACAGCTTTGTAATGCCTTACATGCTGCAGAGCTAAAGGCACAATTCCTGCTATAGATAGTAATGAATGCATATCCGGCTTTAAGCAGCAGCAAACCCTGTGGCCACTGGGGGCCCCCTTTTCCAAGAGGCCCCAACCACACAACCACAGCAAGTTGTCTTATCTTTTATCTTAATATTTTGTAACATGACTGTCAAACCAGAAAAGCTAGTGTAGAAATATTGTATAATTAATAAACAAAGTGGGTAATAATAACTCTTATCTCCTTTACAATTCAAAGATTTCTTTAGTTATATTAACAGTGCTTTATCAAGTAACAGGTTTCACAATTCTATTAAATATTTTACAACTGACATAGTAGCCCTCGCTAAGTTAAACTCTGTTGGTGGACATTTTCTCCACTAAAACTAACAACATAGCCAGCTATAGGTACCTGCTGTACTTGTGGCTGCAGGGAGCCACTTAATCATCCTTGACTGTATGATGTTCCCACTACTGCTGCTGTTGCTGGTTATGGAAAAATGAGGAGAAAACATGGACTAATTTCCTTGATTATGCTCTCTAACTTGAACTGGGCTATGACATGACCTTGTTAGGATGAAGATAATATTGAACATATACAAGGTAAGCACCAGAGAGATCAGCAGTTTCAGTGACTACCACAGTGCGTGCCTTGTATTTTAAGAAGAGCTAATGATCCTGATCTTCAGGGTTGGTTTTCTCTTTCAGGGGCTTTTATAAATACTGGCAGAATACTAGATATTATAAATCTCAACTTCTTTGCTGGACAATTCTGTACAATGCCAAAAATAATAGCAGAATAAAGAATCACAAGCTTGAACATGTTTTAAATATTACTCTAATTCATTTAAAAAAAAGTTAATAGAGTAACACCTTTTGCATTACCGTGCAGTTTTGAACAAAAAGAAGTATAAGCCTCTGATGTCTGGATGTATTGACTATCTGTAATCCTGAATGATGTACCAGAAAATCAAACAATTACAAAGGACAGAGCAAAATTATGATGCAAAGTCAGGGGTGATCTCTGAATTCAGAGATGGTGTCAGGTGTACTTTATCCTGTTGCTGTTTGGTGACTGCTAAACAGCAGCCACTGATCTAGTGTGGCAGTACTGGTGTTGCATAATGTATTGCTATTTGCTGAAATAAGTACAAAACAAATATTGCCATGGCTTGTGTGTGTGTGTGTGTGTGTGTGTGTGTGTGTGTGTGTGTGTGTGTGTGTGTGTGTGTGTGTGTGTGTGTGTGTGAGTGATCACACAGATATTTATCTGTGCACACCCAGTGTGTACAATGACTTAGGTTACTACAGCTTGTGTAAAGGCGGTGTACTGTCTATGAACAATAAAGTAGAATACATTATGTAATCATTATTTTTTTCACTTTCCTCACAATCACACATAAGGCATTTATACAGGTGGCTGTCTTTTGGAGTTAGGGGTGAGGAGGCATGCTATGCATACTGTATGTCAGTAGTCACATGAAAGGTTCAATGTTAAATCATCAAACACTTAAAACAGCAAACAATGATTTAACAAACCCATGTAAGTGAAAGCTTATAATCTCGATCGCTAAAATCTCTGTTCCACAAAACAAAAAAAAATTTAAAGCATTACATAAAGTGGGGAGCTTTGCTCCCCGTGCACCCCACATTCCCCCTACTTAAATATACCAACTCCAAGATCGCACTACAGTCACAAAAATGGTAGAGTAATGGAAGCAGCCAAGTGATTTCTTTCCCAGGGAAAGAATTCGCCTATATGCTGTTTCGCTATTTTGCCTTTTTGTGCTTTCAAGTTCGATCAAGACGCATTCTAAAGAATGCGTCTTCAATCATTTAATAGGAACCCATATGAAATACATGACTGTGGAAATTTGTTTACTTTCATCCCAGTCTAACACCAGAGGGATACATAGGTAGTGACCGTCTTTTTCAGGGGTTAGGGATGTGGGCAGTATTCCTAGACAAGACCTGTGTATCCTCTCAACTGACTTATTAATTTATTGTGAGCTACTATTTTGCCAGCTTTAAACATTGTCTTGAGCACAACTTAAGTTTTCCTTGAAAGAAAAAAAAAGATAAGACTGAAAATCTTATTCTACTCATGATTTTTGTTTAGCCCATCATTGGATTAAAAAGTTGGAAAAATCCTTTAAAATACATCCCAGAGCATCTATAATCCTTATACTGTCTGGGGGGCACTGGCTTAATTGAGTTATTTCCTAAATAGTTATTACAGTGATGTCTTAGGAAAAGTGTTTTAAAGGGATGCAATGAAAACTAAAGCTAAATAGCAACTCTGACTTTTTCCTTAATCATGATTTCTGTTCAAGCCATCACTGGATGAAAATGTATAAATAAAAAAATAAATAAAATGCACATCAGAGTATATACAAAGTTATGGCTTCTTGAAAAAGTTAAAGAGTAAGGCAAAATGTGAGAAAAGAAAGAAAAAGTAATGTGCATGGTATGGAGAGTCCAAGATGGGGGAAAACATAGGGGAGCACTGGAGGATATATGTGTGCATTGGGGGGGCTGAAATAGTAGGTTGCGTCTATGGTGCCATTTCACCTAAGCCCAGCCCTATACATAAAGATGTTGTAAATTATCATTGTTGCAACTAAATGCCAGTAAATGTGAATGTCCCTTTGTGAGATGGGCCAACACAATGTGGTACACAGGCCTGCTGTAATGTAAGAGCATTGTAGCTACAGGTCAGTCTGTGTGTACTACTGCTAAATGTTTGCAGCATGAGCTGAAAGGTTGCTTAGGAGGGGTGGCAAATACATGGTGCTGCTTAGCAGCTTTCTCGATCTACACTTCAGCAGTGCTGCATTCTAGATCTTTCTTGGCACTGTACTGCTACAGAGTTTCTCTAAACTACTCCCTCATAGAAACAGGATTGCTTAGTGAGTTCTGTGTTTCTGAATCCCAGCCAAGGGATAAATGGTAGCTTGATGCTCAACTTCTGAATGATAGAATTGATCCAAACATAATGCTTATCTAGATTGAAGAATAGCAGAATATTTAATGTATGTTTGAATTATATCGAATAAAACAGCAGCAATTGCACAGGATGGATCATGGAAGCAATGTATATCCTTCCCTTAGTGCAGTTAAGTAAACAGTAAACATCTAATATTTAATTTAAGTATTCTGTTTTGCTGTGTTTGTACTGGCTAACTGAGGTACAGACTCAGAGCACTGAGTCACATGTAACCTTTTCAGACTCATCCCAAGAAAACTGTCTGGTTAAGTGGCTTGGTCAGACTGACACAGTAAGCAAGTGCTGACTGAAGGAATCAAAACCTGCACTACAGGAAGTAGCTAGGTATCGGCTCATAGCCTTAATCTTCTGTGCAGCCATCAAAACCTGCAGTACAGGAAGTAGCTAGGTATCGGCTCATAGCCTTAATCTTCTGTGCAGCCATCAAAACCTGCAGTACAGGAAGTAGCTAGGCATCCTCATCAGCCTTAATCTTCTGTGCAGCCATCAAAACCTGCAGTACAGGAAGTAGCTAGGTATCGGCTCATAGCCTTAATCTTCTGTGCAGCCAGACTAGCAGACGATGTGCAATAAATAAATTGTTTAATATGTGCGTAAAGCAAAGAAAACATTACAGCTAGATGAAGTAAATCTCAGTTGGGTATTTAAGGGGAAGAAGTGGGTGTTGTTGCTAGAATTATACACCCCAAGACATGTGGGCTTAATGAGGAAATGGTCCCAACCTCAAAGCCACAAAAACAACTCATCTAGCACTCAAAGGTTGAAAGTCATGGACAGAAGATAAAAAAAATTGTAAATGACCTCACAGCTTACTCCAATAAAGCAATGTATGCAAACCTAAGTCCACAAGAAAAAGCACGTGACACTGTAATGTGCTTTACAAATAAACTAGCAGTATCTAGAAGGCCACAGCGTTATGTACAAAACTGTACAACTGGCAGGCACACAGGGTAAAATGACAGTTTATGTCACAGCTGAGTGCAAAATGACTGGTAGTTGGATGGGCAAATGGAGAAACTATCTGCCACTGTACTCCTAGCAAATGCAAAGGTTAAAAGTACTTTCTGGTTTACCTAGCCACAGCAGAAATACTTGCAGGTCAAAGATGATCCATCCTTATACTGCTATCAGAATAACATGTAAAAGTGATATAACAGATGCCATGTCAATTTCATCAAATGCAGTAAAGCACCAGTAAGTAGAAGTTTTATTTATTTATTTATTTATTTATTTTTGGGGGGGGGGGGCAGAATGTTATAGCTGTGTAGTATGATAGTTATACAACTTAAAAGTAATTCAGTATATTTCTCTTTCTACTGGCCACAGTGAACTTCTGACAATAAAAACACTTTTCTTTGACTGGCAGTGAAAAAAGATCCTCCCATAGTTTGTACTGTAAGATTTTTAGGTAGAAATATGCAACATGAAATTGCCATTTTAACTCTTTGTTATGCTGAGAAGCATTAACTGTTATACCCATACATCTCAACTGCCACTGATATTGCAGAACATCCCTGATTTTGTCTCATAGTTTTACCCTACCCCATGTAACATTTTGGATTTGCTGTTAAATCAGTAAGTATTACAATGAGCTAAGACTGTTCTCTGTTGCTTTCTCAGAGGCGATCTCTGTCTAACATACAGAGCCATGTCCAACCCAGAATTGTTGAACATGCTCCATCTTAGCAAAACTAAATCTACTCGAGCTACACGCTCTAGGGATATAAACCTCAACACAACAACGAATAGAACATGCTGGAGGGATAGATTCCCCTCACAGAGACTTCCCTTACTATGGAAAAGGGTCCTGATCTACGTAAGACAGAGCCCCTCACTATCACTCTTCAAGAGGAACCTTGATGAGTGGATGGGTAACAGAAAGTTCACACCAGGGATTACACCAACAGCACTACTAGATAGGGGCCAAGGGTACTAGCTGCTAGTACAAGGGTCTAGGGAACTACTAAAGGGGCGGTGAATACCGCACAACGTGGCTGGGCTAATATATGCCTTCGGGCAGATAGCCCAGTACCAACCTATGAACCTATGATTCAATAACTCCAGGTATTAGAATTTCAAATCTCTAATTGTTCAGAAAATGCATGCTGATTCAAATCTGATGGTCCTTTATTTAAGTGAATTAAAATAACATTTCAAAATTGTCTCTGATTTTGAACATTTACCCCCCCCCCCCCCACCCCCCATTTGTTTGGCTTTGTTAGAATTCATGAGCAAAGAAACATCTTTCTACTCTGGATCAGTTGTAAAGGGTTGAATCACAATCACAATGCTATCCCTAATAGAACCAAGATCTTATCTTCCAAAAAAAGGAAGCCAATCTGGTGGTCCTCTGCCATAAAGAAACTCTACAACAGAAGAAAGAAACTGTTGCAAAAAAGAGTAAAATCCCATGACTGGAGGAACTCCCTGATCAAGCTCAGTAAGAAGCTGAGATCCCTCATAAAATCCTCCAAAGCTAGTTACGAAATCAAAATTGCCACTGACTCTAAAGACAATCACAAAGCATTCTATAGCTATGTCAAGAATCTCAATGGGAACACTCAGATCTGCTCTGAGTTACAGCACAATGGCACTAAATATACAGAACCAACTGATATTGCCAACATCCTAGCAGATAGGTTCAGTGCTAACTTTACCCCCCTCTCACCCCCTAGAGGGCCCATCTCTATTCTGGAAGAATGCAAAGTTCCTATAATCATGGCTGCACAGGTAAAAAACACACTTTCCAAAGCCAAGAACACAGCATCCATGGGACCTGACAGTATCCCAGGCTGCATTCTACACAAACTACAGAATGAACTGGCACCCTACCTAAGTACCATGTTCAATCATAGCCTCACCTCAGGCTTTGTACTCACTGAATGGCGCACCGCGATGGTTATCCCACTCCACAAAGGGAGAGCCATGACGGACCCTGGGAACTACCGCCCCATTAGCCTGACGCGACTGGTCTGCAAGGCCATGGAACGTATCATCATGGAACTCATAAACAAAGACAGTGGTAATCTCCAAACTCTGGACCCTACCCAGTTTGGATTTGTAAAAAGCAGATCATGTCTCCTAAACCTGATTGACTTCTTTGAAGCAGTCACCAAAGCCATAGATAAGGGTAAAATGGTTCACACAGCTTATCTAGATCTCGCCAAGGCTTCCGACACCATCCCCCACTCTGGAATTATAGATAAGCTCACTAAACTAGGTATAAATCCCTATGTTACACGATGGGTTGCCAACTGGCTCATGGACAGAACCCACACTGTAAAAGTAGCGGATTCCAAATCCGACTTCAGATCAGTGACAAGTGGAGTACCACAGGGTTCAGTCCTGGGTCCTCTCCTGTTTGGTATCTACTTCTCTGAAGTGCAGGCTAACACAGAAGGTCTTTGGCTAACAAAGTTTGCAGATGCCTGCAAACTAGTAGCCGTAATCAAAAGTCCTAATGATGTGGACAAACTACAAAAGGGCCTCACTGAGACAGATACCTGGTGTCAAAGCCATGGCCTGAAGCTCAATGCCAAAAAGTGTATTGTCATCCCTTTTGGTAAAAACTCTGTACCCATGAACTACCACATAGCTAGTAGTCTACTTAATGCCAAAAATGTGATAAGAGACCTTGGGACACAGGTGGACAGTAGTCTCTCCTTTGATAATCACATCGCCACAGTGGTCAGGAAATCCTTCTAAGTGGCTCATTTCATCACAAAAGGATTCTCATCCAGAAAAAAAGAGATCATTGTTCCCCTCTACTCATCACTCATTAGACCCATTATAGAGTACAATGCCCCTTTTGGTATGTACCTCACAAAACATCTACAACAACTGGAAAGACCACAGAAATACCTCACAAAGAGGATCACTGGCCTCAAACAGATGCCCTACGCAGACCATCTCAAAAAACTCCAGCTTTGCTCCTTTGCATATCGCCTACTCAGAGGTGATCTCTGCCTAACATACAAAGCCATGTCAAACCCAGAGCTGTTGGACATGCTCCACTTAAAGAAATCCCAATCCCTCCGAGCTACACGCTCTAGGGACCTAAACCTTGTCACCACAATAAACAGAACATGCTGGAGGGATAAATTCATGTCCCAGAGACTTCCCATACTCTGGAACAGACTACCTATCTATGTCAAACAGAGCTCCTCATTAGCACCTTCAAGAAAAATGTTGATGATTGGATAGGAAATGGGAAATTCACCCCAGGGATCACTTCTGTGGCTCTGCTCGACAGGGGCACAGGAAAATAATTTTCTTGTGTGGCGAAAGCCAGGGTACATTTTTTGGCTAGGCTTATATAGGCCCTAGGGCCAATAGCCTAGTACCTACCTATGAACCTATGAACAAGCAATTAAAAAAAATATGGAGACAACTGGCTAGCATGTTTGGTACTTCATAATAATGGAGTAGAAAAGATCAAGCAAAGCCTGTTAACTTCTACTTAGCCAGAATACAGCATCATCAGATCATCTGTAGTTCCCTGACAAGCAACAGGCAACAGTCTAACATGTATTATGAAAACATTGCATGATACCAAATTAAAAACAAACAATATCAAGACAAAGAAATGTAGCTTCTGTGATTCTTGTCTGTAAGGTGACAGATCATGATTTCTCCCTGTACTGTTCTTGCCATTAGCCTGCATTTAAGAAAAACAAATTGATCAAAAGGTGTAACTCAGATAAAATACGGATATAGTCCAACTAACATTGAGCTAGACAATATTGCTATCTAAGTAATAGGATCAAGTAAGGGCCACCTTGGATTAAGGGATTTTTATTTGGTTTCAGAATGGTTGTCAGCAGGAATGTTTCTAAGAAGGAGGGTCAGCATCTGCTTTAATAACTAAATTCATAATCCACACCAAGTAGTGCAATTTCATCTCACTAAAGGCGTTCTAGAACGTCTCTGAAAAACCACCAAGATCTGGGGCTTGTATATAAATAGAACAGATATATTTTATTTGCAGCTACAATGTACTTCCTGTAGTTGTGACAGCGTCCAGCTGTGCTGATGTCAGTTTTCATAATGACATGGAGAGTAGGTGCTCCTTGATTTCAGGAATGATATAGGGTCCTGCTTTGAATAAACAGCCACATAATGTCTAGGCAGTACTTCCTTATCTCAATCAGGGAATAACTGTTTTTACCTATGCTGGGGTCAGTAAGGGTAGTTACCCTTGCAGTATTTGTGTACTTCTTAATTTTGCATGTTGGGCATCATTTTCACAAGAACCTGATTATCCTGAAATTGAACTTCATCCAGCAGACCTCCACTATGAAATCAGACCTCAGATGCCAGGCAGCATCTCTAGATGAAATAGCTCAAACTTAAGAAAAGCCTCCTTTTCATTTCTTCCCCACTCATGCTCCTCAATCTTAAGTGTCATAACTGTTCCTACAAGAATAGTTTGAAAAGTACATCATAAACTCGACCCATCACACTCTTTTATCACACACACGCACACACACACACACACACACACACACACAAACACATGCACGCACGCGCACACAATCACACACACACACACACACACACACACACACAAACACACTGATAAAAATGTTGGTACAACTAAAGCTCTGCTACAGAATCCCACACCTTTTTTTACTGATTGCCTGGGCTGCTATAGCCAAAATGTTCTACTTCCAAAGCCTGAACATGCTTTGCCTTTACTGCGTTCTCTTACAAATCACACAAAACAACATTATGAGTCATTCTTCTAGCAAATCATGTTGCACAGTGCCACAACCTGCTTAATGACTTCAAGTGGCTATCAGCCATGGAAATATCAACCTACCTTCTTGGCAATCCACTTTTCAAAATCTTGAACATCAGCTACTGTCCCCCTCTGAAAACTGAACTCATTTAGGCACCAAAACAGCACACTGAGAATCTCCTAAAATGACAACTGTTCACTTGCCCATTCATGGTTCAAAACTCTTTCTGAAGAAGTAGCATTTTCAAGACTATAGCCTGCCATTTAGATGCCCCCAAAGTTAAAACCCAAGATATCCTAGAAGTTTTTAAATGTGTCAGGTGATAATATAAGCCATTAGTACTGGATATATTAATGTCTTTCTACATGAATCCTTATATGTTGCTCTAAATATTATCTGATTTGTTTCTCTGTAAATTAGTACTTAGACTTTGTTTGTTCTGATTTTATTTTTCCTAATCACACATTCCTTTCTATGCTTATTATGTGTTTTATATTATATGTGTAGTGTTGCTCATTGAGTTTGGTTCATGGCTGAAAAAGACTGATGCACTAATTCAGCTACCTGCTTAATAAATAGCTGTTAACTTTAAATGTTTGTAAACTGATAGAAACTGGTAATGGTTTTGTTTTAATCAATACTTCTTAAAGGGTGATATTCCTAGCAGAGTGAGGCATGTTCTCTCCGCAGATGGGTGGGCGTTTGAAAGACATGCGTAAATAGGCATGCCTTCGTTGAAGGTTGGACATCGAGCTGGCACCTCGGCGTTCATGAAAATCTATTGCCAATCATTAGCAGACCGGAGTTCCGCTGTGGCGACCCCTAAATGGGAAAAGCCGAAAGACAACAACAACAACATTCCTAGCAGAGTGAGGATAAGCTTTGTCTAATACTGATCTGTCATTAAGTTATGTTTACTCATCAATACAACTAGACTAATGAATATACTGACTACATCCCTAAACCAATTAATTGACTACTTAGTTGACCTACAATGAAGTCAAACTGAAGCAAAGATCCACTTCAATACAGCCATAGATTGAACAAAATTAACAAATCATGTGCTTAGCAGTTGTTTTAGGCATGACTGCCGACCTATACATTTTATGTATTCATTCTCCTAACTAGTTATCCAGGTGAGGCTCTCATTTATATTAGACTAAGCAGACCAGATTAGACTTTTCTATCCCTTATATTGGTCCCCAGATAAGCCTACAGGATATCCAGGTGTTGCCAGGTATGCTGTTAGCAACATCTCCTTAATATCTGTTGTCTCGTTTAGGGACTCCTACCCACAGAAATGTGTTGGTATATGTTCCTTTGTAGTGGCTAAGCTGATATTTGTATTAGGTTCCACACCACTTTAACTTCTGCCAACATGAAGAAGCTGGGGTTCAATTGTGACATTTTTGCAAATTGCTAAAGGTGCCTCTTTTCTACCAGTTGTTTCCCTGAATTCATACATTCATTCTATAGCTGAAGCTCATGAACAAGATAGCTTGAGACTAGTAAATTGATTGTGTTTGAATACATTTTAACCACTGTAAATTATAATAGGTCTAGCTGGATTTCATGTATACTGGAAGCCAGTAGTTTAGGCTTTGGTAGTAAGGGCATGATACCCTCCCTTCATATGATAATTACTTCCCATGATGAAAGTCTTTGGATAATATAAATATAGTTGGTAGCCTCATTTGGGGGAGCATTTAAATAAGGATTTTTGGAGTAAAAATTCTAATGTGGTGCCAAAATATGCAACACAGTCCCTTAAGTTTAGATTATTTTTGTATAGTATTGCCTGTTGAAGTATTTTTACATCCCAACAAAGCTTTTCAAATCTACCTTTATGTATCCTCAAGCTGCTGACACTGCTCAAGTGGGATTTCAGAGACTGCACATATTTTGGAAGTGTCCAATACTAGAGGGAGTTAAGAAACATTTGCAACATACATGTGATTCTTTACAGCCAAGACAAATTCATAGAACTAAATTTAACTTTCTTCTGGGAGATCTAAGCACATTTGCTTTATGATCCCCTCATTCTGGATTGTTGAATCTACTTCCACTGGCTGTGAAAAAATGTGTAACAAAGAAATGGAAGACCACACTCCCTCCCACATTTGCAGACTTCATCTTGATGGACAGAATTTATGAACTAGAGCTAGCCTCACCATATTTGCAACTTCACGAGAGTGCTACAGATGACTGGTTCATTTGGAAAAAAGTTTGCATCAGAGAATCCTGAGGACTTTAATAGATAGCACTATTACCATGCAACACTTATTGATTTAATACCCATTTTGTTACAATTTGGGATTTAGTTTTGATGCTATTTGGTTTCATATTTGCTGCATGAATGAGAAATTAATGTTGTTTTACTGATTTATTCATTATCACTTGTCTTATTTGAAAAAAAAGAATCAGAAAACAAACTGCAATATGCATGTCTGTCCATGAATACCAATCCACAGGGTCAGTTATTGACTAAAAACATTGAAAAATCAAATGCTTGTCAGTTATTTTAAGTATGACTGCCAACCCATAATTGTTTTTATGCATTCATTTTCCTAACTAGTTATCCTGGTGAGGATCTCATTAATATCAAACTAAGCAGAGCAGATTAGACTTTTATGCCTGTCTTTGGTCCCCAGATCAGCTTACAGTATCTGCAGGTGTTCCCAGGTATGCTGTTAGATACCTTCCCAGGGTCCCTACCCACTGAAATGTGCTGGTTTATCTTCCTCATGATATATAAGATGATATCTTCACTAGGTGGCCACACCACTTTAATTGACTTCTGCCAACATGAAGGAACAGGAGGTCTTCTCTAACATTTTTGGAAATTGCTGAGCTCTTGACTTCTCATAAAGGATGTCACAATTACCCTGTGAAGGGACTTCATTTCCACCAGTTATTCCTCTGAATTCATACATTCAGTCTACAGACAAAGATGCTCATGAATAGGAGAACTTTAGACCAACTGAAAATCTGAGAATTACATCTTACAGCTCAGCTCTTTCTTAATGACAGCAGTCTGGCACAATACCTGCAGTAAGCCACTCTATATCCATCTGCATCAGTTCTTCAGCCCCCCTTATTGCATGCAAGGTTAAGAAATGCAGATGTGCAAATGATGTAGATGCTCTCTCTCATCTGCAGAGAGCAATCCACTTTTTTAAAGGAAGAGAGCTATGACATCTGCTTTGGATGTACTGATTTTCATCTGAGTGACTTTGCATTCACCACCAAAAAAAAAAACCTCTAGTGTATGATGGAGATCAAGTTCACATGAACTTAAGAGGACAGCATGATTTGAAAGCAACAAATTGGTGACCCTCATATTCCTGAAGATACAAGCTTGTTAGAGTCCCGCAACTAATTTGAACATGTTCAGTTTAACAACTAGAATGTGAATCAACTCCTAGTCCACAAACATGTTATCATGCCACATGTGGCATTACTTCTATGACACTGATCTGCTGTGGTACATCTCACAGGGCATTTTATGAGATGTAGTAATATGTCTTCTCCAGGTCCACAAAACACATGCAGACCATATTTGTCAAGATCCCAAAACCCCTTCAATATCTAAGTTCAAAGACCTTGTCTACTTTTCAATGGCCAGGGTATAATTCCTACTGGGCTTCACATCTACTCTTCTCTACTTTCCAGCATCATGGCTCAGAATTTATATGGAAGGCTGAGGTCTATGAGCCCCCCAGAACTGAAATGTTCTTGACTCCTTTTTACCATGATAGTTTGCCAGTTGAGAGGTATTGTCCGTTTATTCTGCTCACTATTGCTTTGTAATGAAACAGCCTAGATAACGTCATCCCTTCACATAAAAGCCTGATAGTTTTCCTGAACTTCTGTGATGCCATTCAGCAACTCTTTTTTTTTTTTTTTCATTTTTGGTAGAGGGCCAAATGTCACAGCTTCTATTTTTACAAGCCATTCAAATGTCAGGTAGGCAAACCATCAGTGCAGATATATGGGACATGTGTGTATGCACATATATTTTGAATAAACTGACTCTATGTGTAAAACTCATTTAAAAAAAACATTCTTGTCACACAATTCCTTGGCAGTAGACTAATGAAAAAAATATATTTACAGACTTACATTAATAGTCCAGCAGAATAAACAAGTAGATAAAATCAATCATTGACAGGAAAATGGAAAAGCATGCACAAACACAGTCTCAAAATTGCTGCCTAACATGTATGAGCTATATGAACGACTACAATAGATTAGGAAACATATAGTCTTTCAAAGGGAAGTATAGGAAAAGTGAACTAAGTTGCACTAAAGAAGTATTGAATTAAAGCATAAACAATTCCTTAAAACATTAAAGTAAAACAATATGAATTATACATGTCTTCTCAGTAAATATGTTATATGTAATGGATGTCTGTCACTGATCAGTCACTTTCATGCAAACCCTGCCAAGGCAACCAAAGAAAGCCACATATTTTCTACTGTCTGATGTGGCAGTAAGTAAAATAAATTATGTCTAAATTGTGACTCTTAAAATACTACAACTGCACAATACACATACACAAATAAGTCATAACAATGGCTATTTTTTGCTGGATTTCAACAAAAACAATATACTACTCCTGCAACCATGGATCATTTATTGTTTATTACTGATCCATCAACAGAAGGTGTATATCTCATATATCTACACATGGCATCCATACCAATCATTTATAGCCACTTTAGTGAATATTTATTTTTTTATTTAACATTTGTTAACCAGGAAAGTCTGACTGGGACATAACTTATTTTCAGCGGAGGCCCGGGAAGAAACACTCCAGACACAAGTCTTTGGAATATGGAAGGAAACCAGAGCACCCAGAGGAAACCCACATGAACACAGGGAGGACATGCAGACTCTGCACAGAAGGCACCCCAGCTAAGAATGAAACCGGAGAACATCTTGCTGTGAGGTGACAATGCTAACTGCTACACCACTGTGTAGCTTACAGTTTACATCTCAGATGTTTAAATGTAAGTTACAAAACTCAGCTACAGTGAAAGATTCTAACTTGTCTGTAAATACAGAATAACTGACTTTTTAAACCTGACCACAACAGCCAATAATCAGTCATTTTCATCTGCAGATAGCCCTTGCTCCCAGAATTTTAAAGCCAGTTTGTTGAAATAATACATATGTCAGATTATTTACAAATAAATACAATAACAGCCATAGTAACATATGTCATTGTTATTTAACATGTACACAGTATTAACAGTACAATCTGCCAATCTATTTCATACAAATGTCCACTAATCCTACAATTTCTGAATATGTAAACTGAGCAAATGAGAAAAGAAATAGGGCCGGATTCACGAAGGCTTGCACGGAGTCTAAGAGTAGTGTAAGACTCCATGCAGCCTTCGCGATCCAGGAAGAGCCCAAAGTCCGTGTAAGAGACAAGCTAAAACGTCTCTTACATGGAGTGGGCGTGGATAAGCTAATCACCTCACTTGCAGCCAAATAGCATGCAAATGAGGATGATTAGCGATCCAGGAAGCCAGAACAGCCCGTGTAAGAGCCGTGTTAGCTGCAGAAATGTACTCAGTTGACAACTGAGTACGTTTCTGCAAAAACTGCAATGGAGCCATGTCAGCTCCAAATAAAGGGTGCATATGTGTCAGGCAGCATGCCAATGGCCAAATATGTGGCCATTGGCAAAGTAACCTGATGCAAATATATTAAAAATATAATTTTTTTTCGATTGCCGATGTTTAAACCAGCGCAGCCAGCCATAACGGGCTGCGCTGTATAAAACATAAAACGAAGGTTATAAACCCACAAATGTGGGTTTTATGCAATACATGGAATGTCAATGCAGGGACCAGCAGACCAAAACCAACATGGCCACCGTGTAGTGGTTGCTAAGGGGGGAAGCTGAGTCTAAGACATGTAACTAAGCATTAGTAGGCAATCTGATGCAAATGAGTGTTAGGATACTGAATTCCACTGTCACATAGCAAATGAGCACAGTCTGAGTAGTGTAAGAGTTACAGAAGGGGAGGAACAGAGTAGGAGATAGGTGACATCACAGGGGGGAATGGTAGAAAGAAATGCAGTTCATTGGAGGTCAGAGTTACATGACAGATGTCAGACAGATATCATGGAAAGAGGTGTGCCACTAGATAAGCATGAGAAAGTCAAGAAATGGAAGGTGTACACTTTTGCCTACACCGAAGTTTCTTGCTGGGCGTGCATGCGCGTAATGAAGTGCGATGAAGTGAGTAAGGCAGTGTGCGCGCGTGTAAGGCAGACTGAGCATGTGGGAGCATGTTGGGAGATGTTTAACACTGTTTGCGCTGGTGTGCACGTGTTTTAATCTGAATAAGCAGATTCTGAACCGTGTAAGCATGTGTGCACACGTGTAAGCCACTGTGAGCGTGTTTCTGCTGGTTTGCACACGGCTCCTCCCTGAGGAAACAGAGAGGAAAAAGGAAGCAACAGATTTAGTAGGAAGCTAGCAGGGAATACTGCTGGAGCTAGCAGGTGAAAACAATTAGAAGCAGGCAATTACACAGGCAGAATAGTAGCCCAGCCCAGCACTTAAAACTCTGCAAACAGCAGTGCAGGATGTTTCTCTCAAGAGACACTGCAAGACAGGAGTAAGCTATTAGAAGTGAAAACTGAAAAAGCTGAACTCAGAGCAGAAATGTTAGGGGCTGCCATAGCTGTCATAATGAGACATAGGCGACTTGCTGAGGGTGGTGACAATGCAGATGGTGCCAGACAACCCACAGTGAGGAGACAGAGAAGAGTGTACAGGCCCAGGGTCACCTACCATGGGTTACATGAGCTGGAGATAGTAGAGCGCTATAGAGTGGACAGAGACCTCCTGCAGCAAATAGTGGAGCTGTGCAGGCCACGCCTCACACACAGAACCAACAGAGGGGAACCCATCCCAGTGGAAACCAAGGTATGTGTTGGCCTAAGAATACTAGCAACAGGTACCTTCCAGAGACCAACTGGTGATATAATGGGGATATCACAGGCATCAGCCTCCAGGGTACTGCACCAGTTCCTGGATGCCATGTCAGAACATGTCATTGATCATGTATATTTCCCCAATGCCCGTGAGGTATTGGCCAGCAATATGCGTCTCTTCCAGCAAATAGCAGAATACCCTGAGGTAGTGGGTGCAATAGACTGCACGCACATATGCATCAAAGCACCAGCCGGTGAGCGGGGTAGGGCATACATCAACCGCAAGGGCTTTCCCTCCATCAACTGCCAGGTCGTGTGTGATGCCCAGGGCATAATAATGAATGTGTGTGCTGGCTGTCCTGGGAGCTACCATGATTCCCACATCTGGCATTTGACGCAGCTGTACCAGACATTTGCCAATGGGGACATCCTGCACGGACACCTAGTGGGGGATGCAGGTTATGCACTGGAGCCGTGGCTGATGACACCCATCAGAAAAGCACACAGACCTGAACAGGAATGCCATAATGAGGCACACGCACAAACACGTAATGTAATAGAGCATGTGTTTGGGCTGCTCAAGTCAGTTCGGTTCGTGTCTGGACACATCTGGTGGAGCCTTGCAGTACACACCAACTACATGTACCCAAATTGTCATGGCATGTGCTCTGCTACATAATATGATCTTGCGAAAACAGCTGGAGCTGGACCAGCATAGGGCCCGGCCAAACAGCCCCCACCATTGCCAAGGCCATCACAGGCAGAGCGTGACTTGGAGGAGGAACAACCTGAGCCTGCCCCAGTAGGCAGAAGGAGGCGTGCCCAGTATGCCCTGGCCTTGGCAAAGAGGCAACGCATAGCACATACACTGGCTCAGTAGGAACCCTGGGAATGATACCCCCTCTGACTCACTCAAATAATAACATGGATGCCTACAATGACATGACCTGCTCACAAACATGTACAGGGAAGTGTAATATGCATATCCGACAGAGGCAGCCCTGCAGCACCACCTGAGGCATGAATGCCATGTGTTAAGTAATGTAACACCATGTACTATATGCACATCTGAGGACCCTGACTAACATCCTACCCTCACCAAGCATCATGCCACAATATGACAATGAGATGATCAAGTGCAATAACTGACTGAAGTATCGCAGTTAGTCAAAGGGGATCCAATGTGTGCCAGTCTGGGATGACATGCTGAGCATGACATGATGCTCCACCTGCTAGGACTGGCGTGCACCTATCAGTGCAGGCCGTATGGATACTGGCAAAGGCTGTTGTTACCCACAGTGTGCCCTGACTAGGGAAGGCTCAAAACACAAACCTATCTCCATAGGTATCAGAAGGGATAAGAATAAGATAAGGGATAAGTCGAAACAGCAAGATGCATGCAGTCTAAACTCACCCAGTATGGAGAATGTTGATATCTGTGCTGTAACAGAAAACTGAGTCAAGGCTCACAACAGCACCCTAACACTACCAGGTTACATCTCATACTGTGCTGTAGAGACTCAAAACATGGAACAAGCTACAAAAGGAGGGTGACTAGCAAGAATTGTCAAGGATAACCACCCCCTCATGTTGGTACCACAACAAGAAGCAGCATGGACTAGCCATGGTCAAGTAACAGTGGCTAAAACTGCCCCCAGTTTATAGCCTGCTACAGACTACTGTCCCAACACCAGGAACTGCACCTGGCCTATGCTGGAATACATGAATATATCAAGTCCTCCAAACCACATTATATTGGGTGACTGAAAATACCCAGACATAGACTGGGAGCATTATACTAGCTCCAACAGTGTAGGACAAAAGTTCATAGAATCCATAAACCAAAAGGCCCAGGAACAATGTACCACTCCCACAAGAGGGGTAAGCATACTGGATGTGATAATCAGCAACATGGGTACTGGATGGCAAGGCGAGAAGTGTATTGCTCACTGGTAAAACCAGACCATAGAGTAATCACACTGGATATACAAATCCTGACCACAGTCCCTGGCCAGAAAACCACAGTGGAAAACATGTGTAAAGCAATATTTGCACTCCTCCAAACTGATGTGTAATCCATTAAAGGTCCTGTGCAGGTGCAAAATATGGGCCACACCTCAGAACCTGTAATACAGCCATTCCATGAACACTGCCAGGAATGCTTGGATTATGCAATCCTAAATTAAAACAAGACACAATGCCATACACGCAGGCATCTGACATGGTGGACACCAGCCATAACCAAACCATGCAAGAGAATGAGGAAGCTACTACATGATAGAGCAAACATAAACAATGAAGTAATCACTGATCAGTAGTATGGCAATAAAATATGTCCACACATACAATCCACTAAGGCCAGCCACAACAAGTTGAATCTGTGAATCCTGAGGCAATGTTACACCTGCCCCAAGTACACAGACAACCCCCAACTCCACCCAAGAAATACAAATATATGTGAGAGATGCAACCATCTATCCAAACTGGAGGCTCAACTCAGTACTCCCAAAACTAGTCAGGAGGAGAAGGTAACCACACACACCACAAACACAGTCCCACATAGACCTATCACAACTGCAAACCAAAGACATAAACACAGAAAAACATTCCAGGAGGCACAAATTACAAACACAGCACACCAACAGAGGCCTCTAAAGCAGACACCCAATCAAACAACCTCCAAACATAGCACATGCAACACATAGTACACAAAGCTGGTGTGCCAAACAGTCACAGGCCGGAAGGAGAAACAACATGCCTGATACAGTTGTAATAGGTGACTCCATAGTCAGACACACTGCTGTCCCGCACACCAGACTGAACAAGGGAAAGGGTACAGTAAGCTGCCTGTAGGCTGCCACAATGCCACATAACAGAAGTATGCAGGTCACTCCAAAGCAAGTAGAAATATGATGCAGTCATAGTCCATGCTGGTGTGAATGACCTGAGATATACCTCCCTAGACTACATGAAAAGAGACATAGATGAGCTATCTGATTATGTAGTCCAGGCCAGTATGACACTCACCGTTTGCAGCATCCTACCCTTACCAAGAATAATGCCACAGTACAAACACGGAATGATCAGTCATAGCAAGTGGCACACTTACTGGTGTCATTCCAAGGGGATCCAATGTCTGGCTGCTTGGGATGTTATGCTTGACAAGCCACGCAGCTGTTCTCGGGATGGCTTGCACCTGTTACCCCTGGGTGTCTGGATATTGGATAAGGCCTTTGCCACCTCCATAGAGCCTTTTGTAGGCAAGGCTGAAAAGACTAACCCACCACCCTAGAAAACATAAGTGGAAAGAAACATAAGGGTAATGCTGACCAATGCCAGATGTGTAAACCCCAATATGCATGCTCCCAAGGCCATCCCCAGTATGGAGAACATCGATGTCTGTGCAGTGACAGAAACCTGCTGCAAGCCTCCTGACAGCACACCAGCACTACCAGGTTATACCACATATCATGTGTCATGGCCCCAAAACCTGGAACAAAACATAAAAGGAGGGTGAGTATCCATATTCAGCACAGACACCCATACGTCCAGGTAACTGACAATGCACAAGGCATTGGAGTCCACCCATGTGCAACTAACTGTAGGCAAGACTGCTGTACAGTCTGTAGCATGCTACAGACCACACTCTCACACACAGGAACCCCACCCAGCTGTCCTGAAGACACTGGACAGTATGAATGTCCCACCAAATACCAAACAAGGTACCACAAATTACCACATAGGTGGTAAACCATTATGTATGGAAGGAGTAATCAGGGACCTAGGGACACATGTGGACAGTAACCTGTTATGTGACACTCACATTGCCAATGTGGCTAGGAAAACTGTCTACATTTGACACCGTATCAGGAAAGGATTCACATCTACGTCAACAGAGGTCATTGTGCCCCTATACTGTTCTCTTATCACACCCATAATCTAGTACAATGCCTCATATGGGATGTACCTTACCTGACACCTGCAGCAGTTAGAAAGACCTCAAAGGTACCTCACCAAGAGGATAAAGGGTCTCAAATACATGACATATGCTGCCTGGCTGTAGACACCCCAGCTGAATGCAGTCACATACTGCCTACACAGAGGCATTGCATGCCTGTTGTAGAAGGCCATGCCCAACACAGGAGTAATGGACATGATCCACCCCAGAAAACTCAAAGCCATCAAAGCTGTGAGAGTGAGAGATGTCAACCTCAACAAATAATGAAATAGGATGTGCTGGGGGACAGATACATAATCCAGAGGCTCCCACACCCTGGACCAGAATCCCACTCCATGTTAGGCAGAGCCCCTCACTGACACTCTTCAACAGGAATCTTGCCAAGTGGATGGATGATTGTAGAGTTACACTGGGGGTCTTCACTGTGTCATGTCCAGACAGAGGCACAGCAAAGCAAATCATAAATGGCCATAATATTCACATAGCAAGGGGTGGCAAAAGCCACACACACTCTGGCTAGGCTAACAAATGCCCTAGGGTGGATAGCCTAGTATGAACCTATGAACCTATGAAGATACAAATTGTACAGGACACTAAGGATAATCCCAAGACTTTCACAACTGATGGTAGGAACCGTGTTGGGAATTCACAGATATGCTCTGAATCACACAAATATCACAAACACACACACATATTGCCAACATACATCCTGACAGGTGCAGTGCAAACACCCCCCGCCAGAATGCAGAATATCTATCCCAGCAGACTGCTGGCCCCCTGACATTGCAGATGCTGAGGTAACAGCCAGCATCTACAAAGCAAAACACACAGCAGCAATGGTATGATATGGTGTCCTGGGCTGAGTGCAACATGGACTCCAAGATGAATGGAATGCCAAATCACACTACTGCTCAGTGTCAGCCTTACCACAGAATATGTACCCAAAGAGCAGTGTACAACAACAGTGGTCCTTCTCAACAAAGGTGTTGCCTGAATGGATACTGAAAACTACTACCCCAGAATCCTGAGAAGCTCGGTCTGCACAGCTATGGAAAGGATCAGCATGTACCACAGACATAAAGATATTGGGGACCTACTGACACCGGACCCTACCCAGTGTGGTTTTCTTAAGTGCAGATCCTGCCCCTAAACATGTTTGACTCAATTGAAACAGTCATTAAGGTCATTGATGAGGGCAATGTGGTCCACACAGCGTAGCTGGACCTTGCAAAGGCTTCTATACAATACCCTATGTGTTCATTATAGATAAGCTCACCAGCTTAAATATAAACCCCTATGTCAGTAGAGGGGTTGCAAACCAGACCAAGGACAGAACAGACATGGTCAGACATGCTGCAGCCATGTCAGACTACAAACCAGATATAACTGGCATCCCACAAGGCTTGGTCCTGGGATCTCCCTCGTCTGGTATATATGTCCCATAGGTACAGGCAAACATGGAAGGACTGTGTCTGAACATGTTTGCAGAGGACTACAAACTGCTCACCACATATGATCCACCAGCTGACACAAGCATCCCACAAAAGGGTCACATAGAAACAGACAACTGGTGCCATAGCCATGTCAGCAAGCTAATTGCAGAAAAGTGTATAGTCAACCCCTGTGGATATACAGTAAGTGCCCACCAATTACCACATAGGTGTTAACCCATTATGTAGTTAACATGTAATGAGAGACCTGGGGACACAAGGTGATAGATATCCTGCATTGGACAAACATGTGCTGTAGTGTTTACAGAAACATACAATATACCCACCTAATCATGAAGGTTGTCAGATCTAGATAAAGGGGAGGTCATTGTGGCTCTGCAGTCATCCTCCATCAGCGGTACAATTGACTACAATAGCCCCTGTGGGATGTACCTCAGCAGACACCTCCATCAACCGTAAAGTCCCCAACAGTACCTCACCAGGAGTATCAAAGAGCTTGCACAGATGCCATGTGTTGCCTGTGTTGCTGGTATCAATAAACATGCTGCACCTTGTACAATCTGAATGGCAGTGAGCTATGCACATGAGAGACCTGAACCCCAGCACTGACTTACATAGGACAAGCTGTACTGCATGATCCATAACACAGAAGCCACCCCCACCCACAAGTGAACTCCCAGTACAGGCTACCCATAGAGTCACTTATCAATTTTCCTCAATAGAAATCTTGATGAGTGGATGGGAGATGGTAGCTTTATCCTGGGTATCACTGTCATGTCACAGGTAGACAGAGGCACAGTATACTAACCATGACATATGTCATGGCAAACTCCACTTACAATTTGTGTTGAAGGACAAACACACTCTCCAACTTGCATTAGACATGGACTAGGGCACATCGCTAGTGTTTGCAAATGTACACTTATGTTGTGGAATACACTACCAATGTTGGACAAGCCTGGTTTAAGTAGTTCATATCTGAACAGAATGCAACATGGTCAGATGTACACAACTGGCCCCTAACCAGGCTGTTGTGCTCACTATTGAAATGTAAAGCAGTGATAGCACTAAAGCCCAGGATACTGACCACCACAGTCAAAGTACTACCAGTACACTATACAGTACTACAGTGTTAGGTCAGTGTGAAAGGATGTTGACAACTGTATGCAAAGTATCCCATGCAAACACTGCAGGCACAGTATAATCCTGTTGTGTTCACACACAAAGCAGTTGTACAGTAACTACACAACATGACACACAACACACAACCATAAATGGGTGATATTTGTTGAAGTTCACACTCATCCACAAATGTGGTGGGCTGCAGAGTTCAACATATGGAATGCTCACACTGGGCATGCTCACACACTTTGATAAATGAGACATATGTCAGACAACATGCCATGGGAAGGCTGAACTGGGCATGCTCACACACTTAGGCCAAATCTCAGTTTAGCAGTTGGACACACATATCTGGTATTTTTATGTGTTATTCCAGGAACCAACCACATTACAGCAGTCTGCCCAGTGCACACAGTTAAATGACTACAGAGACATACATGATATAGTGGATCCCTCCCATATGCAAACATCTTCCACAGATGCACAAGTTGTTCATACAAACAGGGAATGCTATGGCAATAAAGATGTGCAAACAGTCTATCAGCAACAAATAATGTGCATTTGACAATTAAACATATGGGTGTAGAGGTCAACACTAGGCTGTTTGTCCTAGGGAATGACAGCTTAGCCAGAGTGTGCTTGGTGTCTGCCTCCCCACAGGATGCACATTCCCCTTTCTAAACACCGATGATGTCAGCACCCTATAAGTACAGCAGGAGAAAAGAAGCCTCCCAGTGATGCAAATAGTGTGCTCTGCTAATGCGTCCTTCACAAATGTCATAACATAGCTCGATAGGGGTTTGAATCCTGCAAATGTTCACTGTGTGTGTGAGTGGGGTTGGTGTGTGTGTAAGTCTGTGGGAGAAAAATGTCCCTTTTGGCAACTGGGAAAACACACTACAGGATGCACATTCCCCTTTCTAAACACAGATGATGTCAGCACTCTATAAGTATAGCAGGAGAAGGGAAACCTCCCTGTGATGCGAATAGCGCGCTCTGCTAATGTGTCTTTCTTAAGTGTCATATCATAGTTAGATAGGGGTTTGAATCCTGCAAGTGTTTGTGTTTAGCTGAGGGGGATTATTGTGTGTGAGGGAAATGTCCCTTTTGGCAATTAAGAGAACAGACTACAGGATGCACATTCCCCTTTCTAAACACCGATGATGTCAGCACTCTATAAGTATAGCAGGAGAAGGGAAATCTTCCAGTAGTACGAATAGCGTGCTCCGCTAATGCGGCCGTCTCAAATGTCATACCATAATTAAGTAGGGTTTTGAATCCTGCAAATGGCAAGGGTGTGTGTTTGAAAAGGATTAGTGTTTGTGTGTGAGAGACATGTCCCTTTTGGCAACTAGGAGAACAGACTACAGGATGCACATTCCCCTTTCTAAACACCGATGATGTCAGCACTCTATAAGTATAGCAGAAGGAAAACCTCCCAGTAATGTGAATAGCGTGCTCTGCTAATGCGTCTGTCTCGAGTGTCATAACATAATTAGGTAGGGGTTTGAATCCTGCAAATGGCAAGTGTGTGCTTTAGGCTGAGGGGGGTTAGTGTGTGTGAGGGAAATGTCCCTTTTGGCAACTAGGTGAACAGACTACAGGATGCACATTTCCCTTTCTAAACACTGATGATGTCAGCACCCTATAAGTACATCAAGAGAAGAAAAAACACCCAATAATGCGAATAGCCCACTCTGCTAATGTGTCTGTCTCGAGCGTCATAACATAGTCAGAGAGGGGTTTGAGTCCTGCAAATGACAAGTGTGTATTTTTGGCTGAGGGGGGTTAGTGTGTGTGAGGAAAATGTCCCTTTTGGCAACTAGGTGAACAGACTACAGGATGCACATTTCCCTGTCTAAACACCGATGATGTCAGCACTCTATAAGTAAAGCAGGAGAAAGAAAACCTCCCGGTAATGCAAAAAGCGCGCTCCGCTAATGTGCCCGTCTCAAGTGTCATAACATAGTTAGATAGGGGTTTGATTCCTGCAAATGGCAAGTGTGTGTGTCTCTCTGAGAGAGATTCATGTGTGTGCAATTTTGTGTGAGGAAAATGTCCCTTTTGGCAACTAGGAGAACAGACTACGGGATGCACATTCCCCTTTCTAAACACCGATGATGTCAGCACTCTATAAGTACAGCAGGAGAAGGGAAACCACCCAATAATGTGAATAGCGCGCTCCGCTAATGCGTCTGTCTCAAGTATCATATCATAGCTAGGTAGGGGTTTGAATACTGTAAGTGTTTGTGTTTGACTGAGGGGTGTTATTGTGTGTGAGGAAAATGTCCCTTTTGGCAACTAGGAGAACAGACTACAGGATGCACATTTCCCTTTCTAAACACTGATGATGTCAGCACCCTATAAGTACAGCAAGAGAAGGGAAACCTCCCAGTAATGCAAATAGCACACTCTGCTAATGTGTCCATCTCGAGTGTCATAACGTAGTCAGATAGGGGCTTGAATCCTGCAAATGGCAAGTGTGTGTTTTTGGCTGAGGGAGGTTAGTGTGTGTGAGGAAAATGTCCCTTTTGGCAACTAGGAGAACAGACTACAGGTTGCACATTTCCCTTTCTAAATACTGTTCAGCTGAAGGCCATGGCTCTGGCACAAGTTGTCTGTTTCTATGATGCCCCTTTGGAAGATGCTTGTGTCGGCTGGAGAATCGAATTTTATTTGGTTGGG